>NC_092802.1:33750962-34083754 GCF_918797505.1 Bemisia tabaci | reverse complement strand
AATGTATTTGGGATAGTATGGCAAGACAACCATACTGCCGTGCTAAGGAAGAATGCCGTATGTGCTCTCAGCAGTTGACAAATTTTCTTGGTTAAATTACGAAGTTGTTAAGTTTGTTCTTATTACAAATTAAATAATTTAATTTTCATAACTGATTATAATTTTATGAGCCTGTAATCAGAATAATGTATACTTGTGAGTTTTTTGTGTTCACTCACAGATCTGAGAACGTCATGATCCCATGAGAGCATATTTTAAGAGAGTAATTAAAAGGCGGCAACTAAATGGCCATACTTATTTCACCATAGGTATACTCTAGTTATATCTGATGATTTGACAAAGAAAACGCAAGAAAATGGGCAACCAAGGCTAAAACAAACAAACAGAATGCCTGAGATGATTCAGGGAGGTTCTAACTACGTCCTAGATCAGAATTTAAAAATACAAAAATGTAAAAAACAAAAAATCCTTCAGAGCTCCCATTCATGATTACAAAAAAAAAAATTGTTATATTTTCGTATTTTTTGTTTCCTGGTCGAGGAGGGGGTTGACACCACCCCCGAGACGTCCCAGCAGTTATCATCGTACATACATCGTACGTTCGATAAGTTTCCATTTCCGATTAGGGCTTTAAAAAATTAACCAAAAATGTTAGCTCCCAGTTGCATAATTAAAGCCAATGATTCGGGCTATCTTCGATTCTTACTCCTTTCTGATGATTCTCTCACTATAAGCTGGCAACATTTAGCTGGACTACGTTTTGCAATTTTTAACTAAAATTCATGGCCGGATTTACCTACTTGCCGCCCATGGGCCGCCTGTATTTTGCCGCCCTCTTCTCATTCATTTTGAAACATCAATAAAAACCATCAAGTGAACGTGCCGGAGGGAGAAGGGTGCATAAGACGCGTTCACTCGTGTTGGACACATATTTTGCCTAAGCCCTGTCAACTTCGCGCGAAAGTTCAATTCCGTAAACCTATCTCTGTGGGGACAAGGCCTTTCATTTCTAAGAAATGATCTAAAAAATTAAAAATGAACAAACATAAATGTGGTTTAATAATTTTAACTTCCGCCGCTGCCGTGCCGCGCTGACGACACTGTGCTTGGCGAAATGCTTGAAGTATTCATGTAGTCTTGTAGGCACTGTGCGTTTCACGCCGCGCCGACCGCTGTTGACCGTACTGTTTTTGACGCAATGCGTGAAGTATTCATGCAGTCTCGTAGGCGCTAATATGTGTTAGATGCCGACTGCCGCGTCGAGGGCTTCTTCTTATCATCTCAAGTCCTCGTCATCATTTCTCTTTGCGCCGCGCCGCTCCAGGCCAAATTACGTGTTTGGTTTCTCTCTTAACTCAACTAATTAAAGGTGCGCACTCTTTTGTATCACTGAAATACGACAAAATTAGAAATTAATGCAGAACTCTCAGGAAATGACCTTTTTTTTCAGGAAATGATTTTGTCACCTTTTCTTGTTTGTAATTTTTTTCTGAATCCGATTTTTTTGTGCATGCATTTAAAAAAATTGCAAAATTTGCCGCCCCCTAATTTTGCCGCCATGGGCCGCGGCCCATGTGGCTACCCCCTTTATCCAGCCCTGCCAAAATTTTCAGCTCACTTTAGAAACATTGTATGTTCCATAAGTTTCCATACGCAGATAAGTGATTTTACAAAGGAGGCAGAAATTATAGTACCTAATTGCATAATGAAGTCCAATTATTCAGTCTATTTTTGTTTTCATTCTTATCTGATGATTTTTTCAGAATGAACTGGCAACAGTGTAAAGGACTTAGTTACGTTTCTTTTACAGCTGGGCTCCATGTTCAGTTCGGGCGGATCCACCGGGCCTCCCCATTATTTTTCTCTGTTTGTGTTGTTGCTGCCAGTGCCAGCAAATAGCAGTGCCGGCCCTGCTCGCCTTTAAATCATGTAACCTCTCTCATTTTCTCATTTCTCCCTATCCATCTTCCGCTCGGTCCTAATTTCATGTCGTGATCCTCTCTAGTTTCAGCTCTCTACAAGTTTATCGCCTCTCGATTGCCTCTCACCAACTCCGCTGGAGCTCATTTTCACCGGGGAAAAAATGATCTCTAATTAGGCATTAGTTTTATGAGCCCCGGTCTTGGTGAGGAGAGGATAATGATGAGCATCGTCGGTATCTAGAGATCCCAAGACTGGAGCCCTCGTAGAGATTTTTCTAATTTCCAGCTCCGTAAAAATTAGAAATACTCCTACAGAGAATGAATAAAGCATTACTCGAATCATAGGCGGATCCTAGGGGGAGGGCGTAGGGGCTTGCGTCCTCCCCGTTCACCCGAAAAAAAGGAGGAAGAAAAAGAAAAGGAGGAAAATGGAAGGAACGGGGGAAAGAAGAAGGAGAAACGCTTACATTTGGTAATTATTCATGACGAAATTGGCTCAAATTGAATCATAGATACTTCAAAAATTCAAAAACGACCTTTACGCCCACCCGAAAAAAAAGGGGGAAGAAAAAGAGAAGGTTGAAAGGAGGAAGGGATGGAGGAAAAAGGAAGGAAGAGCGCTTAAATTTGGTAAATACTCATGACGAAATGACTCAAATTGAATATTTTTTTTTATAATTCATTTATTAAGTTATTCAGTTTCATTTACAAGGTGGCATTGTTTCAGGAATACAGTGATGAGCTTATACATGAATAATAGAACTTAACTTAATTATAATGCCCCGGAACTGCCTGTAGACAGAACTGAATATTAGATACTTCAAAAATTCAGAAACGTCCTCTCCGTTCACCCGAAAAAAAGGAGGAGGGTAAAACAGAAGGAAGAAAGAAGGATGGAACGGAGGAGAGAGGAAAGAAAAACGCTTGAATTTGGTAATTACTCATGACGAAATTGACTGAAACTGCATATTTGATACTTCAAAAATTCCAAGATTTTCTTAGGGAGGCCTCCGGACTCCCCTCCCTTTAGCGGTGTCTGAATTCATCTATAACTCAAATTCGTCCCTTAAACAGTCCTATTTCTATGACTGCTCAAACTTTTGGTTGCTTTCTATGACTGCCCCTCTTAAAAAATGATGTATTGCTTGCCCTCCTCCCCTATTTCGATTAAAAATAATCTAAATATCGCCTAAATACTAAACGGATTGACGTTTCTTTTTAGTGAGGAAAAGCAAAAGTATTGCAGAGAATATTTTCGAGATTATTCCTTAAAACTTCCAACGACGACCCGCGAAAAAATTCTACAGAAAATTAAATAAAATCACTTAAACTCGTTGCATAACGCCTCGCTCTATACCCGTCCACCCTTCTGTAACGCCACCTCTCCCTTGGAGCGTTACGTAATTTTGAGACGGTCCCTAAAATGAAATTGCTTAAATTTTCCAGGGATCTGCTTGGCGCAAAGAACCGGCAACTCTAACCAATTTCCAGTGGCGTGGCGTGATTTGCGATGTATCGATTGATCGGCCATTTGAACCAATGGAAAGGATCGATAAACAGTGTGTTCGCAGCGAACACCTTAATAATCGATTCTTTACCATAGCTTCAAACGGGGGAAATATCGATAGATCGCAAAGCACGCCACGCCACTGACAATTTCTTAATCCTCGGAAAGCGAATTAAAATAAATAAATTAGCCATGGAGAGTAATTAAAGGAGGCCGATAAATCAAGCGTTGAGTATCCGAGGAGGCTCCGTGAAGAGTTGAGTCCGGGGCACTCATAAACAATCCGAAAAGTCGCGACGAATCTTTTCGAGGATTTTTCGGATTCCACCGAGGAGGGCTCTTGCGGATCGCTGTCCGCGAATAAATCAAGGTTGATGCTCGGATGGGGGGGGGTGGGGGGTGGAGGAACGAGGGTGAGGAACCGGTGGGAAAAGGAGAAAAAATTCTCGCTGAAATGACCGCTAATCCCCAACAATTGAAGCTAAATTAAGCGATAGTATTCAAAGTATCTGTTAGCACTCGCCCGCCAACTTTGACGCGCTGAGAGGACTGAATGTTTACGACGCACAGTGGAACGAGATGAAGGGAGAGGTCGGACATGAAATTTTTGGCTAAAATTTCAAATTTTGATGTTTATTTCGTCACATATTCAATTTCAAGGCGTGTTTCTGGACGGAAATTTCGCGAGAAAACCAATGGATCAATTTTTAAACCTCTTTGTCTTATAATAATGTCTTATAATAAATAATGGCTCAATTACTTTGAGAAAGCCCATAAACCTGAAGCATAAATGCTGTCCATAGCCCCTCTTTTGCCATGCTTTAGCGATGAAATTACTGCACTGTGTTTGGCGCAATGCGTGAAGTATTCTCGCACTCTTGTAGGCGCTAATATGCGTCTCGCGCCGCGCCAGCCGACCAGCGACCGCAGTGTGTTTGGCGCAATGCGCGAAGTATTCCTGCAGTCTTGTAGGCGCTCAAGCTTCTGGAGAGGAGAAAATCGCAAGTGATGGAGATGTTGCATGTGTGAGGAATTTGAGATTTGACTATTGATTCTTATGTAAAAGTTCGCGAGAAACACGATGGTGCCACTGGTTTTTTCTGAAATTAACTCCCAAGCTCCAAAAAAGCTCTCAAGTTGAGGCCAAAATGGAGGGGATATCCCACGCTATCCTGAGAGTCCACCTCTACATCAAGACAAACTCCCCATGCAAAGATAGGGAGCGAATACATTGACAGGGCTGCCACTTTATTTGGTGACTCCAAAACTGAAAACACGGCAACCCTGTCAATGTATTTGCTCCCTATCTTTGCATGGAGAGTTTGTCTTGATGTAGAGGTGGACTCTCAGGATAGTGTGGGACATCCCCTCCATTTTGGGCTCAACTTGAGAACTTTTTTTGAGTTTGAGAGTTGATTTCAGAGAAAACCAGTGGCACCGTCGTGTTTCTCGCGAACTTTTGCATAAGGACCAACAGTCAAATTTCAAATTCCTCACGAATGCAACATCTCCATTTCCAAAATATAATAAGCTTTCGAAGTTTTCAGATTTCGTCCGACTCCTCCTGCTGACTCGGTCCACTGTGCGACGTTGCCAGTTCTGACCATCGGTCAATGAACAGCCTTATGCACACCAGTCATACACACTTTAAAACATGGTAAACGCCATCAGGTGTTGCTCAGATGATGCATTGTGTTCCTGAGGGCTGTGTTCAAAGTCGATCCTCAAGGTGCAAGCGTGAATTTCAACAAGGAAACAATCATATTTGTTCTGAATTTCGTGCCCTGTCTTGTGGTCCATTGTTTTAGGTGTGGGCTGTCCATAAATTATGCCGTCCATATTAGCAAACATCACGGTGCCTCCTAACGATTTTCGCGCGCCGAAGCGTCAGCCATGTTACACTGAAAAAAAAACTCCGGCAGTGGGAGCCGCAATTTCGGGCTATATAGACATACCGTCCGTTCCGGGCTCAAAGGCCGAAAATTCCGGCTGCTGGAGCCGTAGCTTCGGCCTCTAAACGCGGATAAATCGAAGCTACGCCTCCAGCAGCCGGAATTTTCGGCCTTTGATCCCGGAACGGAAAGTGTGTCTATATAACCCGTAACTGCGGCTCCCACGGCCGGAGTTTTTTTTTCAGTGTAAATAATGTGTAGCATCATAGTGCACGAGGGTTGGTTGGAACGACTTTTCCCATGAGATTTTCACCTGTGTCGTAGTATCATGGGCGTATTATGCTAAAAGGAACTATGGTACATGCAAATCTTATGCACATAACATAGTTCCTATTCGCAAGAATACGTCCAGTTTTGGAAAAAAAACGCATATTTTTTACGCAGATTCTGACATATAGAAGTATATTTAAGACTTTTTCGATGCGTTCATCGTGAGTTTTGAGCTATTCTCTATTAGAGGCAACTCCTCATTCCGCTCTAGCTGAAGGGTGCAACAGGCCTATTTGGACCGAGTTTATCCGAAAGGAACTGACCCACATTAAGTTGAAACTGGAAAAAAGAGGTTTGAAGTTGTATTCCTTCATGAGACTCAATGTAGAAAATAAACTTTCACCCCTTTTTTCACAAACTAATTTTTTTCGACTTTGAGTTTTTGGTAGGAGAAAATACACGACTGTTTTCGTCTCAAAAACATTCTAAACTCAATTTTTTCCAAAGTGTGCACCGAAAAAATTGAAGTTGATTTAAAATTCTGGATGTGTCAAAAGAGTGCGAGAACTTTCAAAACGCTGAATTAACCGCTACAGCAGTTACTTTAGCAATGTCAAGATGTAAAAGTAACTACGGTTGTGGGTAATTCAGCATTTTGTGAGTTCTCGCACACTTATTTTACATCCATAATGTTGGATGGATCAATTTGACGTATTTCTGCCAGACGGAACTATGCGCATTATGACGTGAGCCCTTTTATGCATATAGTCTTGTGAGTCTCAGGGCTCATGTCTTAATGCACATAGTTCCGTTTGGTAGAAATACGTCCGATTTCACTTTTTTTCGGTATGGGTTGGTTCCTTGCTGATAAACTCGGTCCATTTATGGCCAAAATTCTCGGCGTTTTTACCAAGGTCCGTTGCGGTACCTTTACCATCTCACTTTTTTACCAATTATTGGTAATTTTACCAGACAACTGGTAAGATTACTAAAAACCTGTATTTTAACTGTTTTTTCAGGTAAGAATACCACTTTTATTGGTAATCAATTCCCGGTAACTTTGCCAGTTTTATCTCGGTAATTCTACCACAGTCGATAAAAAATATTGGCTGTTTTTACCAAGGTCCAGTAAAATTACCGAGAAAGTTCAATAATTTTACCGAGATTTCTTGGTAAAATTACCAATTCCATAAACGACAAGTATACCAAGAAAAACTGGGATCAAATAGAACCCTGAATTCTTGGTAATTTTACCTTTTTCTTAGTAATACACTCGGTCCATTTATGGACGGCCCCTGAGGAAACACGGAGGGCTGTTTTAAAAGTTTGCTAAGCGGGAAAAGGTATGAAGAGGAGGATGAGAGTTATCATGCAGGTGCACGGGAAGGGAGGATGTTCCTCGGAAGGGAGGAGCGAGAGGGGAGGGATGGGGGATGCTTCCCTGCCGAAAAACAAGAGGAGGCGAGACTCGAGCCGGGAGCAATTAATCTCGGATGCGTTGACGCTCGTGGCATATCAATAAGAGAGCAGCTCAAGTAAACTCATTCAATTTACCACGCATTGAAATTCGACGCTTAACTCTTACACCGACTCACCCCCCGCCTCCGGTCCCAGCTTCAACCCCCGAGACAATTGGGGTCCGTTTCCACTTGCGTAAGGACACGCCCGCACAATGATTGTGAGATTAAAAACTTAGCGTTACGGTTTACCGGTACGCGTTTATTTTGCGGCGTTATCGTTATCGGTCGACGAAGTGAATTTTCTAACTGACGGTGGTGGAAAATGTTTTGGACGTATTCGTAATAGGAACCTATACTGCCGTGCTAAGGAAAAACGCCGTATGAACATTCGAGAGTTGCCAAATTTCTCCGGCTAAACTTACATTTTTTAGGAAAGTTATGCTTGTTTTTCCTTGAAATTTTGGCATATTTTAGATTTAATTGCGGACAAACTGTCTGAAAATACTGAAGCAAAATTTTAACAATTTTCTTCGAAAATTCGTTTTTTTATTGAAGTAAATATGGCAACGTCTGAAGGCTTATACGGCGTTCTTCCTTAGCGCGGCAATATAGGACCGTATTCACAGTCACTCCTCCTACAGCTCATTTCCTTGGGAGGCCTAATTTGGTTTATAAGGTTTTAGTTCTTTAACATTGCACCACACAAAGGACACTTTTTGTGAGTTTTGAGTTTTGAGTGATATTCAACAGAATAACTTTGCAAATACATCCTCCTAAGTGAAAATAAGTTTTCTCTGAGAATAATTTTTTAAAAAATGTCATTTTAAGAGCCTGCTTAAACCTCCCTCGATCACAGTGTAAAGCAAAAGGGGCCTCTTTGGGGATATATCTGATTAAGGAGAATCAATGGATTCCCAAGTAGCAGTGATCGAGATAAGTTGCGATTTGATCGGAGAATGTATTGCGATTTTATCAACGTCGCTTCATTGTAATAATATCGGATACAAAATTGCGATAAATTGCGATTTCATGGCATAAATTTGCAATAAAATCGCGATTTTATCGACAGAATGTATCGCAATACAATCGAACAAATGATCGTGATAAATTGAGATAAAATTTCGATTTTATCGAACGCGCTTTTATAGAGATAAAATTGCGACACGTTAGAGAATAATCACTCAGACGTTGATGATCCTAGCGATTTTTCCGCCGAAAAATCGGGGAAAAAACGCAACTTAATTTCAAAATATCGTGATTTTTCTGTTGAAAAATGCTACTTGGGTACGGCTCTCACATACGTGCTGTGCTTTTAGGCCTCACTACTACGGCGCGGCGGTAAGCGCGGTTGAAAGCTTAAAACTTATCCTCTGCGCGGGGCTTCGTGTCAGTGCGCACGGGGCTTGAAGCGCATCTTCCCCGAAATCCAATTAAAAAGCCTGGCGCGCGGAGCCGCGACGCAACAATTCCCCAAATTGATCACCACGCTCGAATTGACATTCGATTGGAGTGATTCGGAAGTCGTGGCTTAAGTTCCGAGCGGAGCTGCCAAATGGGTCAGTAAATCATGAAGCAAATGGGCCTGTCTGCAAGGTGCGCGGATTTCGGATTCGATAACTGATTCCAATACATAAAAGTTTACAATAAAATACAATAAGTTTACATACAATAAATTTACATTTTAATATTAATAGTGCGCTAATGTTAACTTTTTATAGATGAATTTTGATGATATTTTATATAGCATTGGAAATATCAATAATTATTATTGTATTTATGACTTGAGGATACCAGCCAGAGCGAGTAGAATCAATATTGTTTATAATCATTATTACAGTGTTAACTTCTTTACCTTTTCCAATTACAAATTTCACGAAAACTAACGATGGCGCTACTAAAAAATATAGAAATTACCTCCCAAAGTCGAAAAAATCGTCTTTAGGAACCAACCCATTCAAAACGGTAACTTTTACGCGGTAACGGACCCGGTACACTCGTGACGTCACAGCCCTCGACAAACCTGGTCTCTTTTCCAAAGCGGCTGCCAATTCATTATGAAGAAATACTATATAAATGTCGAAGAGACCGGGTCTGTCGTGTACTGTGATGTCACGAAAGTACCGGATCAAAAGTGACAGTTTTGAAAATCCAAATTTTGGAGCGTTTTTAAGTTGAACTTACTTAACACCATAGTTGATTTTAACCACCAATGTGTCCACCAAGGAATCGCTCCATTTTTTTATTCGTCCCCTTTGCATATACATTTGTCTATCAATCTGTTACAAACACATCTGTGACTTTTTCATAATGGTTCTTCATGTACCGGTGCGGAACGAGTCCTAAATCGGAGTTGCTGCGTTAAAATGATACGTACGAAGAAAACCGGTATCTCTGTTATTATTATTTTTTTCTTTTCCATATTAGCTTTTTTCTCTCGAGATCATCGATCATTATCGCACTGGGGCTATGAAAATCCCGGGCTTAATTATTCCGCCAATAAACTCGAGGAGAAACAATGACCATTGTACCGCGTTTGATGTTGCGGGTACACCTCAGATCTCGCACCACCCCCTCGTCCCTCCCTCATGGCGGCCGTGAGGAGAGAGGGGGGGGGCCTGAGTCTGCATTTGTATTCAATGATGAGTTTCAACCCTGGCATGCTTCAAACCCGTGACTCACATCAAACAGTATTGCCATGTCAGGGATGTTCTGAGTTTGATTGCAAACTTCTGAACTTTGTATTTTAAGATCGATCGCGAGCATGATAGATTTCGGGTAACTATTAAAACAAATTTAATGAATAAATTAAACAAAAAAAAACATGATCTGAATTTAATGGTTTCCATGGATTACATGGATGGTCAAAGTGTTAGACACGTATCTTCGTTTACGTCGTTGCAGACTTCCTACCATACCATATTGTTTCCTTGGAGAACTATAGTCAATGTAATTTATTTAAATAGTCCTCGATTTTTCCTCTCCGTTAGCGGGATATTCTTTAAAAGTTTCCAGCTTTGAAGTCTGCATGTTTATCTTCGAAAAAATGAAATAGGAACGGAAATTTCGACACATCGCAATGGAGATACGTGGTTATCACTCGATTAAATCGCTCAGATTGAAAAAGCGGGCGGGATCTCCAAAGTATGCTGGATCATCTATATAGGATGAGCTCGAACATACGTCAAAATATGAAGCTCTTAGAGCTCAAAAGGGCAGCCAACCTTTTAACACAAAAAATGTCACTGCCAATCTCAGATTCCTATTTCAAATCAAAATGGCCCAGAATGTTCATAAATGAGCGATCTAGCGCAAAAGGAGTGAATTTATGCAAAAACTAAGTCAAATACGAGCTTTACAGACGACGACGTGCCTAACCTAACAATTGTAATGATGAATCTCTCTTTATAATTTGTATTTATAGGTTTGATGCCCGTATGGGCCCTAAAAGCTCCAAGACCTAACTTCGAAATTACCGACATGTCCGTATTCTCCACTGAAAAAAAAAGTTACAGGCTATATAAACATATCGTCCGTTCCGGACTCAAAGGCTGACAGTTCCGGGAGTTGGAGCCGTAGTTTCGATTACTCCGGGTGCTGCGCCCGGAACGCGGACGATATGTCTAAATAGTCCGTAAGTACGGCTTCCGCGGCCGGAGTTTTTTTTTTCAGTGTCTCCCTGTATACGTACTCTAACTCTCTCTTTGTAAAGGTGTTCTAAAACGAAGAAAAAGCTGAGCTATTAGCCGACGGAACTATAATCTCCGACCCATCTGTAAAAGCACTTATCTGGATAGAGAAACTAATGGTACATACGCTGGTTTTAAACTTAGGCACAATCTATAGTTCCTAATTGCAAAATGCAGTCCAAATATAGTATGCAATAATTGCTACTCAGGCCATGCTTTAATAAAAAAAAACAATGTGCAAGAGGATGTTAATATATGGCCCGAGTAGCAATTATTGCATATTTGTAAAGTCGGCTAATAGCTCAGCTTTTTCTTCGCATTATGAGAAGCCGAAGACCTAAAAATCTCGGTGTTCTAAAATATACCATCTCTGGGGCGACGTGGCAATAGCGGCACTTTACGCAGATCGCAATCACCTCGCGATTCGCGGAGCGAGGGAAAAAGAAGAAAAGGAGCGAAAAAAAGTTTTCGCGAAACACTATTTAGAGATCTCTCTCGACGTGTGTGGTCTCAACTTCTCGACCCGGTAAGCGAGACTTTTTCAACTTTACTGCTTTTGCTCCCTCCGCCCCCTCCCCGCGCCCCTCCACGCCACCTTCGGGATCCCAACAACCTCTCGACACATTAGATTAAAATCACTTGCGGTTATTCCGCCATCCCACCCCCACCCCCCCCCCTCACCCCCTGCCTTTGCCTGCGTTTCCCTCGAGCCTCCCCCATTTTCTCTACGGCCGAGAGAGAGTCCCCAAGATTACCACACCTCTCACGTTCTCACAAGAACGGACTTCGCTCCAGCCTCGAGCTAGGATTTCCATGGCTGAACTCTCTAATCCAGTATGTAAAAATTCAACTTTGCGAATTTCCTGTAGACAAGGTGCACATTTAAGCTCTTCACTGGAAAAAAGTTCTCGGCGTTTTTACCACGGTCCGTTGGTACCTTTACCATCTCACTTTTTTCTACCAATTATTGTTAATTTTACCAAGACAGACTGGTAAACTTACCTAAAAACCGGTATTTTTGCTGTTTTTTTCAGGTAGGAATACCACTTTTATTGGGAATCAATTCCCTGTAACTTTGCCATTTCATCTCGGTAATTCTACCACAGTCGATAAAAGATATTGGCGTTTTTACCAAGGTCTAGTAAAATTACCGAGAAAGTTCAATTTTTTTACCGAGATTTCTCAGTAAAATTACCAATTCCATAAATGGTAATTTTACCTAGAAAAAACTAGGATCAAATAGAACCCTGAATTCTTGGCAAGTTTACCCTTTTCTTAGTAAATACACCGAGATTTTCTTTTCAGTGTGGCTGAACTCTCTAATCCAGTATGTAAAAATTCAACTTTGCAAACTTGTAGCCGTAAAGAAAAATCAGATTCGGACAAAAAAATTACGAAGGAGAAAAGGTGACAAAATCTCTCATTTCCTGAGAGTACATCTCTAATTTTGTCGTCCTTCTGTGATACAATAGAAAGCACCTTTAATTAGTCGAGTTAAGACTAAGAGAGAAACCGAACACGGAATTTGGCCTGGAACGGCGCGGCGCAGAGAGCAATGATGACGAGAACGTGAGATGAGAAGGAGAAACCCTCGGCGCAGTGGTCGGCATGTAACACATATTAGCGCCTACAAGACTGCATGAATACTTCACGCATTGCGCCAAAGACAGTGCGATCGCTGCGCTCGCTGCGGTCAGCAGCGGGCAGCGTGAAACGCATAGCGCCTACAAGACTGCATGAATACTTCACGCATTGCTTCAATCTCAGTGCGTGCACCAGCGGTCGGCCCGAAACGCATGGCACATGTGAGACTGTAGGAATACTTCACGCATTGCGCAAAATACAGTGCGGTCAGCGCGGCGCGGCGGCGGAAGTTAAAATTATTAAACCACATTTATGTTTGTTCTTTCATAATTTTTTGTTCATATCTTGTAAATGGAGGGCTTTGTCCATACAGAGAAAGGTTTACGGAACTTAACTTTCTTGCCAAGTTCCGTGAACTTTTGCTGGTAGTGTTGACAGGGCTTTCACAAGAAATGTGACCAACACGAGTAAACGCGTCTTATACGCCTCTCCCCCTCCGGCACGTTTACTTGATGGCTTTTATTGATGTTTCAAAACGAATGAGAAGGGGACGACAAAATACAGGCGGCCCATGGGCGGCAAGTAAGTAAATCCAGCCCTGAACCAAGCCACATCAGCTACTACCAGATTCAACCGGACAATTTATTCTTTTGCAAGAGAACGTTTGTACGGATTCCTTGGAAAATGTTGAGGAATATGCTTCAAACAATGCAGAAAATTTACTGGTTTTTGCACAAAAAACCGCACAATTGTTCTTATATATAAAAAAAAATAAAGTGCCCAATTTAATTTGGCCGTATAGCTGATGTTGGCTTGGCACCCTTCTGCTCAACGCGGTCCTCCAGTCCTCAACAACCACTCGCTTCAACCAATAGGATCGCTCCATTTTCCCGTCATCTAGAGACCCACAGGATGGACCATGGACCACCTCATCCTATTGTCCACCTCGTTTCCACATTTTGATTTGATCAAATAAAGACAAATTAAAAAGAAAATGTATAAGGAATAGCTTTGTAAGGCAGCGGGAACCTTTCGACCGCTCTAAAATGTAGCGAATACGCAAAACATGCCCAAGTCTGGATCGAGGCTTGTGATAAATTGCCGGAGAGTAAATTAAAGTGGCGAAGAGCATAGTAGTGAGTGAGATAAGATGCTAATAGTGTTTGAATATAATCAGGTGGAGGCATCTAAAGTGTACGTAATCAGAATTGCAGCCAATCATTCTTCGAGCGAGGTGTACAGAACGCTTGAATCTTGATTGCCCGATCACCGATCACCGATCTGGCTAAATGCCGCTGCATTTCGAGCCGCATTGCCACTATTTGGATTGCATTTTGCAATAGGGAACCACTATCTCTGGCTCTTCTATAAAAGCACCTCTCTGCATAGGGAAACCAATGGCATATATGTCGTTTCTAAAAAGAGCTAGAAATAGTGGTTCCTTATGGCAAAATGTAATTCATTTTCCAGTGCCAATACTAAATGAAATTCCCAATACTAACAATTGGATTGCATTTTGCAAAAAGGAGCCAGAAGCATTGCAACGTTTCTTAAATTTTGCAACTTCATTCTTTGCAGTACAATTACTTAAATCATGAAAAAACATGAAATTTACGTGGTAATTTTTGTCTTAAAGCAGTTCTGAGTGAGTAATATGGAAACTGTAAATAGATAATCAGATTTTTCTCTCAAAACAACAGAGCTTGCACAATCTTAGCGACATTACAATGCTCCTCGTTCCTTTTTGCAAAATGCAATCCAATGATCTGCAAAAAATACTAAATACATGAAATATCATACAAGCAAGAGGTAGGTATAGAGAGGAAAAACAAAAACACCTATATGCAAGGAAGTGTTGTGTCATACTTTCAACAACTTCATCAAGTGTAATTTGAAATTTTTGATCGTTTAGGATTTTAACTGATGGCCATCCCATCAAGATTTGAAACTTCAGCCGTCGGTAGAGTATTTTCCCCCGAGACAAACAAATCAATATTCCACCGAGACTTGACATCTCTGCTTTCGCCTCGGTATGCAAATCGGTGGACAAGCTCTTGTTCTGATAATTTGTTTTCATTAAATCTTTTTCTTCTTTTTCTCCTTTTTTGTATTCTTCCTCTTTTGTTAAGTTGACAAAATTAGTTTCTACAGCGATGAACTGACCACTGCGCCAACTGATTGATGACCGAATCCATGGGAACTGGCTTAATTTATATTTTTTGAAGAGAAAAAAAAGGCCAAAGACGCGGTCCATTAGAGAACTTCAATTGTTGACATGAGAGGAAAGAAGGAAGAAATGTACCAAATTGAAGTTAGGGAAAAAATTTGTGATCGAAAATTAAGATATGAGAGTGAAATCATCTGATTTCTTAATGGATTGGAACAAACATGGACATTCAATCTAGTTCCATCGAATCACTCGAGTTATGATTCTTTTTATGCACGTATCGTTTTTTTTTGTTTTAAAATTCTTTCAAATTGTATGAATAGACAGAAAAAATGAAACCATTGTTATAAAATTGATGGAAAAAATTGCTTAATAAAATCACAACCTTCATCGGATTTCATCGGATTTCATCGGATTTCATCGGAGCTTGAGTTTTCTCTTATTATTCCTATTCTCGGCGTATATTGGCTAATGATAATTTACAATAACAATATATTTTATTTTATCAATTGTGATTTCTAGTTTCTAATAATAATTTGGTCCATAGTTTCAAAATCATCGGAAATTCTGATAACTAGAAATAACTTCCCGGTCTTTTTTCAAAATTTTGGTAAAATGACTGACTTATAAAATGTCATTTTTTATGAAAGATCCCAAAATTTGATGGTAAAAACAATAAAATCCTGTCGTCAACTAACAGCGATGGCAATGTCCTTTCAAATATTGTTTTATTATGATAAAAAGTCAACCATTTTCAACCCATATGTCACGTAAATTGTATTAGCCGATAAAAAAACATTTAAAATTTACTGTGAAAATGTCAGTATCCTTTAAAAAAATTGAGTGTACGTGGTAGCTGAGACACGATAATCGACCCACAGGCTTTTCTCTTTTACCTCCATTATTTCAATTTTGCTTAGTGCTTATTTGACAGTAATCACCAACGTGGGAGTCAAGTAAAATTTTTGTCGTCGCGTGTGGAACACTCAAAGTTGAAAAGTCATTTATGACGTAAATGACCTTTTAAGTAGAAAATTTATGCCTCGCGTTCAATTTCCTCATGAACTTTACCATCATATGAATTTTAATCGAGCTGACATAGATTTTATCCTTTTTCCCGAACAACGTAATCTAACTCCCTCATCATATTTGTAACCCCTCTACCGCTCCCCAAATTTTAAATTTCTTTTTCGTAGCTTTTTCTAACAGAGATCTACTGGGCCAAATTTTATAATTTTTACGGATATCGGCAGTTGATGATATTTTCAAACACTTTCAAAGTGTAAAACATTTTTAATAATTATTCCCACTTACACTTGAAGAATATGTTCCAATACATTTTTAGATGTTTGAAAATAATTAAATAAACATTATTTTAACATTGCGATGTCTTTTAATTACTTTTAAATTTTTTTAAAATGTTTCTAAAATGTATGAATAAGGACTTTCAAATGTACTTAGAAAGCATTTAACACAATAAGCGTTTAAAAGTTGTTTTTGAAATATTTTAGTTTTCCCAGTTTTGAAGAGAGATCCGTAAGAAATTGTATTGTTTTAAGGGATCTATTAAATTCATCTATAAACTGTCATGCTTGAAGTTTAACGTTCACCTATTTGATGAATGTATCGCGTTTTTATTGACGTCAATTTATTGACAAATTATCGGCTAAAAAATTTCGATAAATGGCGATTTCATCGCATAAATTTGCAAAATAATCGTAATCCCATTGACGGCGATTGATCGCAATATTATCGAACAAAAAATCGTGAGAAATTTAGATAAAATTTTGATTTTCTCAAACGCGATTATACAGAGATAAAATTGAGACAGGATCAAGGATAATCGCTCAGATGTTGATGATCCTAGCGATTTTACCGCCAAAAAATCGCAAAAAATTGCAACTTTATTTTAAAATATCGCGATTTTTCCGTCGAAAAATGCAACTTGGGCATTGCTACAAGGCTGATTTTATCAGCGTATGCTCCTTTTAGGGACTGACGGCGTTACAAACCCCAACACTAGGGTTGATTAGTTATTTGCCGCATCATTTAACTGCGGCGGGATTCGTTTCCGTGCACTTATGCATGTAAATTGCGCCTGGGACTTCCGGGTGACTTATCGAAAATTAACAGGAATGACTCAGCCGTAAACGGAGTTTATCATTAAGTGATTGAAACTTCGGCGGATAAGGACAAGGGTTGGCCGGCCGTCCAAGGGTTGAGCGGGCGCCCGTGATAGCGGGTGTGTTCTACGAATGGCTCACTGCGATAATACACTGACCCTCCTCGAATGTTGTGAATGCTGAAGTATACAAAGGGGCGATTCCGATTCAAAGTAGGATGAAGAGTAATTTCTGAGCCTTCTACGCCTATGTCAACGTGCGTCTTAAAGTTGAACACTTCGAAGCTGCGGCCCTCCAAACTTTTAAGTATAACCGTTATAGCTTTGGCTCGATTTTAAAACTTTTGAAATATTTCAAAAGTTTTAAAACAGCAGCATTTATTGAAGTCAGCAGCTTGATTGTTAAAATTTATTTCGGCACGGCAAGAGTCGAAAATCGATGTATTGGAATGGAGTTACGTTTCGTCGTCCGGGAGACGACGAATTCTGTCCAAAATTTTCCTCACTTTTCCCTGTAATCACGAAAACAATCAGTGAAAATTTCAGTCGGAAATTTTTAACAGTATGCTAGTAAAGATTAAAATTTGTGAGTAAAAACTTCGCTAAGTCAAGTGTATACAAGTTTTTTTCGCCTGGAAAACGATGATTTGTCACAAAGATTCGAACTAACCACTGACTTTAGTCTTCTACGTAGCAAAGTTTTCAATTCCGAGCAGACCAATTACCAACTACGATTCCCTCTCAAGGGTTCATTTTGCAGTCCGGAATTTCGAATGACTCGAGCCACTTTGCGGCCATGTGGGGGTGAAAAGCTGGTGTCAGGGAAACGTGCCACCGTAACGATTTGTTTTCCTCACGCAAGGCTCTGTGCCTCTGGGATAGCGCCTAGCGCCACCCTCCGATTAAACCGAGTCGCAATTTGTAACGTTGTTGTAGCGTATGAATGTTGATTAAATGTATACACAATTTAATTTTCGGAGACATTAGAAACAGTAGCACACATTTTAATTTTCAGTTTATGAACACCAATATTTTTTCTCCGTGTTTACTTTTTTGTTTTTAAAATACCTACAATTTATTTTTCTTAGAATTTTCATGAGGAAATATATCTTGTGGTGCTTCATTTTTATTCTGTCTAGTGGTCTCGTATTTTGCCCCTCAGCGACGGGAAAGAAGTTAGGGGTTTTCCCATAAAATTATGGTACTATTCTAATTTGTTGGATGATGAGGGCATTTCCAATTAATTTTGGTAGCGCTGCAACTTAACATTTGGGTTCGTAACTTGATTTATCGGGGATCCACCACAATTGATTCGAAATGTCCATATCATCCACCAGCCCATATCTCTTTTTTCCGCAGCCCCAAACATGACATTGAACATTGTAAAATTTGAGACTGGACGCATTCACGCTAAAAGAAACTATTTGCAAATGAACGAAAAAAAAAAAAAATTCCACATGGCACGTAAAACCTACGCATATAGCTGCCCGAGTCTTCTTCGTTGTGTTCTATGATTTCAGGATTTCAGGATCCAGTAACGTGTTTTTCAGAGGTGATATTGACCTGCGTCAATGGAAGCGATTTTTAAACAAAATCCTATTTTTGGTGTTACGTATTTTATGAACGCCCCCATCCAACCCTCATCGCCTCAAAACCCATTGAATTGACTCATTCTGCCCTGTATAGAAGAACGCCGTAAGAGCTTTAGGACGTTGCCGTATTTCCTTCAAGAAATAACGAATTTAATGGCAACAAAACTGTGAACGAAATTGTGAATGCTTCTCTTCAAATTTTTCAGGAAATCTTGCTCGCAATTTAATCCAAAATATATGTCCGCAATGGAGATGTTGCATGTGTGAGGAATTTGCGATTTGACTGTTGATTCTTATGTGAAAGTTCGCGAGAAACACGATGGTCCCACTGGTTTTCTCTGAAATCAACTCCCAAGCTCAAAAAAAGCTCTCAAGTTGAGGCCAAAATGGAGGTGATATCCCACGCTACCCTGAGAGTCCACCTATACATTAAGACAAACTCTCCATGCAAAGATAGGAAATGCGAATACATTGACAGGGCTTCCACTTTATTTGGGGACTCTAAAACTGAGAACACGGCAACCTTGCTAATGTATTTGCTCCCTTTCTTCGCATGGAGAGTTTGTTTTGATGTAGAGGTGGACTCTCAGGATAGCGTGGGATATCCCCTCCATTTTGGCCTCAACTTGAGAGCTTTTTTTGAGCTTGGGAGTTGATTTCAGAGAAAACCAGTGGCACCATCGTGTTTCTCGCGAACATTTACGTAAGAATCAACAGTCAAATCGCAAATTCCTCACACATGCAACATCTCCATTGTCAAGGACACATATTCATGACTTTCCTTAAAAATACACGTTTTATTTGGGAAAATTGGATACATCTCAAATGGACGGAGTTAAGCAGAAAGGAACCAAGCCACATCGGGATCGAACCGAGAAAAAGAGGCTTAAAGTTTAGCTCCTGCATAAGACTCAATGTAAAAGTTAAACTTCAAGTTCAATTTCTGCAAAATTTGCTCCAACAAAAACTTTGAATTTTTGGCGATAGATAGTAGAGCAAAGGCTGAGTTCAAAACCACTCATAACTCAATTTTTCCCAAAATGTGAGTTGGTTCCTTTCTGCTTAACTCAGTCCAAATGTCCATACGGCCACGGCGTTCTTCTTTAACGCCGCAGCATTAACAAGGGTTGCTCAGAGATTCAATTTTCTAGGCCGTACTCCCGTCAGTGATTCTAATGATTCAGAAACCCGAATCACATTAGAACAATTGACTTCATGATGGGATACAGACAGAACACCCACGAGGAACACTATGCACTCGACTCGTAGCTAATAAAACGACATACCCCCGAACAATCGGTCGCCGTCATAAATAATGAGTAAAACGGTCATTAACTCATGAGAATTAACTGAACTTGGGCGCGTAGGAGTACATTTCCCACCCGTAGCCGAAATTCTGGGGATAAGTAGGCGCCACTCTACCGTAATGATGCTCTCTCAAGGTGCAATTCTAAAACAGGATTGCCACGGTTACAAAAACCTGAAAGTTCCGAAAGCGACCGCCGTATAACATTTGTTCTGCCACGCTGAGGAAGAACGCCGTATAAACCATAAGGCGTTGCCAAATTTCCTTCGACATATCACGAATTTTCATGAAAATTTGTAAAGATTCCTCATCCGATTTTTCAGACGATTTCGTTGATAATTTGATCTGAAAAGTTTCTAAAGTTGTATAAAAAGTTTGTATAGTTTTCTCGTAAGTTTTTTTCACATTTAAAAAAAGATTTTTCAGAACAAAGAATGCCCAAGTTGTTTTCGTAAATTGCTTGAAAATAGTTTTTAATTATTTCTTGAAAATTTGTTTTTAGAAGATCAAAATATATCGTTTCGAAACAAATGAAACGCTGGGTTCAGAAAGGGCATTTCTTGGTTACGGTTTCTCAGGATCTCCACGAAAGTTTCATCCATTATACTTGATTAAAACAATGTGTGGAATTCGTTGAAACTTTCATTGATTTTTCTTCATAACTTTACAATCCTGAAATCGGAAAATTTCCGAAAATTTACCCAGTAGTTTCCTCTGTATAATATAAATTACCGGTGTAGATTCCAAAACACCGCAACCGAGAAATGCTTTTTCTACACCAAACGCCACAATCATGTTTTTTTGGTTCATCCAAACTGTCTCGTGGAACACACAAAAAAGGAAAAAAATATAAAACAAAAATGAGATTCGGCAACTATGCAGAAAAGTAGGTGACGTTGTAAACGCGCCCAAGTTCACTTACATAATTACTCTTTATAAGGCTTTAATAAGGGTTTGTAAATTAGTTGGAATTGTTTACCCCTTCGGATGGTGGTTGTAAATCCAACGGCTAAATACCTGGAAGGAAGGGAAATTGGGCAAGGAGCTCTATTAGGGCCCCTCTCGAGGACTTTGGAAACTTGTGAACGTAAATATTGCGGTAATTTAGGAGGTTAAGGAGCCTCTTTATTGTGCTGTTCCCGTGTGTGTGCAGTATACCTGTCAACCTCACTTCGGGATGCTAATGGCACCAATAAACGAGTATCTTCCCACGCGCTATTTACCGCGCTCAACTCTCAACGGGTCCCAAACTGTTGTTCGCGTAAGGAGAGTCGTTTCTGGGGTCGTCTAATTATAAAGAGCACCGTTGCTTTTCGGAGCCTCGACGCTGGGTTACGAGCAATCTAAAAGAACAATCGGGATTTCGACATTTTTAGCTCGTGCAATTTTCAGATTACATTAACACCAGTCTGAAACGACCCCTAGTCTTTTAGATCCGAGGCTTGGTGTGATTGGATGGAATTAGTGGAATGAACTATTGTACTAAAATGGGAAGTTTTGAGAAAATACATGGTGTCCCAGATCACTCGTACCCGGCTTTTTCTTGGTTGTTCCGGGCCATATGGCTGATCATTGAAAGTTATAGCTATAAACAAAACAAAAATAAATAAATAAATAAATAAAACAAATCCAACGAGAAAATGGAGCAATTCTATTGGATGAAACAGGAGGTTCTTATAGACAAAGGGGAAAATGATGGGCTACCTATAAGGTCATCACTATTTGGCTAAGGTATCACAAGCGCCTTTAATGTAGTTGCCTTTAATCGCCTGCTGTCTATTACTTACCTCATTTTGTCCATTTTATTGCAATCACCCGCTTCCACCAATAGTATCCCTCAATTTACTCCTCGTATTCTTGGTCTGTCGTTTTGTCCGTCAATTTTAATAATGAGCCCGCAGACGAGGTTGAGGACGTGCACTTCAGCTAAAAATGTCGACCATGCAAGACATATGAGCTCATGACTGAAGAAATTTCCTGATTCATATGTATACATACTTAGATCCGTCTTTGCTTTGTTTCTGGTTTTGTCTATCCATTTCAAAAATCAGCCCGCAGACGAGGTCGAAGATGCGCATTACAGCTAAAAAATGTCGATTTTCCAAGATATATGAAATCACCACGGCAGAAATTCCCTGATTCACATGTACGCATACTTAAGCCTGTCCTTGATTTGTCTATAGCTTTGTCTATCCATTTCAATAATCAGCCCGCACACGAGGTCAAGGACGAGCATTTCAGCTAAAAAATGTTGAATATCCAAGATATGTATATGAAATCACCATGGCAGAAATTCCCTGAATCACGTGTATTCATACTTAGGTCTGTCATTGGTTTGTCTATAGCTATGTCTATCCTTTTCAAAAATCAGCCCACAGCAGCGGGCCGATTATATAGACAAAGAAGACATAAGGAGTATAGAGCGATCCTATTGGTTGAAATGGGTGGTTTTTATAGACAAAGAGGGTAAATTATGGACTAACTACCGGGTCTCTCGCGGGTTGCCGTTAGTTAGTCTATTGCCTACGTCCTTTGTCCATTGCAACCACCCGCTTCCACCAATAGGATCCCTCTATATCCTTTTTGTCTTCTTTGTCTATTGCTTTGTCCATCAATGTCAATAATCGACCCGCAGAGGTCGAGGACGTGCACTTAATCTAAAAAATGTTGATCATCCAAAATATATGAGATCATGACGGAAGAAATTCCCTGATTCACGTGTATACAAACAGGTCGGTCTTCAAACCCGGGTCGATTATTTCCGTGGCACATGAAAGTGGGCAGGACATGGACCCCCGATGGGAATTAGCGTGGCTAATCACTGTTTACCTTGGACCTGGAGAAACTCATCAAAGCAAAGAGCCTGGGAAAAAGATGATGCCGAGATGAGCCGGAGAAACAAAGGCCCCGCGGTGAGCGGCGATACGGAGATCATCCCCGAAAGACCGGGCTCCGCAGGAGACGACGTGGTCCATCAAATTGTGGCTTGGTGTCGTGGGTCTTGACGCGGTCCAGTCAAAATATTTGAAACGGATCCAATCGAATCCTCGCGGTGTTGTCGAAATGTCGACAAAAATCATCCGATTTTGCGTTTCGGTCAGTGTTCACTGGGAAAGAAAGTCGCTTGGATCTAGAGTCCAGACTCTTGAAAACATTGACAAGAAAAAATTCTCTTGATTCAATTGGATTTTTGCTTACATCCAAAAGCACGCTAAGCTACTGGTTCTTGTATGCATTGGAGACTCTTAACTTGAATACTCACAATGAGAACAGCACACGTAACTTTGACTTTGAATGACTGGGTCGCCAGTGCGCCTTGAATATTTCGTGTATGCAATTCGGACAATCGTCGAGTACGAATAGTTGTATCAGGAAGTCTGTGGCAATTAAGCAAGGCGCCACGCCAATCACGTTACGCATAGAACAACAACGTAAAGGAAACCAAAACGCCTTCAATATTTTGCGTATGCAATTAGGGCGAGCGTAGAGTACGAATAGTGGCATCCAGAAATATGTGATAATCTGACACGGCGCAAGGCGGTGCAAGAGGGTAATGGCGTATTTGCGATTAAAACGGGTGCCCCTTCAATTTTTTACTATGCAACACGGACAATCGTAGAGCGCGAATAGTTGCATCCTGCGGTTACTCGCAACTTAACTCGGAGTGCAAACTTATGCACTACGAACTTGATTTTAAAAAAAATGAAGCACTCTAGACAACAAAAGCCTTAAACCTCCGGATAGATGACTAATGCAGGACGAAGGATGTTTTCTGGTCTACCTAAAGGCTAAAGACAAAGTAGCGATGTACCCACGAAAATTATTATCTCATGTCCTTGTGGTTAAATAAAGACACAATTTTAAATTATTTTCTAATGATACCTTCACTGAGTAAACAAATTTTTGGAAATTTCGGAGAGCGCACTCAGTGACTTAGAAAAAATGCATTACAGACTACACAAATTGTACGAATCGGAGTGGATTTTAGACTCATTGGATGTGTCCAACGAAATTTTCGCGTGATTCTGCCGATTCAAAGTATGCTCAATTGTTGGTTGTAAAATTGTACATCTCGTGTCGAACTGACCCATCTCATCGAACAAAAATTGAATCAGTGAGTTCGAAAACACACCAACTCGGAAAAAAAATTGTTCAGGAAACACCTAAAACTGCGCAGCGGGCGAAGAAGTTAGTTTAAGAAAAACCTTTCTGGTGCCGAAGGACAAGTACTTCGAGACTTTGTAAAGCACCAAGTTGAAATCGATACACCATGTTTTATGACAGAGAATTAAGCGTTTAAAAATTTCCGAGTTGGTGTGTTTTCGTTCTCACCGACTTTCAGATACTGATTTTTCATAGTCTGCCCTGAAAAATTTATATTTTTTGACCTGAATAACAATTGAATATTTATATGACTTATTGATACAAGGTATACTGAACCGAAAAAAGAAAACCGCAAAATCGGATGGTCACCCGTTTCCCTTGAAATGGCCAAAAATTGGTATTTCCAATGAAATATTTCGATTTTCCCCTTTCCCCGTCACTGTTTCGAGCACTTCCGACTGCAAATTTGAAATTTTCTTCTGCGTGCAGATGCTTCTATCCATAAGTGTTACTAAACCGTAAAAAAGTGAAAATCTAAAAAAACCCGAGTTGGTGTGTTTTCGAACTCACTGATTCAATTACTGATCCGACAACAGAGCGCGAGGATCATCCCTCGATAAGCTCTGACCAGACAACCCCGGCATTCAAATTTCCAAGCGACGTGTCAACACGCCCAGGGTGCCATTGTGCGTTTTGTGTTTCGCCCTGAGTGCACCAACACTCTCACTCTCTCACCTGCGTGTGGTCACCGCTCGCGTGTGAGTGAGACCGGACATAATCGCTCGAGGAAAGGTGTGCTCTCCGCTTTTCTCTCTTTTTGCCCGAGTTTCGAGCGCGTTTAACGCGGAAACCGCAGGCTTTTCATCGTGCCTTTGTGCCCTTTGTCTCAACCACGGCTTTTGTTCGCCGGCTCGTTGTACCGATTGTTCCGGGGCTGGTCACCGTGTTGAGAGGTTAATTTTAGTATACCTGAGAGGTGCGCAAGGTAAAACGCCGTATGAACATCCAGGTGTTGCCAAATTGTCTACAAGAAACATGCATTTTTTAGGAAATTTATGAATATTTTTCCTTGAAATTTTTGAATAATTTAGATTAAATTGTACATAAAATATTCTAAAGAAAGTGGAAGGTGCATATCAAAAAGTTACCCTTAAAATTTGTATTTTATTACGGAAAATTTGGCAACGTTCGAATGCGCATGCTGTGTTTTTCCCAAGCACGGCGTGGCAGTGCGTTTTCGAGTTTTTTCGAAGTCGGTGAAATCGAGTCATTTGGACGCGAAGCGCAAGAAAAGAACCGCTTAACTATTTTCCAACATGAGCCTACAATTTCTATAGGATACATGCTTATCTCGGCTCACGTGTGAATGATGTAATGGCTCGTGAGTTTGTGAGTCGTGTGTTTGTGGCTATGGTCGCAGCGCGGCCGGCGTGGGAAAGATTTGTTTGTGTTGTTCCATGAGTGGAACCACTCCAGTCTCTTCTTTTACTCACCGCCGGACTGACCGCTGCGCCTGAATAGACAATGAATGAGTAAATGATCCTGAAAATTGCGTTAATTTCTCGTCGAAGTAAACCGAATTCCTTTTCGGGTGTGAATGTGCATTAGCAAGGTTGCCGCGCCGAAACGACGTGTGGGGCTTTCCTATTGTCTAATAAAGTACCACTGTAAAGTTTACTATTATAGACTACCTAATTCACCAATGTAATTAGATTATAAAGTCGCTCATAATAATTTAATTAATTTCGGATTTGAGGTTTGTGAGGTGGACTATAATTCTGTTGATTGATAATGTGATACTGTGTTGAGATTTCTTTAGTTTTGTTTTGGATATTTTTATGGGTACGAACCGAGATCGAGTGGTGGGGCTTTTGCAAGTTGCAACCACCGCACAGTGGGGCGAGTCAATTAGAAAGGTCGGACATGAAATTTTCGACTAAAACTGCAAATTATTTTCGTCACATTTCAGATTTCAAGGGGTGTTTCTGGAAGAAAATTTCACGAAAAAACCAATAAAACCACTTATAGAACCTCAGAATTTTGTATAAACGGATTTGTAAGCGTTTAAAGTTTCCAAATTTTGTCCGACCTCTCTTGTTGACTCGGTCCACTGTGCACCGTTAGCACGTTTAGACGTGGAGTTTTCCAAAAATATGGAGTTACGTTTCCTCGTTTGGGATCAAAACTGCACGCACTGGAAAAAAAACACATTGGATCCAGACTCTTAAAAACATCGACAAGAAAAAATACTCTTGATTCAATCAGAATCTAGCTTAAATCAAGAACCAGCCTCTTAATTTAAGCGGATTTCGTTTTGATTTAAGCAAAAATCTGATTGAATCAAGAGTATTTTTTCTTGTCAATGTTTTCAAGAGTGTGGACTCTAGATCCAATGTGTTTTTTTTTCCAGTGCGACTCAGAAAAATTGATAACAATAAAGTGGTCATGGTCACACATTTTATTGAAAAAAGACAGCCTGGCCGTCATCACGATAACATCTCCTCTGCAGTGTCGAATGGCGGCGCTAAATGAACACAGACCGCGGAAAATGGACTCATCGCGGATTTCGGCGTCGAAGAAAGCCGGGACGATCCACCCCTCACCCTCGGGCGCGGGAGAATATATATAAACAAAATTCATTCCGCTCTGACGAGCTCGCTTTATCAGGGGCGGCAAAATGGGCCCCGTCCGCGGACCATCCCCGTGTTTTACATCCCCTCGATAATTTATCGGCGACACTTATTCGTGATTCAAGTAGTCCTGCCACGCCTGTTATCACTCGCCTAAATATGTTATTCTGCATTTTCGCCGCCGGAGAGGGGACGTCGTCCCATCGTCGCTTGGACGTGTCCCGAATGAGCCAATCGCAACGCGACGTTGCCATGTAGTTCCCTAAAAATGAAATAATGACCGGAAGCCTAAAACGTTGTAATTCGATATAGAGTCCCTTTATAGAGAGAGTTGAAACAACGCGGCTTATGGATGTCACAAACGCACCGGAAAAAAAAACAAAAAAAAACATATTGGATCTCGAGTCCAGACTCTTAAAAACATCGACAAGAAAAAGAACTCTTGATTCAATCAAAATCTAGCTTAAATCAAGAACCAAGCCTTTTGATTTAAGCGGATTTCGTTTTGATTTCAGCTTAAATCAAATTGAATCAAGAGTATTTTTTCTTGTCACTATTTTCAAGAGTCTGGACTCTAGATCCAATGTGTTTTTTTTTTCCAGTGAATAATGATTACAAAAATCGGATGTTTTTTGTAATCTTTGATCAAACAATTCCTGAATTTCTATCTCCGTTCGCTTTCTGATTCCGTTTTGCCGTCCCCCGACTTCCTGGTCCATTCCAGTGTATAGGTATTCTTTACAACAATTTGTGAAAATTTCCCTTTTGTGACACTGTGAACGACTAAAATAAGGGAACCAATCAGAAATGGATTCACATTGTCTTTACTCTCAGTATAAAGGGACTCTAATTCGACCTACATGGTTTTCAAGTATATCATAAACCTCTTTGACGGTTTGTATACACTGAAACGAAAGTTCAGTCGTATGAACCAAACTTCGGTGTTCCATATCATCCCAACTAATTTTGTTTATCGAACGAAATTTACGGTTTGTCGAACCGAACTTTCGGATCTTGTAATCGGACTTCAACGGTTAAATGAATTTACGAACTAAGTTCGGTCATGTGAACCGGTTACATGAACCGAAAGTTCAGTGTGACAAACCGAATAGTTGGGATGATATGGAACTCCAAACGTTTGGTTCATATATGGCCGAAATTAGCACGTTAGTAAGGCACAATACTGCCTAACTTACGATTTTGGCGAAAATGGGTTAACGACTTCCCTATATTCTCCAGTGTAAAGTATGCAATCTGATTTTTATAATGTTTTCTGATTTCGTACGGAAGCGCTGTAAATACGTTGCAATAATGCATAAAACATTTCAAATCTAACCTTAACATTACAAAAATGGCGAAGTTTTTTCTTGGTCCTGAATCTGCTTAAAAATTTTACTGAATTTAATCGGCAGCACGAAGAAAATTTGGTGAAATTTTCGGACAGTTTCATTGAAACATTTCTCTGTAAAAAAAGAAAAATGGCGGCGAAAATTTTGAAACATCGCGTGGCGCTTGTGATACTTCGGACGATGTCGCGTCTGCGCCGATCCCGTTTTCCCCGAGCGAAGCCGGCAACACCCCCCGGTGCCTCGCAATACGAAGCCTAAACGGAACCAATCATCGTCATTTTGTCATCATTGTCGAGAGGTAATTACCGCTCGCTGGCGGCCAATATGCGTGCCGCACAAAGTGATATTGTTATGTTAAAAAAAATAAATAAAGGCGTATTGTCTCCGGTAGACGGGCCATAGTGCGCCGCGCGCCGGCCGCCATTGTTCGCTGCGAGCGGGCAAAGCTTCGCCGTGGCTTATGGTGAAACGAAATACATCGAAACTGTGTATTTGTCGTTGCGTCAGCAGTGGTTACACACGACGGGAAGAAAGGATCGTTCGAGGAGCAGCCGTGATGAATGTATTCCAGCGGAGAGAGGGAAATGTCCTTCTGGCGTTCACTGCTGACAGGAATTGCATTTCAGTTAAATACATTGTTAAATGTTGGAGTTTTTCATCAGGACAGTGAAATACCTAGTTCTTGTAGATGGCCGCCATAAGCGGATTCAGACACTTAGAACGGGAAAGGGCGTAAGGGGGTCCGCGGGGCTTCCCTCGAAAAGGATCAGAATTTAAAGAAACTTATGCAGTTAAGTCAATCGCGTCATGAAAAATTATTACCACACATGGCCGGATTCACCTACACTCAAAAAACAAGTGGGGAGAGTGACTTACCGGCCGAGTTATGGATCATGGAGCCATGAAATATAGTTCGTGGCGCCATGCTTATAGGTTCACGATCAATACGGTATGGCTCAGAAAGCCATACTGTAGACGGTAAGTCACTTTGGTTAGAAATTATGGATCCCCGAGCCATTTTTTATGGATCTCAGGGTCATATCTTTTTTTGAGTGTACTTGCCACCCCCTTCTCATTCGTTTTGAAACTCGACAAAAACCATCAAATGAACGTGTCAGCAGGGGAGGTGTGCATAAGACGCATTTACTCGTGTTAAACACATTTTTCAGGGAAAGCCCTGTCAACACTACCAGCAAAAGTTCGCGGAATTTTGCGCGAAAGTTAAGTTCCGTAAACCTATCTCTGTGTGAACAAGGCCTTATAAGAGATGAACGAAAAAATTATGAAAGAACAAACATAAATGTGGATCAATGTTTTAGCTTCCACCGTCGACCACTGCTGAACGCACTAAGTTGGACGCAACGCGTGAAGTATTCACGCAGTCTTGTAGGCGCCATGCGTTTCACGCTGACCGCACTGTGTTTGACGCAATGCGTGAAGTATTCGTGCAGTCTTGTAGGCGCTAATATGTGTTACATGCTGATCGCCGCGCCGAGGGCTTCTCCTTTTCATCTCAGGTCCTCGTTATCATTTCTCTCTAAGTCGCGCCGTTCCAGGCCAAATTGCGTGTTTGGTCTCTCTCTTAACTCGACTTATAGAAGGTGCTGTCTCTTGTATCACTAAGAGACGACAAAATTAGAAATGATTATACATCAGGAAATGAGAGATTTTGTCGCCTTTTCTCGTTTGTATTTTTGTTTTTATAAATCCGATTCTTTCAATACCTACACTTTAAAAAATTTCAAATTTTTGCCGCCCCTTAGATGTGCCTCCATGGGCCGCGGCGTATGTGGCCACCCCCTTAATCTGGCCCTGTTACCATATTAAATAAGTTAATCGCGGCTATTACCAAAACATCAGAGACTTGAAATTTTGAATAAATGCCCAGAATCAGTTTTATCATCCATTTTTTAAACTGAAATTTTTGAACGTCGCAGCAATTGAGATACGCATTGTTCAACTTACCCTCTGATATGCACTTCAATGTTTGTTCTAAGTCTAGCACGGCACTTTTAACAAGAGGCAATGGACGACTAGTTCAGCTCAAAGCCATTCAAAATACGTTTTTTTCTTGCATATGACAATAGTTCCCTCTGCGTAGCTCGATTCGAATGAAAGCTTGTGTTCCAGTTTTTATTTTGACTTTTCCTTGACATTTATGTTTTCCTCGTACTTCCGACCATGTCATGAGCTGATGTTTTCCGCAGACGCATTTCATTATCTTATTGATTGAAACGGGTGGCTCCTGGGAGCAAATGATGGACTAACTACACTCATAAAAATGTATGTGTTCTTGTGTTACTTTTGGTTAATATAGGAAGTGGAACACAAACCAACACAATTTTCGTGTTGATTTTGATACAGTTTGCGGTGAATTTAGCGTAGAAAATAATGGAGACTGAGAAACTCCATGCCTCCGATTGCGACGTTGGTACTCACAACTCGTTTTTTTTTTTTTTTTTTTTTTTTTTAAATTAAATTTCTTCAAGAAAACTAACTGGCATTTTCTCTTCGAGATTGTCAACCGAAAGTTTAGGTCATTTTGTGTTTTACTTCCCGTATTAACCAAAGTTTTGTGTTGAAATTTCCCTCACGGATATAGTCTCGTGGGATGCCGTTAGTTATATAGTCTATTACTTTTCTCCTTTGTCCGTTGCAACCAACCGCTTCCAAAAGCGGGCCGATTGTTGAAATAGATAGACAAAGCTATAGATAAAGAAGAAAAAGAGATATGGAGGGATCCGTTTGGTGGAAGTGGGTGGTTGCAATGGCCGAAGAAGGTATGTAATAGATTAAGTAACGGCAACCCACGCGGGACCCGATAGTTAGTCCATCATTTTCTCCCTTAGTATATAGGAGCCACCCATTTCAACCAATAGGATAGCTCCACACTCCCTACGTCTTCTTTGTCTATCGCCTTGTCTATCAATTTTAATAATCTGCCCGCGGTAGGGTCCCTCCGTAACCCTTTTGTCCTCTTTATCCATAGCTTTGTCCATCAATTTCAAAAATCGGCTCGCAGCGGGGAGATTATTGAAATTGATGGACAAAGCCATAGACAAAGAAGACATAGGGAGTATGGAGCGATCTTATTGGTTGATGTTGTTGGTTCTTATAGACTAAGGAAGAAAATGATGGACTAATTGTCGGGTCTTTAGTACGTTGCCGTTAGTTAGTCCATTACCTACCTCCTATGTCTATTGCCACCACCTGCTTTCACCAATAGGATCCCTCCAAATCCCTTTTGTCGTCTTTGTCTATAGCTTTGTCTATAAATTTCAATAATCGGCCCGCTGGTCAGCTTCAACGTTTGTCGATGTCATTACACGCTTTCAGAGATGGATCGGGCGTCTTTTCAGAGGAGAACGAGAAACTTTCACGGAGCTTTTAAGCCGGATGCACCGTGGCTTTGGTACGTGGGTGGCCCGGGGGGGGGGGGGAAGGTGGGGGAGGGCATGAAATCGAGGGGGACGGTCCGGAGTTTGCAGACGTGGAGATTAATTTGTAAATTAGACTTAATTATAGAGTGGACACGGACGAGGAACATAAAACATGATTATTGTATGAGTGACGCGGGACAAACGGCGAGCAGAGCATTGAGCGGGAGTGTGTGAGTGAGACGGAACATAACAATAACGCCTGATCCTCAAGCTGTGGCCATGTTGCCGCAATGTTGCATACGGAATGGAAATGTTTGCGGATCACTGGAAAAAAAACACATTCTATCTAGAGTCCAGACTCGTAAAAACATCGACAAGAAAAAGTACTCTTGATTCAATCAGAATCTAGCTTAAATCAAGAAACAAGCCTCTTTATCTAAGCGGATTTCGTTTTGATGCAAGCAAAAATCCGATTGAATCAAAAGTATTTTTTCTTGTCAATGTTTTCAAGAGTGGGGACTCTAGATCCAATGTGTTTTTTTTTCCAGTGGTATGGGTGTACAATAGCCCAAAATCGAAGGTTCAGAGGGCAAAATCGGGAATGGAGCAACTACGATTTTTCTTTGCCAGTATAAAAAATCCGGATCATTCACTTAAAGCAGCGGGTTGATTATGGAAATGATGGACATGGCGTGGGCTAAGAGCACAAAGGGAAAATAGAGCAATCCCATTGGTTGAAATGGAAGATTCTTATAAACTGAGGGGTAAAATCATGGACTAAGTAGCTGGGATCTCTTGGATTTGTGGGTTGCTGCTAGTGAGCCCCTTACTACACCTTCAATAAGGGGAAATCGTACATCTCAAAGCAAGGGGCCAGCAGCAATTATTTTAACTTCTAAGGGCGCTTATTGTCTATACGAGTAATTGAAGGCGCCAAACGAAACTCCTTTCTTGGTATGACAAAATCCAATATATCTGAACGTCTTAGGTGAATTCCAACCTATTGAAGGGGTCACCTCAGTATACCTTCGGAAGACAGCGGGCTGACTATTGAAATCCATAGACAAAGCTATAGATAAAGAGGACAAACGGAAAATGAGGCTATCCTCTTGGTTGAAATGGAGGGTTGTTGAAAACTGAGGAGTAGACTCATGGACTAGGCGGGATCTCTTGTGGGTTGCTGTTAGTTAGTATAATACTTACCTTCCTCGGTCCGTTGCAACTCACCCGCTTCCACAAATAGGATCGTTCCATTATATCTTCGACTTGCTTGACAATCGCTTATTGGTCTATCAATTTCAATAATTGATTCCGTGCCTTTGTGAGCTCTAATGCTGGCATGGAGCTTTGCTGTCTCACAAAAAATGCCGAAAAAATATACATACACATTTTAATCAAACAGACAGCAAGGCGTTAATAGCCGAAGGTGCTAAATTTCTTGAAAAAAATACTGTCTAAATTTTCCTGATCAGATCACAAAAATGTTGGAAAAATCAGAGAAAAGGATAATTGCACGAATTTTTTTCTCTTGGGCCCAAATGCGAATAATTGCAATTCGACGAGATAACATAATACATGCCGTTTGCAAATTGCCGGCAATTGTTGACTGTCATGCAACGCATGTGTATGCATGTTAATTAATGCGTATACATTATCCTCAAGCTTGAAACTTAATGCGGACCGACTATATTGAAAGTTTAAAGCAGCCCGATTGGATTCAAGGCTTTGAGGCACGTTCTAAAAATTTCGTCCTTGTTCATGAGCTGAAAATATGACCTTATTGCACAGTCTGTTACTTCCCTGTTGACCGAAAAGGAAGGGGCGTCGATGTAAGGGTTGTTTGGGAGCTCACCCTGAATTTCCTCAACGCTACAATTTTTCGATCACTAAAGGTTTCTATTTTACGAAATGCATCACGATTTGGTCATTTTTGGTATCTTATTAGATCAAATATTGGCTTGAACAGGGGTCTGAGGGCTGACCGTGGCAAAAAATGCGGGTTTTGCTGATTTGAGTTCGAAGACCGAAAAAGCCACATTTTCGCCAAGATCGGCCTTCAGACCCATATTTTGACCAGTCTTAATCCTAAAAAGAGACCGAAAATGACCAACATATGCATCCACTGGAAAAAAAACACACATTGGATCTAGAGTCCAGACTCTTGAAAACATCGGCAAGAAAAAATACTCTTGATTCAATCGGATTTTTGCTTAAATCAGAGAGCCAAGCCTCTTAATTTAAGCGGAATTACTTTTCATTTAAGCAAAAATCCGATTGAATCAAGAGTATTTTTTCTTGTCAATGTTTTCAAGAGTCTGGACTCTAGATCCAATGTGTTGTTTTCCAGTGCTCACAAAAAAAACCCTCAATGAGCAAAAAATCTTAGAGTTGAGGATATTAAACCAGGATGGGCCCAAAACCGCCCATATCGAGTATAGATCCCTCCTTTTCGGCTAAATTATTTTTTTTTCTTTTCCAATTTTTTTTTTCGCCTCGAAAAAAGCGATTCACTTGACATCGTGGGCTCGTTAATTCGCGGCCGCGCGCACTGCGCAGTCGCAAGCGGAGCTGCCTCGCAAAGGACACCGGGATACAGTAGGCGACTCGCATACCAACAACCGCGACCCGAGAGCCGGCGACCGACTCGGACGACCGAAGCCCGGACCACCCAAGTCGCAGCCACCGCTGAGCATTGATCTATTGCGCTTTTTTTCGCTAGGTGCGATCCGGACACACGATTTCGCTGCAATCCGCGCTCCGGCACAACCCGACCGGGCCGGTGCCGTGCATGCCGGTGTGTGTAACCGGCCACCACGGACATGCAGCGTGTGTGTATTCCGAGCCGGACACTGGTACTTGCTAGACGGCACGGCATCTTCTACCCCACCCGGCCGCCTGGACGCACGCGCGTGGAGACGCTGGTTCTCACGCGCGTTCTTGCGGGTTGGAATGGCCATTGGCGGATCCAGCAAATTGGCAACATTCACGGAGAAAAAACTTGAGACCACGGAGAATTCGGGACCCGAAGTTTAGGTCATATGGATCTCTGAAGTTTTCGGATTGAGCATCTGAACACTTTAGGTCTAGCTGCTGAGGTTTGGATCACACATCTGAAAATCAGTTTTTACATCTAAAGTACTTCGCTTTTCACATCCGAAAGACTTCTGTTCTCACATCTGAAGTACTTTAGATGTAAGAACTGAAGTTTCAGATGTGTGATCCGAACCTCGACAGCTAGATCTAAAGTGTTCAGATGCTCAATCCGAAAAGATCCATATGTGATCTAAACTTCGGGTCTCACGCTCGAGGTTTTTTTCTCCGTGTTGTCTTTTCTCCCTTAAAACCTATGGAAATGTATCGATTCTTGGAGGGGCCAGGTGCTCCGACAAGAATCGGTTATTTAGTATAGGTTTAAATGGAGGCGATCCGGTGTTGCCAAAATTGCTGGATCTGACTCTGGGTATGGTGCCTTGTACTTGAAATTTTGTGGGACGCTGCGGGCTGACCTCTGAAATCGATAGACAAAGTGGGCATCGGCAGATAAAGTCGTCTGCAGTCTGATGTTTGAAATCAATAGACGAAGCTACAATTCTCTGAGAAGTTTTGTCATAAATACGAAATTCACAAAATATCAGAACCTGCAGATTTTGACAGTACTGTTATTATTGGCTCTTTTGCAAAATAATATGCCACACTAGAAAAAAAGGTATCTTGGATCTAGAATCCAGACTCTCCAGAAAAAATACTCTTGATTCGATCGGATTTTTGCCTGAGTCGAAAGGAAATCCGTCTGGATTAAGAGGCTTGACTGTCGATTCAAGCAAAAATCCGATTGAATTAAGTGTATTTTTCTTGTCAATTCTTTAAGAGTATGGATTCTGGACCCAAGAGATTTTTTTCCAGTACATACGGCTGTTTTGTCCGAAACAACGTTGATTTTTGAGCGTTCTTACGGTTTTCTCCTATGTCTTCAATTGAGGCACTGGATGCGAAAAGGGCACTTCTCAATTGCAGTGTTTCAGAGTCTCCTCTAATATTTCATTCATTGTAAGGAAAGTGAATGCATCCATTTTACATAAAATTTTACTGAATATTCCTTATGATTCTACAATTTTCTATGGAAGGAATTCTAGCAAAATCACCCAATAAATTCTTCTCCGAGGGATTAATTAGCAACAAAGTTTTTGAAACACTGCAATCGAGAAGTGCCCTTTTCGCATCCAGTGCCTCAATGGAGATGTTGCATGTGTGAGGAATTTGCGATTTGACTGTTGATTCTTGTGTGAAAGTTCGCTAGGAACTCTGCGGCAAAGCGTGCGGTATCAGGATGGGCTGAAGGCGTTAGTCCAAATCGCGCGGAGCATCTTTACCACTTTTCTGAATAAGCTATTTCTTTGTAAGTTAGGTTCGGTTTGGTCACGCAACTAAACTAACTCTGCGGCAAAGCGTGCGGTATCAGGATGGGCTGAAGGCGTTAGTCCAAATCGCGCGGAGCATCTTTACCACTTTTCTGAATAAGCTATTTCTTTGTAAGTTAGGTTCGGTTTGGTCACGCAACTAAACTAACTCTGCGGCAAAGCGTGCGGTATCAGGATGGACCGAAGGCGTTAGCCCGCATTGTGCGGAGCAACTGCACCACTGTTCTGCGCAGGGAATCAACGCGCTGGATCATTTTTTAACTCCATTCTGGTATTAGGAACTGATTTTTATGGCTCTTCCATAAAATTGCGTGCATGCATAAAGCAACCAATGCCCTCTGCGTACTCACCCCGTCATTCATCGGTCATCATCGGGTTAATTTCATTCGATTTTTTGCAAAACAAAAATCAATTAAAGAATTATCAGGAATACATTTTCAGAAAAGGAACCAAGAGTATTGCAATGGTGCCGAGATTGTGCAACTTCTTTTGTCTTAGAAGAAAACCCCTACTCATCTATAAACATTTTCTATTCGACATGCTATAATCTGTAAATTTAAGACCAAAATTACTACATCAATTTTATCTTTTTGCATGATTACAATAGTTTTATTGCAAAGGGTGAAGTTGCACAATCTTAGCATTATTGCATTGCTTTTGGTTCCTTTTCGCAAAACGCAATCCAGCTTATTTTGTGCACGACGAAAATCATTCAAGCGTGAGCAACACATCAATTGGAGATTTCCACCCGGCAGAAAATTACGTCCTTTTTCCAACGCGGTCTCCGCTGGTGCTATCGAGATGTTGCATGAGTGAGGGATTTGCGATTTGACTGTTGATTCTTACGTAAAAGTTCGCGAGAAACACGATGAAGCCACTGGCTTTCTCTGAAATCAACTCCCAAGCTCCAAAAAAGCTCTCAAGTTGAGGCCAAAATGGAGGGTATATCCCACGCTATCCTGAGAGTCCACCTCTACATCAAAACAAACTCTCCATGCAAAGATAGAGAGCGAATACATTGACAGGGCTGCCACTTAATTTGGGGACTCTAAAACTGAAAACACGGCATCACTGCTAATGTATTTGCTCCCTATCTTTGCATGGAGAGTTTGTCTTGATGTAGAGGTGGACTCTCAGGATAGCGTGGGATATCCCCTCCATTTTGGCCTCAACTTGAGAGCTTTTTTTGAGCTTGGGAGTTGATTTCAGAGAAAACCGGTGGCACCATCGTGTTTCTCGCGAACTTTTGCATAAGATTCAACAGTCAAATCGCAAATTCCTCACACATGCAACATCTCCATTCATACAAATAAGATGAATTTTATATTGTATACTCTTATAGCTGTCGCGGTGCGATTTCATCTAAAAGAGATCAGACAAATTTCGAAGGAAACTCGATTTCGGAAATTCGAGAGCTACGGCTCTGTTGGCCGTGAAATTCGGCAAGTTTCAACCGTGGCCGAGAATAGCCACGACGAACCCGGCATGCAGGAACTGGCGGAGGTGCGCGCGCAGACAAGGCGCAACTTGGACGCGAACGCACGAATCACGATGCGCTCGCCGGCTCACCACTCGGGGCTCGGGGCTTACGAATATCGACCCGGGCCGGGACTCGACGAGCTTAAGTTCTGGCTAATTATCTCCTTCCAGCAAATCACTCAATCATAAAAACGAATTTATTATTCCCGCAGTCGACCCCGGCCCCAGGGGCTATGGGCTTTGTGTTCTCGCACTTCATGCCCCCCGCTCCCCCTCTCGCCAGACGATTGTTGGACGAGCTATCCTTGTCTTCCGCCTTGCGGCCAGCCAGCTGTCTTCGTCCAATCGCGCTGGGCTTGTATCTTTTACTCATCTAACGTTGCCGGATTGGCCGCAAAATGCACTGCACTGGAAAAAAAGTCGCTTGGATCTAGAGTCCAGGACTCTTGAAAACAATGACAAGAAAAAATACTCTTGACTAATCGGATTTTTGCCTGAATGAAAAGGAAATCCGCTTAAATTAAAAGGCTTGGCTCTCAATTTCGCTTGGATCTAGAGTTCAGACTCTTGAAAATAATATGACAAGAAACAATACTCTTGATTAATCGGATTTTTGCTTGAATCAAAAGGAAATCCGCTTAAAGTAAAAGGCTTGGTTCTCAATTTAAGAAAAAATCCGATTGAATCAAGAGTAGTTTTTCTTGTCAATGTTTTTCAGAGTCTGGACTCTAGACCCAAACGACTTTTTTCCAGTGATGCATTTTGCAACAAGGAACTAAAATTTGTAAAAACTCCTATCTACACAGGGGAAACTAACGACACATCGATATCCAGAGTGCGAAACCACGTATCTCCATTTGCGACGTCGCAGACATCCGGCCACACTTTATTTTTTCTTCGGAAAATTAGTTAACGTGATTTCTTGAAAGCCTCATTGCATTTTCTTTCCTGCGCTGTTAAAAATTGAGGTGTGAAATTCGGTGCCTGCGCCTGAGTCTATATAGCGCTCAAAAATCCCGGATGATATGAAAGGGAAGTGAAATTTGCATCATAAAAGAGTGCAACACTGCGCTAAAAGAGTAGATTCCATTCCGTAACCGTAAGTCACTCCGTAAGGAGCATATAGATTTTGCTGCGCTTTCATATCACTCGAGGTTTTTGGGCAATATGTACTCGAGCATTCGATATCAAGTTTAATTCTATAAATTTAAATATAAAAACTTTAATTTTTATCTATGGTTTAAGAATTTCTAGATTTCCACCTTTTCTTGGATTCTTGATTAAATGGTTAGTAATTAATTATTTTTGATACCATGGTCTGAAACTCTTAGTAAGATTTTAGTTTCAGTTTTATCAGTTTATTTTTATTTTCAAATATTCTTTTTTTGCTATAGTAATACATAGTAGATGAGTAAAATGATATACTAGCAATTTTATTAGGTTTGGATTATTCAGATTTGTATTTTTAATCTTATATTATTCTATTTATTCTTTATTAAAATTTTAAGTTAAGTTCAACTAATAATTTTCAAAATTATAATTAAACTTATCAGTTTAAATTTTAATAAAGAAGTATAGACTTATAAATAAATTTACAATTTATTTACGATATTCCCAAAACCTTAGATTTTGTGTATCATCGCAGTCAGTTTCACTCGAATGTGATGAAAAATAAGACAGAAAAAAAAACACAGATTGGTTGGTACCTGTTTTTATAAGCAATGCTTTGATTTATCATACACGATTTGTTATGTATTATACGTGAATTAACTTGACTATTAAACTGTGATTTTACGTCTCCAGAAAATATTAGACCCAGTTCCGAATTGACGTAGCGTGCGTACCTAGTAATTTTCTGGTAATTCTAACCAATGCTTTTTCTCAACGCGCGATGATGTCGCGGGCAAATAGTGAAATCAGGAATGTTGTCAAATGCCTAGGCAGATAGTCAAATTTTAACGATCTACAAAATGTTGTGAATTTATGGCAAAGAGCTCACGATTTTTCACTATTTTTCGAAAAATAACTCATCAAATCTACAAACTCTTTTTGTCTCTTCCTCTTCAATTGCTTCTCATATTTTTTAAATGTTGAAATTCCAGAAATTCTGTATTTTACGACATGCTGAAAATTCCAAGATCAGTGTCTCTTTAGGAGCTAAAAATTGTTTATAATACCTACCATTGTGTGTGTCAAATTTTTACTGATGATTTCTCTTGCAGGAGGAATGAATTATTTTGTCTGAAATTAGGAAAAGAATCAGAATTTCAATCTAAGTTAGAATATTTGACTATTTGCCTAGGTATTTGACAAAGTGCCTAATTGAATCAGTGAGAACGAAAACACACCAACTCGATAACTCGAAAATACCTACTCAATTTCCATTAAAGACAGTTAATTTACATAAAGGTCATTGAAGTTAGCGCGTCTGTTCCAACTTGGACCTTTAAAGCGGCCATGCCATAAGTACTTGTTTTTCGGCAGCAAAAATATTTTTCTTAAACTAACTTCTTCACCTACTGTGCAGTTTTGTGTGTGTCTTAATTATTTTCATTTTTCCGAGTTGGTGTGTTTTCGTTCTCACTGCACCGAAAAAAAATGTGAAGTTGATTCAACATTCTAGGTGTAAACAAAGTGTGTGAGAACTCACAAAATGCTAAATTACCCGCTACGGCAGTTAGTTTTACATCTTGACATTGCTAAAGTAACTGCCGTAGCAGTTAATTCAGCATTTTGCAAGTTCTTGCACACTTTAAATACATCCAGAATGTTAAATGAACTTCATTTTTTTTTCAGTGTGATTCAATTTTACTATTTGCCTGCGACATATCCAAGATGCATCACCACGCAGCAAGGCGGCGCAGGTAAAAAAACCGCCGCAACTTGGCAACGCCCGATGAGAATACTCCTCAGTAATCACAACCCGAAGCCAGAGGAGAACAGACCATCAACAGCTCAATCTCTAGCCACGCCCACGGCCCTCTCCCCGGCACCCAATCCGCGGACCCAAGCGTCCCTTGTAACCGCGGCCGCGATTGGTCGGCCGCCGCGGAGTGGGGGCCGCCCGCGGAGGGGAACTCGGTGGGCGGAGCCTCGCCGCGCGACGGCACCGAAAACCCACATGTTCCCGCTCAGTAATCACGCGGTTAATATAGATAGCAAACACAACTGGTTGCTTTAGGGGCGGAGACTAGGGGATGTTAGCGTTTGGAGACAGATTTTTCCCCCCGAGGTCTCCGAGATTATGAAGTCTTAGTTTAGCTGTCAGTCCCGTTCTTGACGTCTTGACTCGTGACCCGATCTTAATAACCGCGCAACCCGTGCAGTGTCCAACATTGTCCTCGCTACCACAACATTTCCGTCCACCCGCGCTTTTCGGAATAACGTGTTGTTATCAGTGCTGGATACGTCGTGCCGACCAAATCGCTCTTGTGTTTGTTGTTATAAAACCTTACATTTGTGCGTGCGTGTTTTTTTTTTATCTCCAAAACTCAAAACTTAATAAATAAATTGCGTGTTTATCAGCTTCGTCGTGCTAACATTTTTAAAATAATTTGCGTGCGCTAGCGCGTTTTCCATCCCATCGTGTGTGTAATATTTTTCAATAACTCAAAACTTTAAAAAAATTGTGTATCATCGTTCTCTTCGTGCCAACATTTCCAAATCGCGCGCGTTAGCGCGTTTTCCATCCCATCGTGTGTGTAATATTTTTCAATAACTCAAAACTTTAAAAAAAATTGTGTATCACCGTTCTCTTCGTGCCAACATTTCCAAATCGCGCGCGTTAGCGCGATTTCCATCCCATTGTGTGCGTTTTTTAAATATTATTATTATTTTTTAATTGTAAAAGCTCGAGTGAAGTTTTCCAAGATGGAGGAGTCGTTATCGACCTGAGCGGCGCTATAAGTTGATGATTTCAGCGGCTTTGGAGCACGGGAAAATGGCTCTGGAGACGGACCGCTCGAGCCCGAACAGCGCCTCGAGCCCGGGCCCGACGACGAACAAACGCCCGTCCTCTACCGACGGCAGCGTGTCCGGTTTCCCCCGGGTACCATCCCCGAAACCAGACTCAAACCCGGACCCCTGGACCCAGCGCCCCGAGACGAAGATCGCCAAGCCACCGTCCGCTTTCCACCAGATCTCCCTCCTCAGCCAGTGCCATGCCGAACCTGTCCAAAACGGCAAAGATGAAAAAGAGTGTGAAGAACCCCTCGCTGAGAGGCTCGTCTCGCCCGGCGAGAACCTAAAAAACGGGATAGTTCCTCTAACGAAACCTATGTCTATATGTTCACCTCTCCAAAGTAAAGTCCTGAATAAAGAAAACAATAATAAGATCAAGCTCGAGGAGTACGCAAAGCCGGAGTTGAGATCGCCGCGGGCCGACCGGCCCCGACCCCAGTTCATCGACCGGCGATTCGAAGCCGCCGACTACAGGTACAAACAAATCCCGATCGCGGATAAAGTCTACCCCAGCTTTAAACCGATGACCCCGATGGACCCGAGCATCCCTTTAAACCCTGCGATGATTCCCGCAATGCTTCCAGGCCAAAGACTCCAGCCGGAGTACCCGCTGCCCATCCCCGGGCTACCCTTCACACCCTTGATGTACGGCATCGGGTTTATGCCGCGCGCACTTAATCTCCAGATCCCCGGAATGTATCCTCCGGATATCCGGCTGCCTGAGCTTCAGAGTGCTAAGCTTATGTACGAGTCGCTCCACCTGCCACCAGCGGAGAGCCACGCGCCCGAAGAAAGGTACTTAACCAGCTTCTCGCCCTCGGCATCCGAGTCTTCGAGGAGTTTCAATGCTAGTCAGAAATGTTCGCCCGACGCCAAGGACTCCAGACCCTCTTCGGCGTGTAGTTCGGTGACCTCGAGTTCGAGAGAGCCCCGGACGTGGAGCTACTGTCAGTCACCGACCCCTTCCAGGTCGCCGTCGCCGCCGCCCCAGACGACGTCGCTGCCCTTCTCGGTGACGAACATCCTGCGCCCGGAGTTCGGGCAGAACTTGTTCAACCAGAGCAGGCCGAAGAGGGAGCTCCAGAAGGAGGAGAAGAGGCCGCCGCCGAAGAAGCCGAAGTTGACGGCAGCGGAGCCGGCGACGGTCAAGGCGGTCGCGGCGCCGCAGAGCGCACCCGCGGCGACGCCCGCGCAGACACCGGCCGAGGCCCAGGCCGCCAAGGAGAAGGAGCAGGCCGATTTCGAGAAGGAAGCCAAAGAGCAGGGGTGGCCCGCCTGGGTCTACTGCACCAGATATTCAGACAGGCCGTCTTCCGGTAAGCACCACTTTATTTTCACCGCTTTAGCATGAAATCGTCCACGGAGTATAAAGTGTTATCCCCTACACTGAAAAAAAAAAAATGGACCTTGGACCCTAGCCCTCCCAAATTTTAGCGTACCCCAAAATCGTTTGACGTGCATAAGGAGACCATGGATATGGTGTTCTCTGCAAATTTTGAGTGAAATCGAACAGATAGTCTGAGATATCGCTGTAGACAGATTTGGGGGACGCCGGACGGACGGACACACATTTTTTCAAGTTCGGTTATTTTGACTCCAGGGGCCTTAAAACGTCTAGAAATGATGAAATTTCAACTTTTTTTCTTTTTTTTTTCTTGGGTATGACAATACTTCCTCTCTACCCTAGGGGAGAGAGAAAGTAAAAAGTTACGTGCTAGATACATAGACATGCCGTTCGTTCCGAGAATATAGGCCGAAACTTCCGGGTGCTGGAGCCGTATCTTATTTATTGTTGCGGGTGCTTTGCCCGGGACTATCGGCCCCTGAGCCTGGGATTAACGGTGTGTTTAGCCGTGAGTAGCCCGTAAGTACGGCTTCCACGGCCGGAGTTTTTTTTCCAGTGTAAAATTTTTCCTGACGAAAGAATGTAGCTACATTTCAATGTTGCAAGCTTCTTCCGCGCAAATTGCATTTTCATAAGGAGAATTTTATAGCATTGAATTAATATTAGGACTAAGGAGAGCTGTGAAAAAATACGTAGATGTATTGAGATACATAGGGGTTTAAATGGGAAATGCTGTCTGTTAATGTTATAAGGTGGTCGATTTCCTTAAGGAGGTTTTATACTTCAGCTTAAGTATAAAATAACTTTTCTTCGTGATCCCATATCAGATTTTTTTTCTCTTTTTTTTATTATAAACTCATCTTATTTAATATTTTTACGGATAAAAATCATATCTTTTCGTGCCACTGACCCAACAAAATATAGTTTTAAGGCGTTGTGTTAATCAGTTTTACGTGAATCAATTACAACACGATCGAAAGTTAACTGATGTTAAATGCAGTTTGGATGATTATGATTGATGTATATTTTATAGTCGTTATAGCTTCGCAATTTCGAGCGGTGGCGTAGAAAGAAATTACGACGGTTGAGGCAAAATTTCGGTGAGGGTGAAATGGGAAAATGAGAAAACTTTTGAGGCTGAGACTGAGATCGTCTTTTCCCCTTCAAATTTCAAAAATTCGAATTTTGATTGTGTTTCTCCTTGATTGAGAATTCACACTTTTGCTGTATTTTTTTTAAAAAAAGAGGAGAAAAAAATTCCCCCAAGTTCTTACAGAATTTGCTAGGCAAATAGGAATTTCGAGGTAAATTTCATATAAAATGAATGAGGTGGTTTCGCATTACAGTAAACTTTTCCAAGCAATTTACAGCGCTGCAATATGAGATCTGCGTATCTGAATTTTTACCAGCGGTGAAACACTTCAATTCCAAGAATTTAGTAAATCGTATTCAAAACATCTCCACCGCATTTGTCACAAATTATTATATTTTTATAAAGAAATGAGAGTAATAATTTAAAAGTGAGACTGTATGCTGTATGGTGACGTCAGTAAACTGCATATTGTATGTAAAACCGCGTATTTTATCCGATTTGATCCCTCTCTGAGATTTTCCATCTACATTTCCAGAAACTAAAAAGTGAGGATAGTGATGTTCACATAGCTCACACGCGTGGTTTTGATTTTTCGGATAGAGTGCATCAGCTTTTCGACACATACGAATTCTACGCGAGGTTTTTGGTAAAATACCAAGTACTCCCCAGATTAACAGGGAAAATTCGTTTCTCACACCATTTTTATGCGTTTAAAATTTTTTGTCCAGGAAAAAATATCTGACCCTTTTAATCACGAGGAGGCAAAAAAAGGAATCGTTACGCATTTACATTTAAGGTCTAAATATGTTTCTAAAATGTTCGTGATAATTTGGCAGGTGTATGCCTTCTCATATTTTATAATTATTCATGTAGTTCCCGGAAAAAGTAGTTTCATGCCGAAAAATTCATAGGAAACAGTATGCGTTAAAGCATTTGTATGATAGGTATTTTTTCCCGCATTTATGGGCCCGTTTAGTAAACTCACTGTATTTGAATTCAAGTTTTCCTCGTTATCAGTCTAAAATTCTATTCGGTTCGTTGAGTGGTTTGCCAAAATTGTTCCTCAAAATAGTTTTTCCGCACAGGATTCTCATCATTGATTAATACTCTAACTGTATATGTGTCGCAGGCAAATAATAAAATGAGACATTTTGTCAAATGCCTGTACAAACAGTAAAATATTCATAGTTAGATTGAAATTCTGATTATTCTCCAAATTATAGACAAAATATAATTCATTGCTCCTGTAGGAAAGAAATCTCTGTAAAAATGTGCGTCAAAAATTGCGTTATAGACGGTTTTTATCTCTTGAACGAACGTGTATCTCGAAATTTTCAGCGTGTCATAAAATACGTAAGTTTTAACATGTTTTAAATATTTGAGAAGCATTTGAAGAGGGAGGATTAAGGAGAGTTCGTAAACTTAATGAGTTACTTTTTCCAAACTTTGAAAACTCGTAGACTTTTCACCATAAATTAACATTTCGCGAACTGGCAAAATTTAATTACCTGCGCAGGCATTTGACAAAATGCCTGGTTTGACGAACTACCTGCGACATATGTATTGAAAATCTAAATTAATAGTGTTGTTTAACCTTCAATGAAAGGCTGACAAGATAATTTGCGCTTTGTAAACTAAATGAATGTTTGACGAATATAGCTTCAGATAGCGGTGCAGGGTATGTAAAATATGCTATGTATGCTATATGTTTTTGGCTGAGCCATCTTGATCCACGCTGGTAAAAAAAACCTCTTGGACCAATGCTGCGGTGCATTGACTTAAGAGTGCAGTTTCTTGTCGCCGGATTTCAGAGTCTTGAACTCTTGTTTCAAGCAGATTTTGCATTGATTCAAGCGGATTTTGCATTGATTCAAGCGGATTTTCCATTGAAACAAGAGTCCAGACTCTTAAATCCGGCGGCAAGAAACTGCACTCTTGAACCAAGAGGTTTTTTTTTTTTTTTTTTTTTTTTTTTTTTTTTTTTTTTTTACCAGCGCATGACTCCTGTCCTGTCTGCACATTTTCGCGATGTCAACGTGACATCACTGGACAATTTAATGGCAGCAAAACGAGACGGTCACAGAACCGACTCGGACTTAAGATATTAAAAAAGTAAGAACTAAAAGCGAGGGCATAAGTTATGGCTCGCTGTCGACGAGCTGATATCACCCGGCGAGGGGACGGGGAGGTCTGTCAAGTGACAGACAGCTATATTCAAAAGCAGATGAGGTATCATTATTTTCTAGCCGATGCCATGTCGATATGATGGGAGCTGGAGCAAAGAGAACACAGACTCAGTTGTCGCATTTCAATATTGGCCTGGTCTGACAAGGACACTGTCCTCTGCTCCTAGCTCTAACACCATTGTTGTCACGCCCAGAAATGAAATCTTTTAGAGTCCGTAATCAGTCACCGATTAAAACAGATTTTAAATGATGCTCCTTTTTCATGGCCGCATTTGAAAAGCACGAAAAAGAAAATGACTCGCTCTTTTAAAAAAGTCTGGTTTGAGGTACAGTAATATGAGTACGGCAATAATTTACAAGCAGACTCACTAATTGAAAAGACTTTTACTTAAACAGCATTCGAGAGTAAGATCAATTCTACCAGATGTCTGATTAATCTTACCCTAATTATTTTTCAATTCGAGTAGACTCATGGATGTGCAATACTTTTGCTCAGGGCGATAAAGCTTTGTTGAAAAATACGGTTCGTAGATCCATTAATCTCCTTCTCGTTTTTTCTGTCTCCTGAAACTCTACGCCTCCTAAAGCACGCGAAAGGAACCATTTTTTTGCACGGACTGGATTTTGAACATTACTGTTTGTGCTCTGTCCTTGCACTCTGCTTGTACGCCGATGAGGTTGCAAGCTTAAAGCTTTAATTTTCTCTTCCTTTTTTTTCTTGAACAATGAAGTTCTCTAATGCATTTTTTCCCCATCTGCATTCATGCGTCGACGAGGTTGTAACGCAGTCATTAGAGACATTAATTTTTCTCTTCAAGCGGGTACATGTTGAGGATCATATGGGTTTATGTTCGAGTCGCACTCGAGAGATTTAGACATATACTGACGTAATGTACATGTTCTGCACTCATATCATCTCCTCCAACAAGCTGACTTAACGAATTACTATTTTAAATTGATGCGAGTCTTGTTTCACTTAAATTGATTTGTCGTTCATTTTATCCTACCTGTTTTTGTACGCGCCGCCATTAATTTTCGTGAGAGAGCCGCGTCTCTTCTAGAAATTTTCCACGGAGGCAAGAAGATTGAAATGAGTTGACTGGGCTGGATTTGATTGGTGGAAGTTCACTTGGCACGCGTCATCGATTCGCTAATACGCATGCGATATGTGCGCCGCTAATCTTCGTCTCTGCTCTTTTTGCCTCAATAAGCCCTGGTCGATCATGAAATCCACCCGTATTCTGTAATGCTAAGGAAAAACGCCGTATGAACATTCGAGCGTTGCCAAATTTCCTCGGATAAAACATGTAGTTTTGACGACATTCATGCAAATTCGTTTTTGAAATTTTCATATATTTTTGCGTACAACATTATCTGAAAATTGTAGGGGAAAGTATTCACAATTTTCTCAGTAAATTCAGTTTCTATCAAAAGAAACTTAGCAACGTCTGAAGGCTTACACGGCGTTCTTCTTTAGCACGACAGTATTAAAGTCAAAGTTGACTCGATTGATCGCGTCTTCAAAATGTGATTATAAGTCTGAAAATAAAAAAATTTAAAATCTGTTAAATTTGGCAATTGAGCTTTGTTGAGGGCAGTGCCACCAGCCTCCAACACGCGGAACCGAGCATTGCCTAGCATCGGAAATCAGGCGATCCCCATCATATTTCCATTCAAAAATTCAAGTGTGGCATAAAAAAACACACGGAGATAGCACAGAGATCATTGCCACGGAAACACTCCACTTCGCCCATTATCGAATTCTCCGTGACTGTCCTCTTGTAATGGCGTGCAAATTCCCCGACGTTATATATTGTCGCCGTATTTGCTATCCATTCTGCCCTGTGGAGGAATAACGCCGTATGAGCGGGGTTGCAATTTTTCATGAAAAATAAAATTTTGAAATTTTACCTGGAATATTTCATGGAATTTCAGAAATTCATGGAAAATATTGGAAAATATCAGTTCCTTTTCATAATTCGCAAAATTTAAAAATCGAGTCTGTCTTCTATTTTTGTGTATTCGAGTGCGGGTTGCATACTCTCACCCCTGAAAAGTATGACATTTTTCACAGTATCGTAAAATTTCATGAAATATTTCACGGAAATTTCCAATTTTTCATATTTTTCATTTCACGCGTACAACCCTGCGAATGAGCCCGCAAATGTTGCCTTATTAGCTTCAATAATATACATATACTTGGAATGTTCTTAAAATATTTCCTCTAATTTTTAAAATATTCACAAGAGTACCTAAAAATTTGTATTTAGTCAAAAGAAATTGGGCAACTAACAAAAGTTCATACGACGTTTGTCCTTAGCACGGCAGCTAACTCTTAGAACATTGTCGGCGCCGAAAGAGATCACCTTCAAAACTCTCGATTTTTCAAATCTTGAAAGGAGTCATTTAACGCTCAGATTCGATCGGCAATATAAATGCCTCCACCTTCTCGAGGTGATCAGACCCCCAGAATGAATCAGGTCTCGCAGAGTATTCAAGGGAAACAAATGAGTCTCTAATTGACCGGTGTTAAAAAAAGAGGCTAACCCGCTTAGAGAACATTGTCACTGCTCCAGAGTTGAAGAAAAAGTGGTAAACAAAAGTCACAGGATGTTCTAAAAAGTATGAGTCTCGCGCGTGATTTTTCTGTTCGTCCATTTCGTATGAACATGTTAGAGCCACCCATTTTTTCTTTTATAAATTGTTTGATTTCCGAATTTTTCCCTTTACAATTTTTTTTTTACTCTATGTATTATAGTCTCCTTCTCTTCTCTTTTTTCCTCGTCAAATTCTTCCTCTATTTCCTTTTTCTTTGACTTTGCATCAAGAACTCGGAATTTGACTGATCCATTTTACTGAGGAAAAAAATCTATTTCCCTTTGCTTTTACTCTATATAAAAATCCGCTTCATTAGGCATTCGGTTATCCCCAGGCTTTTAAATAAAATGCACGTACAAAAAGAAAAGGCTTAGTGATAGAATTGAAGAAATATATTTCTATTAATTGTTTTATTTATTCATTTTTTTATTTTTATTTTTAAATTTTTTTTTATAGCGATTCTCCATAATTTGAGCCCCATTGTTTCTGTGCTGAACAATATGAACAATAATGTATTCTTGAATTAAACGTTCAGAATTATTCTATGATAGGTGATAAAAAAAATTCACACACGTTTCAATAAATATAACACAACTAAATATATTTTTGAAACAATTTTTCCAGAGTATAGTTCCTTCAACCTTATCTTCGAAACTCAATTTCGCTCAAATTGTTCCTAACTAATAACGTTAATTAATGTAGCAATGGTTTCAATGTGTGATCACAACCGCCTTTAAGTGACGAATCACTTCACCCAGGGTAGATTGTCTCAAACGGCTATTTCTTTTCTCAATTGTTCATTTCTATTTCATTTTCAATTCTAAAACACTTCTTTCCATTAAGGCATCATTGGGTTAATATCAAACACACACAACCGTCAAAACTTTTCCAACCACCTTGTGATGTAAGCGAAGAGTCTCAACGCTGCGGTGTTGAAAGCGCATTCTAGTTCTCCTTAACACAAGTTTGACGCCCTTTTATATTCTCACTCTCCGTGGGTTTTTATAGCCCCAATAACAAACGCCCAGCTTTGTTTGACACGAGACATCTATTTTAAGGACTTCCGTTGTTTCTGAGTGCCGGCAGAGGTCGGACGGTTACCGGACGAATGTATCATAGTCGACACTTCTACAGGAACAGAAGGCTGGTTGCTCTTCGATCGGAACATGACATCAGAAGTCAATCTATTTTCTTAACATCAACTCTCAGCGCTCTTCATACCATAAATGGTCTTCTCAAGACCAAAAATAATCGGCAAAGACAATTTAATTTCGTCATGGTTGCGCGTGTCTTAAAAACGTACTTTGATGAATGATTTCGTCGTTTTCCCCATTAAAGAACTTAACTACATTTCAATATTGCCCAATTCCCCCCACTAATTTTACTATCACCAAAAAAGTCTTGGGTATTCCTAACTGAAAATTTCATTGATTTCAATTCCTCTGATTCCATGTAAAAATCAGGAAAATTTTGGACAAAAGTTGCACAGGTACATTCTCGTAAAAAATTGGATTCTTTGAGTCAATTTTGCAACCTCGAATTTGAATTATTTCCTTCGTTTGGGAAGCGACGATTTGTAGATTAGCATAATTTAAGAGATCTATTCGGACAGAGAATCATTTGATCGGAGACCTCAAAGAAAATTTTGTAGAAATCGGTAAAACACTCCCACGCTTAACTTTCACTGCTTATTTGAATATCAATTTAATTCAAAAATGTTGCAATTCGTGCAATTAAATGAAAGGGTTCACTTGAGGAATGTTTGGCGCACCGTAATCGGAATTTAATCGAATTTCATTCAAGTCCAACTTCGAAGTAAACGAGGTGAGAATTGCGTTCGAGATAAGTATACAGTGAATGAAAATTGGTTTATAATTGCATTGTGTTCAAATCGAGGATTTAAGGTTCTGAAACTTTCGCTTTGATTTGAAAGTATGAGCGCTGTGCACTTAATTTTTCATTTTTTCTGTTGAAAGGTGTGTATGAAACAGAGGAGAGAGAGAAAGAATGTAATATTTAAGACGAGCCTATACAGTTTAATTTAAGGTCTCACCATCACTTTATCGAGTTTCATCAGTCATTTATAAATATTTAGTTTAGACATATAAATAAAATTTTTTGAACTTAAACTTTTAGCTGTGCATTACGAATCGTATCAGCTTTGACCTCAAGAGTAACACTTATTCAAAACCCTTAAATCTAATATCTTCGATCTACAATACTTGCTTGAGCTTTCCCTCCAAAGTTTCTTCAAATAACCTCAGAATAAACTTTTTTATTATGCCATAGGTATCAGAAATTAAAGTTGATATTACAATAAGCGTAAAGCGAAAAATATACCACATCCAATGTTTGTAACCAAGGTATCCAATTGAGCAAGCGGTTCCTATGCCATACACTGGAAAAAAACACACATTGGATCTAGAGTCCAGACTCTTGAAAACATTGACAAGAAAAAGGACTCTTGATTCAATCAGATTTAAGCTTGAATCAAAAGGAAATCCGCTCAAATTAAGAGGCTTGGTTCTTGATTTAAGCTTAAATCTGATTGAATCAAGTGTATTTTTTCTTGTCGATGTTTTTAAGAGTCTGGACTCTAGATCCAACGTGCTTTTTTTTTTTTTTTTTTTTTTTCCAGTGTACACCTACCTAGATCATTTTAATCACAGTTTCTTCTCAAAGCGGCAGTTAACTTTAAAAAATATTTCCTCGGTTTGCGTATCGAAACGCAAACAAGCGCAATCCCGTCCGTTACTTTGTTTTCAAATAAAAATGACTAAATCATAAGAGAACACTTTGTCTATAGATCAAAATCGACAAGAAAATAAGTATCATTCAGACTACGTGCTCCACTCGGAGACGTCGAGACAGACAAGCATACCACGCGATCTAGCAGCATTGCCAGGTCGCAGAATCTCACCGAATCGCTTAACCCAAAAGGCGAATTAAATGGCCGAACTGACAACCGGGCGCTCAATAATTCACGGCAAACACCGGTGATTTATCGGTTCACAGGATAATTTTGAAAATCCACCGCGCTCAGCTTCGCGCCGCGCCGATACCTTTTAAAGTTCACGCTGTTGTCGGGTTGTCCGGGAAATCCACGGGTTTACATCGGTTTAATCGGGATATTCTGCTTATTTCGGCAACACCGCGAGCTTTTCATAAACGAGAGCTGTGATCTGCGAACGGGCGGCGAGATTTATTGCTGCAACTTCGACGCTCGCCGGAGAGTATTGTGTTAGAATCTACAGGGGTTTGTGATTATAACGGAGACGGCAAAGTGACCTACGGAATTTCTCAATGCCCTCTTTCGCTCCGTGATCGGATCTCTAAGAGTTTGTTTCGGAGAAAAACATAGGTTTGAAGCGTTTTTTTCACGGTGAACATGCTTTCTGCAGGTATAAGAAAGCTACTACAGGTCAATTCTGCCGCGTTGAGGAAGAACGCCGTATGAACATTCAAAAGTTGCCTCATGTCTCTTGAAAAACTTGCATTTTTGACGACTCTCACAAAAAAATTGTTCTTCGAAATTTTCAGATATTTTAGATTAAATTTTGAACAAAATTGTCTGATTATTTTGGAAAAGAATATTCACAATTTTCCCAATAAATTCGGTTTTTATCGAAGGAAACTTTGCAACGTCTAAAGGCCCATACGGCGTTCCTCCTTAGCACGGCAGAATTGACTTTTAGTTTAGTGAAGTGTTTTATAACACAGTGTTTGTCATCTGTCAGTTTTCTTGTAATTCGGAAAAGTCTGAAATGCACTTCTAACTTCCCAATCTGTTTATGCGTTTTTGAAGCGGGAAGTCATACACATATTTCTCAGGCAGATTGAAAAGTTAGGAGTGTATTTGAGACTTTGCAGATGCGCTCGTCGTGATTTTCGAACCAGTTTTAAGAGGGAAAACTCTTCGTTTTCGCTCTAGCTGAAGTTTGAAAAAGGCCCATTAAAGAGCGTATTATCGACACCCATAGAACTCTTCTGTTAATGGACGTTGCGCGGTGCGGTAAATGCGGCGCTCGGATTCCTGGACGGCGATTTCGCTAACGAGATGCGCACTGATGACTTGATCGCTGGGTCCCACGGGTGATTTGCATACGCCCGGCGATGGCAATGGCGCTCATCGGCTCATTATAACTCACTCAATCATCGCTGACGCCTTCGTGCCCGCGCAATAAGGCGCACAGTGCAACTAGAGTACCTATGTGGGGGAATATCAGAGACAAGAGACCTTCCACTGGCCTCTTGGCGACAGGTGGAAGCTTTCACTTTTGGAGATCTTGGGGAAAATAATGATTTCCAAAAGTCTTTCTCGGTTTTAACCTCATTTCCGATACATAATAAAAGGAAAATTGATAATTAATTTCACTATAAACAGGTTTTCGATGAAACAGCTAGAGAAATTTTTTCTTCAACCTGATCCCCCCATTTAAACAAAATTATCCGTCTGCGTGACAACTTTGCTCGACTAGTTTTAACAAATTATGTCAGGATTATTTACCAACCTTTCAACTTTTTGGTAATGAGTGACCATCAACCGAGGTTGAGCGTTGAGTTCCGAAAGAAACTTTTTCGCACTTTTGAGAAGACGGAAGTATAGGGGGTATCTAAAACATTTTGTCTCCACTGTGCGGCACTAGGTTGGCGTGGCCACTACGCTGGACGGTGGAAGTGCGATGTTTCACGTTAATGGCCGCCGCGCTTTTGTGCCGCGGTGTAATGAGGCCCCAAATTCGGAAGCGAAGGTCATCGCCGGTGGAATTATGAGCGCGACACCAGAGGGAGGACTTGAGCTTGATCCGTGTCCTTGCATTCATGCCGCATTGCCGGCCTAGGCATTTTGTTTTACCGGCCCTGTTAAAAAGGTGTTCGTATTCTGCAAATAAAAAAAAATCGTTATATAGGGGCCTACGCCTCCCTTAGCGCTACGCGGCTGAACCTTCAGAGAGTGGGATTTGCGTTCTTGATAGGCTGCTTTCATTCAGAGGTTTTTCCTTTTTAACAGCCTCAAAAATCGTGCAAATGAACCCAGTAGATGTTCAAGACGAACTTTGAATGAAAATGTCTCGTGTTTAAAAGGAAAAAAATTACAATTTTAAAGCGTAATGTTAAAATGTTAAAAATTCATACAAAACGAGCTAAAGTATTCTGAGAATGTTGTTTTTTGATGACCGAAAAATTATGGAGAAATCGGCCTAGTATAGATCTCTCAAATGAAATGAGAGAGAAAAATGGTAACGTAAATATTCAAAAACGTAATTTAAAGAAAAACGTGCCTAACAGATCTTTACATGTATTGAGCAATTAGGAAATATATGTATAGAAAGAAGTGCAAGAAGCATGAATATTTGCTCTTAAAAACCGGTTTGGCGCTATTGCAGTTATTTTTAAAGGAAGTTGCCCAGCAAGGCCTGTATGTTATGGGTATTAAGTTGCCCTGATGAAAGAGTTACTATAGCTGTTTGCAGCCCATTCATGTCGGGTAATTGTCTTTTGTCGTGAGCATCCACAATGTGAGCATAAATTTTAAAATAGCAGCATTCAAAATGGCGCTATGGTCATGACTCCATACGACATGTTTTTTGCTCTTTACAAAAACAGCAGCTAATGCCGAACACAACCCGCTTGAGGAGGAGGTTCTATTGACTGCTGTGTACCATTCTGACGTATGCTGAAGAAAAACGTCGAATGATCCTTGAGATGTTGTCAACTTTTACTCGTAAAATATTTATGTCCTAAAAAAGGTTTGACATATTTTTCCTTGTAATTACAAGCAATATCGTCTAAAAAATCTGGATAAAAATATTAACAATTTTCTGGATAAATGCGTTTGGTTATCAAAGGAAATATGGCAACGTCTGAAGATTTATGCGGCATTTTCCCTAAGCATGGCAGCATATTGTTGCTTGATCTCATTATTTCCATAACTTCAATCTTTATATAAAAATTTCCGCTTTTTTATTAATTGAAAATCTATATTGAGTTTTTCAACAAATATGGTCGTTGAAGGAACATACTTACTATACTGAGAGTGAAATAGGCTAGATGTCGTTCATTTTCGCCAGAGAGTGCTGAAAAATCAGCACTTTCCCCAACGTAAGCATATGCAAAATATCCACTTTACATCGCACAACTGGCAACATTGCATTCGTTAAAATTTGATGGAAATCGATTTGGAGACTTAAACGCTGCGTGAGAAAAATCACCAATTATTCATTTTTCTTCATTGTGAGTTCGATTGAATTTTCCAACCAAACTTTTGTGTTGAGTTTCTCTCTGTGATCACCAAGAGGAATGTGGCTTACACTGGAAAAAAGTAGCTTGGATTTAGAGTCCAGACTCTTAAAAATATTGACAAGAATAAATACTCTTGATTTAGTCGGATTTTTCCTTGAATCAAAAGGAAATCCGCTTAAATCAAGAGGCTCCGCTCTTCAACTCAAGGAAAAATACGATTGAATCAAGAGTATTTTTTCTTGTCAATGTTTTTAAGAGTCTGGACTCTAAATCCAAGCGACTTTTTTTCCAGTGTATATCAAGAGAAAACATACTCGATTCAATCATTTTTATTCTTGATTCAAGACTCAAGAGGACATCCTGACGGCAAATTCAACTTATTTCTTTCTTAATGCGCAAAGTCTCCTTTCCCAGGACCGATCCACTTAACCTGAATTTTTTCTCACACCCAGAGTACACATCTCAAGGTGATACCCCCTCGTAATTCTCAGGGCTCAATTGAATATGGCACGTAACGCCATCCATCACCTGATTCAGCGGGGACGTATTTCAAAGGTCGGGGAAAGCGCGGGAGTACATTTGTCGGGGGCTTAAGTGCTCGGCTGACACATTTACCCGGGCACGGCAAAGGGCCTTTGACAAACGGTCCCGCGGCCGCACCCCACCGCAAGAGCCAAGACAAAGGCCGCCCTCCGCCATTAGCATTAGCCGTTGTTTTGATGAAGGCAATTAGCCCACCGCCTAAAGCCGGAGCCCGACTTGACCCGAAACCGCCGAGTGCTTTCGGACATTCTAGCACCCACCCACGAGCTACGTCACTTTCTGGCGGCGTTGCCGATTAGGTCGTTTCTCAGGGAGGCCGCACAAAATTCACATCGACACCTCCCGGCCTAAGTATCGCGAGCGCCATGCGACGTTTAACATTTTTCGCCGACGTTTCATTTTCTTCCAGAGAAATTACGTCGTTTCTCAGGGAGGCCTTACAAAATTCACATCGTCACCTCCCGGCCAAAGAATCACGAGCGCCTTGCGGCGTTTAACATTTTTCGCCGCCGTTTCATTTTTTTCCCGAAAAATTGTTGGTTGAATCTGTTTGAGAATTTCACAGACTTTTTTCGGCAGCTCAAAGAAAATTCAGTGAAATTTTTGGACAACTTTGTAGAACCAATTTCTCTGTAAAAAAATTAAATTGCGGCGAAAATTTTGAAACATCGTATGGCGCTTGAGCTACTTTGGCCGGAGGGTGACGACATTATGACTGTGAAGAAACAATAAGGTAGCAGTTTAAAGTAACTTCTTCTGCGACTCACCAATAATTTTGTTTGAATTTCCTAAAACTTTGTACGATGGCTTTTTCGGGATCTCATATCGACTAAATTGAGGCGTTGGGTGTAGAAAAGACATTTTTTGGTTGCGGTGTCTCAAAATCCTCACTACTGATTGATATTCTAGAGAGAAAATTATTCAGTGAATTTTCTGAAATATTTCGTTTTCAACATCGTAAAATCATGAAGACAACTCAGTAAAGTTTCAATGAATTCCATTAATTTGCTTTATTTATAATGGATGAAACGTTAGCGAAGATATTAAGACACCGCAGTCGAGAAATGCCCTCTTCCTGCACCCAGCGCTTCAATTATGGGCAAGTCTCACAAGAAATCACTTTAAACTTACTTCTAAAACCGACTAAAGTTACTTATCTAGATATGATCCTACATGAAACTAACTCTTTAAGCTCTAAAATAAGTTGATTAGTATATACTGTTTCAATTTTCAACTGACTTTAACCAATCGACATCACTTGTGAATTTTAGTATACTTTCGACCCTTTTTTGAGGTTTTGAGAGACGATTTCAGGAATTGATGTACTTCACCGAATTAATCTAGTAATTGCAATTTCGATACTTTTCGAAACAATTCTCGAACCTTGTTAGTTTAAATTTGAAATCCATTGATCGTACTCTAAAGACCGTATTCACAGTGATCGTTTTTCTTGGGAAAAAACTATATTTTACCGTTACAGTTCGTCCATAACTCTCAATATTCTTTAGACGCAGTCTAAGCTAGCTAGCTAGGGAAAATAGCGATAGTTTGGCAACGGTGCATCTTTGAAGGACAGCAAAGGTTGTAACTTCCTTACGAGTAAATTACTCACCCTCTTTATCGCCATTAATTGCGACCGCAAACTGAGGACAATGCATAGAGATAAGTCTTCCGCGGGTGGACACATCAGGATAAGGGATTGTAGACTGTCCTTGTTCGGAATGAAAATTAACTTTAAAAAAAGAAGGAAATAATTTATTCTTTTTTTTACGATTGTTTTTTCTTCAGCCCTCGTATTAGCAGTACTAAAGTCATCCCAGCTTCTTTTTGGAGTGAAAAATGTTTCCCGTTAACAATTGAAAATTCTAAGTTTAGAAGCCGAAGATTTCACGAATGTTCAGAATGCTGCAAAGTGTTTCTGTTAAAAAATATAAAACCTGCGGGCTGATTATGTTAATCGATAGACAAAGCAATAGACAAAGAGAACATGGAGCGATCCCATTGGTTGAAACAGATGATTGTTGTAGACTGAAAGAGAAAATGATGGACTCATAATACATAGGGCCTCTTGTTGGTTGCTGTTAGTTTCTTGGTCAATTACTTACCTTTTTTTGTCTATTGCAACCACCCGCCTCCACCAACACTGCCATGCTAAGGAAGTACGCCGTATAAGCCTTCAGACGTTGCTAAATTTATTTTAGCAAATCACGAATTTTTGGGAGCATTTATTTGCATTTTTCTTTCAATTTTTTTAGAGAATTTGTTCGTAATTAGATCAAATTGTAAACAATTTCAAGCAGAAAAATTCATCGTTTTTCACCAACATTAAGGTTTTATCAGGAGGAATTCGGCAACATCCAAAGGATGATACAGCGTTTCTCCTTAGCACGGCAAAATAGGATCGCTACATTTTCCCTTTACTTTTTTTGTCTATAAATTTGTCTAACACTTTCACTAATCAACCTGCTGAGAGGAAATCAGGCAATGTCTGGTGTAGTCAATCTTCCTCTAGTCAAATCCATCTGTTTCAGCTTCGACAAGGGATAAATCAATTTCGACTTTAAATTATGGCCTTCGATAGAGCGGCATTCGAAAACCGCCGAAAAACGACAGCGTCCATTCTTCTCGAAAAATAAGAGAGGAAATTCGAATGTTTTTATTCCAACTTCGCCTTATTAGCATGAATATCAATGGCTTTTTGTTTCTAAAAGCTCTGAGCGCGCGTCATCGGCCATTGTTGAGTCACTCAGGCCTCTAATTAGTGGCCCCTCTGCCAGGCGGCCATGGCCGTATCTCGCATCCTCGTCATATTTCGTGGGCGCCCCCGACAGGTGATTAACTGACCAATCAGGGAACCGCATTCCTTCCGCGTGCTCGCGGATGATTCCATTGTTGCCATTCTTCGACCAAGTTTGCATATTTCCTATTATTTGTAATGAGGAAAATTGGAGGAGTTTTTCCCGGAAATGCGGCAACGCAGGGGGCAGTTCGTTTGATTACCTTACCCTGGGTATCATCGTGAGTTATGACCACCCATTTTGGAAGCGACCCGGGACCAGTCTTCGAGTCTGCTTTGAAAAATCGACAATTTTTTTCTGTCTCTTTCTCCTCGTCATCTCGCCCGAGAATGGGCGTAGACTCATAATTTTACGCTGGAGTTCGTTATTAACTGAACGACTTCATCTTTGAGAGATGAAATAAGGGGCTGAATACGAAACATTTTAGAACGATAAACGTGTAAATGCTCAACTCATCTGAACGTAATTTTTTTTTAAAGTTAATACTTCTTTATTTTTCGCTTCATTTCCATAACTCTTCATTTTGTTTTCGTTATTCGTAAGTCACCGAAAAAAAATCTCGGATTAAGGGATTGAGCCTTAAAATTATCTTATCTAAACCTTATAACTATCTCCTTTTCTTAAAATTCTTGAAAGATTGACGTACAACGATTTTAAAAGAACTTAATTATTCGATGTGCTGTACTGCGTGCCAAGTAAGAGCGCCGTATGCGCATTCGAGAGTTGCCCAATATCCCTGAACAAACCCCGTATTTTTGAAGAAAATTGCGCGTATTTTTCCTTGAAATTTTTAGGCATATTATATTGAATGGCGTAAAAAATCGCCTGACAAAATTGAAAAAAAAATCACAATTTTCCCGATAAAATTCGAGCTTTATTGTCGGAAATCTGGCAATGGCTGAAGGCGCGTACAGCATTTTTCCTTAGCACGGCGGCGTAAGGGTCGAGGACTGTTTCCTTCCCAGGAAAGTCATCGCAAAAGGAGCTAAAACATTTTCCGAGAAACTTCTCAATCACAATCACAATCACACGAGGCCTGACAAGTCAACCACGAAGTGTCGCGTTTTTTACAGCCGTGGACATCATTTGAATACCCCCCCTCCCACCCTTTCCCCGTGTACACATCAGCGGAGTCGTCCGTGACAACGACACACCGATCAACGGTCAATATTACAACGATGACATCGATGAGCAAACAGTCAACTCCCGGCGGGGGGCAATCGCGTTCAACCGGACGACAGCGCGAAATTCGCCGCGAATAGTTGCCGAATGGAGCACTCATCATTGCGCTCTAGCGTATAAAAATGCGAATTTCGTATTGAAAACCGGCAACGCTGTTTGCGACCCCCTGTTAACCACCTCGAAGCCGTAAAACCGTAAAAGAAGAAACACCGTATGAACACTCGAAATATACCGAATTTCCGCGGATGAAATATTCATCTTCGAGAAAAGTTTATTATATTTTTCCTTGGCATTTTCAAATACTGTACATAGATTAGCGAGTGAAATTCTATGATGAATTGGAAGCGAAACATTGTCAGGTTTTCTAGAAAATGTATCATTTATCACAAAGAATTTGGCAACGTCAGATTGTTCATAAGGCGTTTCACCTTAGCACGCTGGCCGAAACGGTTTCAACTTGGTACTGACAGTAAAAAGTTCTTCTGACAGATTTCGACGAAATCCAGCCGCTAAAAATCCGCGTGAATCTAATATGCCGTCTATGATTTATAACTACCTGTTGCTTTGCGAATTCTTTTCTTAGCGCATCAATTTTATCGTATTGAGTATCTTACAGGAAGTCAAAAGACGGTAGGAGTATATTGTTGCAGTAGGGGTATAAGTAGCGTAGCCTCCCGATCTAGAAAAGACGTTGTATAGCTTTTTTGGACCATGGCACATATTTCAAAAATTTTAAGAAAAAAGGCTCACAAAGGTTAAAATTTGCTGCAAAACTCGCATGCGTAGATGAAAAGATTAGGTATGGTCAAAAAAACCTGAGTGTGTAAAACTACGACAAACAGAAGGAAAAGAAAAAGGAAATGATATTAGTTTAGCAGGCAATGCCCCCGATTTTGGTTTACCCCCGATTTTGGTACCCCCGATTTTGGTTACCCCCGATTTTGGTTTACCACAACCGGCGGAACAAATTGCTTAAATTGTCATATCTTCGAGAAGATTCGCCACTTTTTCTCCCGGTAGAACTACAAAAAAAAAAAAAAAAAAAAAGCAAGCAATGAACCGATTATTTTGAGATAAAGGGACAGTCAATCTCAAAGTTTCAACTAGTGTGTACAAGCTAATTTTTCGGGAAAATGGTAATTAATAGAAACAAATGATGGAAAAAAATTTCTTCAGAATTTAACATTATGAATAATGACAAATTTACATCATAAAATTACTACTACTCTCAAAATATATATCACTCTCTGATGATTAGAATGTACTTTAGAAGTTTTAAAACACTGGAAAGTCAGCTAAAAAACTAAAGCACCTCACCGCTAGTTACAGTTTTTATCTCCTCAACGAATTTCGTGCTCCTTTGTCCAAGTTCAAAAGGACTTTTATGCTAAAAGGAACTATGTTGAAATTAATTTTAAAAAAAGAGGAATGTGCATATGGCTTGCATGCTTTATAGACTCTTTTGATTTTATTCATTTGCACATAGTTCCTTTTAGCGTAAATACGTCAAAGTATCGTACTAAACCCTCGAGAATGCGAAAATTTTAATGAGCCCGCCAGACACCTCATAAGAAAGAGTAGTTGACAAGTGGTGAGTTGTTTTAGCTTTTTGATTTTTTCTCTAGCTTTTTGACTTTCGTTTTAGCTTTTCGACTTGTTAGCTTTATTATAGACTCTTCAGTTTTTGCATAGCTCTCTTAGACTGCGAGTGCTTGCAAAATGGGGCAAAACAGCGAAAATCTAGGCAAAAAAAAAAAAAAAAAGAGAAGCTTCCTGCAACGTCCATCTACATACTTTATCCGGACATTTTTCAGCTGTTTTTTTTTTTTACTCAACATACACCTCGAGTCACGTCAGACACCATCAGAGCCTGACAAAGCTACTAAAAAAGGGGCAAAGCTACTGAAAAAGGGGCAGAGCAACTAAAAAAAAGGTCGGGTGGGATGACGAAGGCAGTCCTGGAAGGTAAAAATCGAAATGTGCATTCGAGAGAGCTATGAATGAAAAGCACTTAAGAAGGGTGATGATTACTTCCATCATCCGCATGTGCCGCGTGTGTCCAAAGGGGCTGGTGCCAAACTGACTCAGAAAAAAATTCTATCCTCAAAATTCAAAAAATTCCAAGTCATACAAAAGGAACAAAGTTTTTTCATACCCGAATTACGTACAAAAATATACGACGACAACTTTGAGCTGTGCCCATTCGACCGTGTGCAAAATAATCGATATCTATCGATTCTAGACCATCGATTATTATGAAGAAGTTAAAATGCAGGAAAGACAAGGTCGCAGATTTGTGGGAACGGCCATTTTGCAGAGGCGGATCCAGCAATTTGGCACCACTGGTTCTCCTCCATTTAAACCTGTATTAAATAATCGATTCCTGTCGGAACACCCAACCCCTCCGAAAATCGATACATTTTCATAAGTTTAAATGGAGAAAAATAGTTTTGCCAATTTGCTGGATTCGTATATGCCACTTTGTTTTCTAGTCCAATAGAATCTCAATTTAACGCTCATGTTGTAGTCTCTTTAAGCATAAATATGTCCATTTTTTATTTTTAGTTTTACTATCCCCGACAAATGCAGTGTAGAAAAATGGAAATTATCCTCCGTCGTAATCTGCGTCTCATAATTATACACCCACGTGAAAAATGCGTTCTTGCTAGGCGGATGACGTCAGAGAGTTAAGTAAAATCATTATCTATAATCATGAGAGACACCTTTTGTGAAAATATAACGTCAAATTTTTTCTGGGGAGCCTGACGTAATTTTAAGGGCAACGCACTTTTTATCCTCGTTAACATACACATATTGCCAGGCGAAAAAAATCCCACTAATAATAAAAAAATAGAAAGAGGGGGAAAGAGGCGCCTAAAAACGATCTCTTAATGTGAGCGAGCGAAAACGAGGCGAAAAACTGGCGTGGAACGCCAAACAATAATGCCAGGAAGAAGCAGAACTTTTTCCGCGGGAATGACGTTCTCGTCGCGGAAAAATCGTCGGAAAAACCTAAACCCTCGGGGAAAAACAATCGGCTCGCCACAAGGCTCCATTTAAATGTGCCGCCGCTTTTGAAATTCGCGTGATGAGATAAGATGCTCCGGCGAAAGCAAGATAAAAACCCCGGGCGAAAAAACCGTAATCATAGGCTGAAAATGATATTAAAAAGCGTGAAAGCGAAGAAAAATAATAAAATCCCAGCGCAACACGTCGTCGAAAATTGGGGTAAAAACTACGGAGTGGCATTTCGGAGTGATCGCAATCCGAGGCCGCAAAAACTCGAGAGAGCCTCGTAAAAACTCTGAGCCTATAAAATCGCGTGCGCTGGGAGGCAAAACCTCACGTTTTCCCCCCTCCTCCGACAATTTTCTTCGACATCGGCCCGTCACGAACGTTTCGTTTTGTCGCGTTTTGACGAAAATCCTCCGAGGCCTAAAATACGAAGAAGTATAAAACACAGGAAAAAAAAAAATTGCGACGCGCAATAATTCATACGAGTAGATTACAGAAATTCAATGACGATGAGATTTGATTTAAAATTGACGTGCCTCGCTGATAGTTTTTACAATAATATATTTGCGAGTGCCGCGTTTCTTGAATTTTTCCTCGCGGTCGGATGTCATTTTTTCCCTCCGGTTAATTACACCGCGTCGCCTCCCCTCTCTTCCCCCTCTTCGACTAAAAAGCCTAAACAATTGTAATTAAATGTCGCCGAATGATTTTACAGGAAAATATGCACATGTGCTCATGTTAATATAGACGGATCCTCCAACATGTCGGATATGTTCGCGCCACCAATGATGACATGGTACCACGCTCTGAATTTTCAGAAGGAAGTTCTTTCGTTTTTTATGTTCGCGCCTCTGGTGGTGCAAAGGCTAAACCATTAAGGAGGGGGGGGGGTCTTTTTTTAGATCAAAAAGGGAGTGTGACGGTCCGGAAAATGATGGTGGAGGAAATTTTTAAATCATAATTCCCACCAATTTCGTATTTTCCCAGACGAAAGATCGTTACTACATTCCAATCTTGCCAAATTTTCACTCGCAAATCGTATAGCGATTTTGAAAATCAATTCACCTTTCCTTTTAAAGGGTTTTCTTCTCCTTCTAGTTCCTCTGTCTTTCTATTGCTTTTTCCTCGATTATTTATTGTGTGGTGGGGGGGGGGGGGGGGCTCAAATAAGGAAGGAAGCAAAGGGACATACCACTGCAACCGGTGAATCTTGGATTCACTACTGACATCTAATATTTTCAAGGAGAGTTTTAAAAAATATTCTCACCTAAAAGAGAAAATTCTCTTCATTTCAAGCAATTAATTTTCGAAAGTACGATGCTCTAAAGTTCATTTTGAAAAAGAAGTTCATTCAGATGCACCAATTCAGTGACGTAAACTTTGGCTTGAACCAATCTATCCACACGACCCGGGTGTTCAATGGCGTGGCGTGCTTTGCGATAAATCGATTGATCTGTCATTTAAATCTATGAAAAAGGATCGATAAGGGTGTCCGCAACGAACACCTTAATAATCGATTCTTTACCATGGCTACAAATGAGGAAATATCGAAAATCGATCATTCACGCCTCGCCACTGCTAGTGTTTCCACGTCTTTACAGAATAACGCGAGATTATATAGAACGAGGGATTGTTGCGTTACCAGTGGGTGAAACCCTATTAAAATGTTCCGGTAAATGCCGTGCCAACATTTAATGGCAATCTGACGATTAATTCCCCCCCCCCCCATCCCCATTTACTTGTCTGCAGGACGAAATTTTGGAAATTGAAAAAGAACGATATAGTTTTAATTGTGACGATTTTGTATTTTGCTTTTTATTTTTTGTTCAAAATCCGGCTGAAATGGAACATGTTAATTGAGATGTTCAACGTGCTTCATCTAGAGCGTCTGTATTGATGTAGTGCGGGTGAGAGCTAAATATTAAATTTTTTTGTCGTCACTTTGTCCTCACGAAGCATTTGAAAAGGAAAAATGAACGTTGCCAAGCGTCGAATACTCTTGGTTCTTAGAATCCCAAACCGATGTGAACGAACACTAAAAGCATTTGAATACCGCTTCATCCCGCATCTTGCGCCCTTTTTAGTTTTCAGGACCCCCCCCCCCCCCTTCCTTCGACGTTAGGCACTGTTCAAAACAAATATCATGCAACATGTCTCAATCCGTCAGATTTCTCATGTTCCTTCTTTCATGAAAAACGCGGATATGATGGCGGAACATGTTCCTGCTTTTGTACAGCTTTTTTTTTCTTCGTGACAATAAGCCGCAACACGCGCTCATTTTTTCCCCCGGGGGAGCGTGGGGTTCAAATTGAGACCTTCGCTCCAGCCGTTGGAAAATCGAAACAAGGAAACAGTGGAGGAATCCTATTCAGGCGTTAAATTTGCTGCGCCATTGCGGATCATTGACTGACTTGAAATTCCACGAAAAAGTTTTTTGGTCCCGCGGCATGAATGACAAAGATAGTAAAAAACCCGGGAGCGACCCGAGAGCTAACGAGTCTGATGACGTAATCGGCAAATGGTGTCGTGAAGGCGTCCCGGTTTTCATCAGAGGAGCTTAATTTACTTTCATTGTGCGTACGTCATAATTTCATTTTTTAATACGCCGTAGTACAAATGAATCCTGCTTTTTCAGGTTTCGGAACAAGTGCTTTGGTCGTTGAAAAAACATAAATCATACAAATATACTTATTAGAATGTGATGAAGCTGTTTTTATCTGCCTCCCCCCTCTCCATCGGGGATTTCTTCGTTCGTCTATAGTATTTCGCATGAATTTCAGTGACATGCCGTGGAGTTAAAATGAGAAGGAGACGGTAGCTTCCAAACAAACTATTTTTTAGTGTATATCAAAGGTGGGTCCAGCGGGTTGGCAACAATGTTTCTGCCACATTTAAATCCATTAAAAATATCGATTGTAGGTCAGGCAAGCTACCTCGCCATCATCAAGAATCGATTGTTCTACGTGCATTTAAATTCAACAAAAACAGTGTTGCCAACTTTCGAGAGTTGCCACTCGTTGGTCGCACTGGCTTTTCCCAATTTAAACCGGTGTTAAATAACAATCAGTTCTCGAAAAAGCCTCTCTAAAAATCGATAAATTTACATAGGTTTAAATGGAGTGAAAATAATATTGCCAACTTGGTGAATGCGCTAATCTATAAAATAAAGAATTTGTACGCAATTTTTTTAATGTTTTATCTAAGTCTAAGAGTTCTTGAAGGGCTGATTTTGCAGTATTTTTATAATTTTGTTTCTGACATGGGAAATAGTACAAAAATAGACTTAAAAGTGAGAAAATGCACCCCCTAATAACGTCATCTGTCTGCATTTCCCATTAAAACACGCGTATTTTAGCACACAGGATCATTTAATAATATATCCTCCAGTAATAATTTAATTTAAGAACCAATGGTACCTTCGTGTTCGATGCATTCAGTAGTTTCTACTAAAATAGGAAATTAATCAATTTTCAGACACCTGAAAATTTTCCATTGCCAATAAAATGCTGTCTTCTCTCGGCATAAATAACGGCAAATCCCGGATATAATCACGGTACCCAGTATACTATGTTTATAAGTGTAAATTGACGCAAGTTGAGAGAAATTTGAAAAGAAACACGGGTTTTAATTGAATTATCCGAGACGTGGGTTTTAAGCCGAGCGATCTCTGTGGTCCGGGTCCACCCAAGTTGAAAACAGGATAATTAACTGATTACCGGATTACCGCGTTCTTGAGGTCTGGTCAACGAATGTTCTCTCTCGGGTAATTATTCTGTGATTGTCAGAACACCGCGACCGCGTTGTCGCCGGTCGCTCGCTTCCAGATGAGAGTGCATCCACAGTAGCGGTCCATGAAATATTCGAAAATTAAATGTCACGCGATCTCCCTTCGAATTTCTCGGAATCATTCGCCAGGGATGCCAAAATAAGTTTTGAGAGAGCTGGACTGCATTTTATATTTTCACAATTTGCATTTTGTCATACTTGGTCCATCCATTAAACCACACATCTGCATAGAAAATCTTATGGCACGGATGATTTCTCTTAAAATGAACCAGAAATTATATAGTTCCTTAGTCTGCCACGCAAAGGAAGAACGCCTTAGGGGCCTTCAGACGTTGCCAAATTGTTTTGCTCTAAAACAATATATCAAGCTCAAAAGTCGGGAATGCGAAGAAAGCCGCGGTTTGCCTTCATTTCGAAAGGTATGAAATTTTAGGTACTTGGAAGTTGAAATAGTTGTATGTATAGCATGTTGAGTTTACATTTGCTGTATACTTGCACCATTTGTTTCCCTTGGCACCTGTCGTAGTTTCACTAACTTTTCACATGCGCCGTAATACACTGGTAAAAAAAACCTCTTGGACCAATGCCGCGGTGCATTGACGTAAGAGCGCAGTTTCTTGTCGCCGGACTTAAGAGTCTTGAACTCTTGTTTCAAGCGGATTTTGCATTGATTCAATTCAAAATCCGCTTGAAACAAGAGTCCAGACTCTTAGAGCCGGCGACAAGAAACTGCACTCTTGAACCAAGAGGTTTTTTTTACCAGTGTATATTGGCAAAAAGTCAATTTGGCCTCTGAATTTCAATGTGGCGCCTAAAAATCCGGCTTGATGCGCCACATGGCCCCAAAAACTCAAAGGTGAGTCTCGAACACTGGATGTGTAGCATCGATATTTCTCCAGATGGATTTTACATTGAGAACTGAAATGGAACAATTTTATTGAAATCGCTTTGATATTCGTCATGCCGAGTCCCCCGAATTCATTTGCTGAGTAGGAGCTCCCGCATCTAATTAGAGCGCAAGCCCCCGTCTCAATTTCTTCAATAATTAAAATTCCCGATGTCTCTGCTTCCACTTTATTAAACGACTGCGACCGGATTTGGGCCGAACGGCCCGGCCAGGCCGCGCGCTTTGGCTCGGACTGCCCACGAAGATTTTTTGAATAATTAAAATTGGTCAATTAGGGCCGACCAGTCATCACCGTTGACCACCGCGCATGTCGCATGACCACCAAGCAATCCTTGCTCCTATGTTGCCACACTGGACAAAAAATTGATTGAATAAAAATAGATTTTTCGTTACTTTTTAATTCTTAAAGATTTTCTCAATTTTTCTAAATTCCACGTGAATCCATCAAATGGACTGCATTTTGCAAAAAGGAACCACGAGCATTGCAATGTTGCTAAGACTGTGCAACTTCTTTGGTCTTGGAAAAAAACCTGATTATCCATTGACAGTTTCTATTTTACTCGCTGAAAACTGTGAATCTAAGACAAAAATCACCATGTAAATTTCGTATTTTTTCATGATTTCAGTTATTTAACTGCAAAGAATGAATTTGCACAATCTTAGCATCATTGCAATGCTTCTGGTTCCTTTTTGCAAAATGCAATCCAAATGTTTCTTAAATAAAATTGTGAAGTAATTAACCTCATAGTATTCAAATCTTGTGTGGATCAATGGTCTATTCCAAACGTGTTACATTCACTCAAAACGCCCTTTAATCCATAAAAAAATAATCACCAAAGCGTACGCTCTCATCACTGCAGGCATCATGACATGATAATGAAAAATCCATAAAAAATCGATTGCATCAAACCATGCGTGAGAACTGAAGCACGTGAAAAAAATCCGATGGAAATTATCACTTCAAATAAGTGTCTTTAACGTGGAAATGAATTATTTTGTCCCCTGGAGACATGTGACATGCATCTGACATGGAAAAATTTCAATCAAGCTGAAAGGAAAATTGTTCCCACTCAAAACCCCGAAAATTCCCTGCTTAAATAGGTCCAAATAGAGTCATCCCCCCTTTTGCCAACTTTGCCCCATTTTCCTCTCGACTTAATCACGTACCTCAATTTTTGATGAATCATTTAAAAAAAAATCATTGGATTTTTACCTGCTGACTCAGTTCGCACTAAACTATGAGAAGTCGATGAAATAATAATCTCGGAGTTTGATCGAGTATTCACGTGTTCACTTTACACCAAATGATTTCGTGAGGTTAGGGAGCTGCCACGCCACCGTGAATTTCGAATTATTTGTCACGCATGGCAACGCTGTTTTGTTACGACATCAATCAGTCTTGTTTTGGTCGTTTCAATCGATTCCTAAATGACTTGGTCACTTGTAATTCCACCATTTATTTTCTTGTCCATTTTTTACTTAGTTTTATTAGCCTTCCTCCTTCGTTCCCTCGAAGTCTAATGAGTTAATTACTCGCGGATTTTATTTATCCGCAATGATAGAGCCGTGATTTTGACGTTAGAATGCGCGCAAGTATTTTAACTCTGCTCCGCCACCCACCTCTCCTCAACCACGCTCAACTTATAAGCTGGCAGTGAGGACTGTTCACGTGGGAAGAATTTAGTTTTTTTTTGTTGCTGTGAGTAATTGAATCATCCCGCAAATATCTAAAGAATTTCTGGTAAAATTCTCCAAAAGCCTCCACATTCTTTTTTTTAAATCTGATCACCCCACTTTAATCAAAGTGTGCTTGGACATTCTTAACCCTTTTTTCCGTTTTAAAAAAAAGAATTTCAGTTGGACGAATACTCATATCTGTTTATTTTGAAGTCATCCTCTGCAAAAACCTGCCATGTAAAGAAAAAAAGTTGTATGAGCATTAGGATGCCATCAAATTTTCCATGATGTAATATTCAACTTGCAGGAGAATTAGAGATATTCTTTCTCGAGAATTTCAAATACTTCTGATTAAATCACGAATAGAGTTATCTGAAAAATAGGAAAAGAAGCACTCAACATTTTCCCGGAAAATTTGCGTTTTATAAAAGGAAACTAGGCAATATTTGACGGTATGCATACGGGGTGCTTCTTTGGTACAAACTATTTCCAGAGCACTTTACTAAGCATCGTCGAAATAATCTAACCAAATATAGTTATGGATGTTAAAAACTGACTCGGTTTAAAATTGCCAATAATGCGCAATGAAGAGAGCTTAAATGATTTACTTTCGAGCCCCCCCCCCCCCCTCCTCCCCAGACATCCCCCTCGAATCATGTCTATATCTGTAGATTTTACGTTGCTCCTTTTAGTTTTGTGATTCCTTTCGCGTTTCCGGAAAACCCTCGTCTGTTTTTCTAGGCTTCGAATGAAGCAGCAAAAACGGTGGAATGTTCAGACAGGGAAAACATACAACGGTAGTTTTTTGGTCTATCCGGGATGTGGAACGACGCGATCCAGTTATACGAGGCACCGGAATTTTTTAACTCGCCCATTTTTGAACCGAGCATGATAATTTGATAAGCGATAAAAAAGGTATAACATCTGTATCCGATGAGCTCGTCGGATCAGAATGGTTGATACAATTTTTTTATTTTTTTCTATTTTAGAAAAAGGAATTAGGAGCAAAGAGGAAGAGACTAAGCGACTGACAGAGGCCCCAACTAGTTTACTCAGATATATTTTTCCAGGACTGAAAAAAAAACCTCGCATTAATCGCTGTCAGCGGTGACAGCCATAGTATTTTTTGTAGATTTAACAGAGGAGTGAATAAAGGCGACTTATAATACCTACTTGTCATCTACCTCCCTGTATTGAGATGCAAATAAATTCACACAAAAAAGAAAAAAAGAAAAAATAGCAGGTGCATATGTTCAACTCTTTTGGTAGTTAATTAAAATTGTCACTCTCAGAAGTTGAAAACTTCTTGCAGTTTTTCTTTCTTTCTTCTTTTTTTCTTTGATACTGAACGACTTACTTGCTGTACGTCTGCTTTTCTGCCATAATTCGAATTTTTCTTAGGTTGGGCTTTGTTTTTCAAGTGGCATCATCAACTTCTTAGCTAATCTACGGATATGATGTTATTTGGAACTTGATAAATTCTTAATTAATTTTAATTATTTATAATTGCTGAGAATTAACGATAAACTTCCTCAGGAAAAACGCGGGAAAGAATTCCTTTGAAATGTGCCATAAAAATCCTGACACTATTTGCCAAATATTGTGTAGATGTGGCGTCATCTCATCACACCATACAGACAGTTAACACTTGTATCTCAGACGGTTTTTTTATTTTTGGTGGGAACAAAAGGGGAAAAATTCGAAAGTACCATTTTTTCCTTCTTTTCCTTTATAATGAAGTCTTCGAGTATAACCTCAAAAATAACGATATACTGCCTTTTACAGGGACTGTACTCAATTACATGGGCGGCTAAGCAAACGTGACACGCAATACACACGTGCAATGCAAATTGACGTAAGCCCCTCTCGGCGGCAGATTTCATGCGTCAGGCGAGAGAGCTTTTCTCCAAAAAAAGTGAATGTGTTTCGAGAATCATCACGTCATATTTCGGCTCTTTTCCTTCACCGAAGCGCAATTCCAAGAAATGTCAGTCTGCTAAATTTTTTGATGTTATTAATGGATCCCCGCTTCGTGTGAATGCCAAAATAATTTTACAAATGATTGAATTCTGGGTAAAAGTGTAATAATTACACAAGAAAGAGTACCATGAAAACTTTTCGAAAGCTTGTAACCAAGCTTCATTTCAAATCTGCAAAAAAAAAAAAAAAATAATTTTGGTTAATGTCTTCTGCTTTTTTTAAAGGAAGATTACGCATCATTTCTTGAGAAAACATGCATATATTATTGCAAAATTAAGGAGCAAACATAAGGAGAAAGATATATCTTTCTGTAGTAAAGTTTAGTAAGTTAGTAAGTTCAGTAAGCTATATAATAATTTTAATCTTTCTATAGTATCTCCTCAAAAGAACAAACGAACAAAGAAAGACCTTCAAGTTTAAGTGATTCTAAACTTTCTTCCCTTAACATTTCAAAAATATTTTCGTACATTTTTTTTTAAAAGTGTTTCTAAAACGATTGAATATCCCTTCTGCCATGGAGGGGGGGGGGGGGGAGGGGCACTGCGTGAGTAAAATTGGCTTAGCACGGTTCTCACGGACTATTATTGACTCTGAGAATCACTACCGCTCTCCTTAAGTAACTTGTACACTATGGGAGGTTAACAATAAGATCCCAAGGATACTATACTCTACTTTCACAATGCATCGCTTCACTGACAAAAGAGCTCAACTCCATTTTTAGGAAAGCTCCGGAGAGCGAACATTATACGTCCGATAGGGCTTATCTCAACGGCGTGTCGTATTTTCGATATATCTGCCATTTAAACCCACGAAATGGGATCGATTATAGGGTGCATCCTAGTAATCGATTCTTTACCATAGCCTCAAATGAGAAAAAATCGATACTCGATGACTCACGTGGCGCCATGGGCTCATTTCAGGATGGGTTTACGTCCTTTTGTCACTACAGGCGCGGCAGGCCGAGGCTCGCATGATAGGAATACGTCAATTTAACGTAACCACGTTTATAAGGAGGACGGATCACGACTCGATCATCAAAGGTAAACAAAAGACGAGGGGAGTGGGTTACGGAGGTCCATTTGTCTGCCGCTATCCGGTTCGCATCCACCAATCAGGGCTCCCCGATCGGCGATCTTTACCGATCTGCGGTACTCCTTGACAACGCAATAAATTACGTCCAGGTTGCTCTCCCAGCCCCCGCCCCCCCCCCTCTCCGCTCGCTCGGCCTGCAAGCTCTACAGTGTACTTTCCACTCCAGATTACGTGAGAAAGTTCAACTCCGCCGAACCTGGAAGTCCGGTGATGAAGCTATTAATCCTGCGCCTTCAGCGCGGTTTCTATTATCGGGTGGAATGAATCTGATTGATTTTTGGACGTATATCAATTAAATTAGCCTCGATTTACGTTACTTGATTTTCTCCCTACATTGGAGATTGCACTGAGGGGCGCAAACTTTGATTTGAGAACTAGAAGAAGCGATCCTTCAATTGATTCTGGAAGGAAATCGTCAAATTTTGGCTCTACAAGTGGAAATTTTGCACGTTTTGCCGTAGGCTCATGAAAAACGCCGCAAATGGCTAGTCAAGAGCGCGGAAAACAACTTTTGGCACAGTTCTTGAGGTTATAGGGTCGTCAAACTGTTCTCTTAAAGTAGTTCTCCTTCCTCAAAATTGAATCTATTAGAATGAATACGCACCAATTTGTATTGGTAACCTCGTAAAATGTTCTACAAAAAGCACCCCTTAAAATTTAAAACGAGACGAAATAAGCATCAAAATTTACAGTTTTAGTCAAAAATGTCAAATTTGCATTGGTAACCTCGTAAAATGATCCACAAAAAGCACCTCTGAAAATTTAAAATGAGACGAACTAAACATCAAAATTTACAGTTTTAGTCAAAAATGTGATTACCTAATTGACTTGATCAGCAGACTGTGCGCCCCCCTTCCTCCTCTTAGATCCGCCTACGGTCTCATCAAAATCTGACACCGATCACGATATGGAACATATTTGGAGGTATGAGAACTTGAAGATTGTCTCCCGCACATGGCAACAGGGATATTAAGCAACAAGTAGAGCTTAACAACGGCGTAAACACGGGCTAATCCGCAGGGATTAGGGCCTCCGCCGAGGGACAGTTCCGGCGCGACGGAACGGGGCGGACCCCCGCTGACTCGGCCCCGAAGCCGCAGCTAAATCGCCCTTAAATGCTCGTTAATTCTTGGCAGGGATTCTGCGGCTTGTGGAAATAAATATTCCATCAAGATTACACCGCTCTTCAATCGCTCGGGGACATTGTGTCTTCGCCCTTTGGGCCTTTGGGTGCGACGCGACCGTCCCATCTTCCGCGTGCATGCGCCGTTGACTTCTCGCTCGGTTAAAGCTCTTCACTGGAAAAAAAAACACATTGGATCTAGAGTCCAGACTCTTGAAAACATTGACAAGAAAAATACTCTTGATTCAATCGGATTTAAGCTTAAATCGAAAGGAAATCCGCTCAATTTAAGAGGCTTGGTTCTTGATTTAAGCAAAATTCCGATTGAATCAAGAGTATTTTTTTGTCGATGTTTTCATGAGTCTGAACTCTAGACCCAATGTGTTTTTTTTCCAGTGTTCGATGACATAATGTACAGAAAAGAGAAGAGATTCTTTAAAATGCCGCAAAAATTAAAAATTGAGTTTTTGGATTCGCCAAATTGAAGGGGAGGATTTTAGAAATAATTGAATGTTTTTACAAAAAAACACTGGGAAAAAGTCGCTTGGATCTAGAGTCGAGACTCTTAAAAAAATTGACAAGAAAATATACTCTTGATTGAATCGGACCTCTTGCTTGAATCAAAAGGAAATCCGCCTGAATCAAGAGGCTCGGCTCTTTGATTCATAAGGAAAACTCATTTAATTGCAGCACACGCTGAAGTCAGTTTTTAACTCGATTTGACTCTGAACTCACCATCAGAAAACGCTAAATCGACGGTGAAAGTCGGCAATCACATAACTCGGTTTGCGACGTCGCAGACTTCCTGTCATACTTTATTTTTAAAATGGAAAACTACTCAACGGCAATTCTTTAAAACTGTCATGATTTTTCTTCTCAATGCGAAGAAAATTCTGCAAAAACTTCAAGAAATAATATCAATTATGTTCTCCTTTAAAAAAATGACGTAGAGGCGGAGATTTTCAGACACCGCAAACGAGTTATGTGATTGCCGACTTTCACCGTCGAAATGCTCAACTGTGAGTTCGTCTCGGAAACTTTTGTTGTTTTTGTCACGTTTTACTTGGAATTTCAATGAGGAAAAGTGTAATAAAGGAAAAATGTGCATAGAAAAAGGGACCCATGTGACACTTAATTGCTAACCTTGTCTAAAGGTCCATCATTTTAAGACGCAAAATGCGTTTTCTTCTTCTTTTCTTTTTTTTGCAGTTTCTGCAAAGGCTTAGGACAAAAAACAGTCTCCGCACTGAAAAATTTGTAAATGTCGAATAGTTACTTGATTTTATTGAAGAACGAAAACCGTGGTTGGGTTGAACGCAGGGATGTTATCGATTGTTCAATTAGTTAAATATCAAAGTAAACACAGCGTGATGGTTGCAATCGCTGAGACAATCATGTTCAAATAGTGACTGACGGTCTATGTCGCCTTTCACCTTTATTTGTATTTTCTCTCGTATCTGAAATCAGAAAAAAAATTGTATAAAATACTTTAAACCAACTTAGAAACGCGTTTTACGCAACGCGCGAGATTACATGATTTTCTCTATCGAATTATCCATTACTCGTGATACATATGCAGCGACAAAGGATCATTGGCGTTCGTACCAAGTCCTGCAAATCGAGCTTAAAGTCACAATAACTATCGTACTTGAATTTTTACTTTCTCGCTCCCCTAGGGTAGAGGTAGTATTGTCATCCTGCAAGGAGGAAAAAAAGTTGAAATTTCATCATTTCTAGACGTTTTAAGGTCCCATGGAGTCAAAATAACCATACTTGAAAAAATGTGTGTCCGTCCGTCCGGCGTCCCCCAAATCTGTGTATAGGTACAGCGATATCTCAGAATCTATTTTAAAATGAACTTGGCAGCTATGTCGGCGCGTGGTTACCCGGCTGAGACCGCACAGTCGTCGACCCTCTGACATAAGGGAGTATCTCTACTTTTACATGAGCCCCAGAAAGCATAAAAGAACGAGGAGAACAAGGCTCACGTAGAAATTGAGCTACGCCCTTACGTCCGAGGGGGCGACGAAGTGACAAAGTCAAGAGAGCCCCATTACCCACTCATCTCATTCTATTTGACTCCCTTAACGGCGGATACAATCAGCCAATCAAAGCCCGAGTGTGGGCTTCTTCATTATAAATCTTCATTATGAATGAGGATTCATATCATTTGAATGGTATAATAATGATAGAAGAGTTTTATAACATTTGGCGCTTGATGAGAGAGCGCAAGTTCCTCACTTTACCCTTCTGTGGTATTATTCCCTTTGAATAAATGCCCCTGGCTGAGTGACATGGAGGAAAATTTAAAAAAAAAAAAACTGGATGGTGATAAAAATCCTTATTAAAACAAGTGTTATGAGAGACGATTCTCTCTTTATTTATCTGTACTTTAAAAGCGCCGCTACATGGCTCTTCGTTTCCCAAATGAGTGAACGTGACTACAATTTCAACTTCGCTCATCGATAAGCTCATGCGCAGCAGAAATACAATGGAGACTTTGCACGTGTCAGAAATTTTGTGAATTTCATGTTTAATAAGATACAACTTAAGGAACTTAGTATATGAAAATATACATGGTTTCTGCAACGAGCAATTTATTATCAGAGGAGTTATGACCAAATGGCCTAATCTGCTAAAATACATGAATGAGTTTTTTTTATATTTTTTTTTTGCCATTTCTCAAATCAGCAAAGAAGTAATGAAAAGAATGTAAGCGCAGCTCATGAAGCTGTCTATGATGCAGTAATAATATTTTCTCGTGCAAATTCTCTATTTGTGTGATTATCCAAACTTTCGCCAAAGCGTCTAGATTTTCCTCTTCTATGCATTTGCAGAAAATTAAGGAATATTTTCCCCTGGAAGACTGTCATATCTCAGAGAGTGACTCACAACAGCGGCTTGGCGTGCTTTGCGGTATATCGATTGATTTACCATTTAAACCTGTGGAAAAGGATCGAAAAAAACAGGGTGTTCACAATGAACACCTTAATAATCGATTCTTTACCACAGCTTCAAATAGCAAAATATCGAAAATCGATCATCACGCCACGCCACTTATCCACACATAACCTCCAAAAGCCTCTTGTACGGCCACCGCCGACCACCTCGGCCGCGGCAGCCATCGCCGCAACCGGACCAATTTTCATACCTCGATTATAATATCCCTCGCGCGGAGGGCGGGATCACAACAACTCCTCCCCCCTCACTCGCACACACTAACCCGCCCCTCTCTCTCTCTCTGTTGCAGGTCCCCGCTCCCGGCGGATCAAGAAGAAGGAGAAGAAACCCGAGGAGAAGCGGCCGCGGACGGCGTTCAGCGGGGAGCAGAGCAGAAGAGCAGCAGAGCAGCAGAGCAGAAGCAGCAGCAGAGCAGAGCAGCAAGAAGCAGAGCAGAAGCAGAGCAGAGAGCAGCAGCAAGCAGAGCAGAAGCAGAGCAAGCAGCAGCAGCAGAAGAGCAGAGCAGCAAGCAGCAGAGAGCAGAGCAGAAGCAGCAAGCAGAGCAGCAAGAGCAGAGCAGCAAGCAGAAGCAGAGCAGCAGAAGCAAGAGCAAGCAGAGCAGCAGCAGAGCAGCAGAGCAAGCAGCAAGAAGCAGAAGCAGCAGCAGCAGAAGCAGCAGAAGCAGAGCAGAGAGCAGCAGCAGAAGCAGCAGAGCAGAAGCAGAGCAGCAGCAGAGCAGAGCAGCAGCAGAGCAAGCAGAGCAGCAAGAGCAGAGCAGAGCAGAAGCAGCAGAAGCAAGCAGCAAGCAGCAGAGCAGCAGAGCAAGCAGAGCAGCAAGAGCAGCAGAAGCAGAGCAGCAGAGCAGCAGAGCAAAGCAGCAGAGCAGCAGAGCAGAGCAGCAGAAGCAGCAGAGCAGAGCAAGAGAGCAGCAAGCAGAGCAGAAGCAGCAGAGCAGAAGCAGCAGCAGAGCAGCAAGCAGAAGCAGAGCAGAGAGCAGCAGAGCAGCAAGCAGCAGAGAGAGCAGAGCAGAGAGCAGCAGAGCAAGCAGAGCAAGAGAGCAGCAGCAAGAAGCAGAGAGAGCAGCAGCAAGCAGCAAGAGCAGAGCAGCAAGCAGAGCAAGAGCAGAAGAGCAGCAGAGCAAGCAGCAGCAGAAGCAAGCAGCAGAGCAGAGCAAGAGCAGCAGCAGCAGAGAGCAGAGAGCAGAAGCAGCAGCAGAAGCAGCAGAGCAAGAGCAGCAGAAGCAAGCAGAGCAGAGCAGCAGAGCAGAGAGCAGCAAGCAGAGCAGAGCAGCAAGAGCAGCAGAGAGCAGAGCAGCAAGCAGAGCAGAAGCAGAGCAGCAAGCAAGAGAGAAGAGCAGCAGAGCAGCAAGCAGAAGCAGCAGAGCAGAGCAAGCAGCAGAGCAGAAGCAGAGCAGCAAGAAGCAGAGCAGAGCAGAGCAGCAGAAGCAGCAGCAGAAGCAGAGCAGAAGAGCAGCAGAGAGCAGAGCAAGCAGCAGCAGAGCAAGCAAGCAGCAGAGAGCAAGCAGAGAAGCAGAGAGCAGCAGCAAGCAGCAGAGCAGAGCAAGCAGAGCAGAGAGCAGAGCAGAGCAGAGCAAGCAGCAGAGCAGAGAGCAGCAGCAAGAGCAGAGAGCAGAGCAGCAAGCAGAGCAGAAGCAGAGCAAGCAAGAGCAGCAGAGCAGAAGCAAGCAGAGCAGCAGCAAGAGCAGCAGCAAGCAGAAGCAAGCAGCAGAGCAGAGAGCAGCAAGAGCAGCAGCAAGCAAGAGCAGCAGAGCAGAGCAGAGAAGCAGCAGAGCAAGCAGAGCAGCAGAGCAGAGCAGCAGAGAGCAGAGCAAGCAGAGCAGAGCAAGCAAGAGCAGCAGAAGCAGAGCAAGCAGCAAGCAGCAGAGCAGCAGAGAGAGCAGCAGCAAGCAGAGCAGCAAGAGCAGAGCAGCAAGCAGAGAGAGCAGAGCAAGCAGCAGAAGAGCAGAGCAGCAGAAGCAGCAGAGAGCAGCAGAGAGCAGAAGCAGAGCAGAGCAGAAGCAGAGCAGAGCAGAAGCAGCAGAGCAGCAGCAGAGCAAGCAGAGAGCAGAAGCAGCAGCAGAGCAGAGCAGCAGAAGCAGAGCAGAGCAGCAGAGCAAGAGCAGAGCAGCAGCAAGCAGAAGAGCAGAGCAGCAAAGCAGAGCAGCAGAGCAGCAGAGAGCAGAGCAGCAGCAGAGAGCAGAGCAGCAGAGCAGAAGCAGAGAGAGCAAGCAGAGCAGCAAGCAGCAGAGCAGAGAGCAAGAGCAGCAGAGCAGAGCAGAGCAGCAAGAGCAGAAGCAGCTCTCGCGGCTCAAGAGCGAATTCCAGGAGAACCGGTACCTGACCGAGCGGCGCCGCCAAGAGCTGGCCAACGAGCTGGGGCTCAACGAGGCCCAGATCAAAATTTGGTTCCAGAACAAGCGGGCCAAGATCAAGAAGGCCTCCGGGACCAAGAACCCCCTGGCGCTCCAGCTCATGGCGCAGGGGTTGTACAACCATAGCACGGTGGCCATGTCCGACGATGAGATGGAGGAGATGCTGCATCAGCATCAGCAGCAGCAGCAGGCCCAGCAGCAGGCGGCGCAGGCAGCAGCGCAGCAGAAGTCCGCGTAGATTCGCTTGGTGACTTAGGGGGTTTTGCCCCTTGATTTTTGTTTTTCGTGGCGGGGGGAGGTAAACTGCTGTGCTAGGGAAGAACATCGTAAGACAATCGGACTACATTTTGCAATTTGGAATTATAGATTCCGGCCCAATTTAAAAACAACGCTTGTGCCATTAGTTTCCCTATGTACATAAGTGTTTTTTCAGATGAGCCAGAATTTATAGGTCCAAATTGCAAAATGCAGTCCAATTCAAGAGTTGCCAAATTTCTCTAGATAAAAATTTATTTAAAAAAAAATTACTCACGACCATTCTGACCTTTGTTTTCCATTTATCGCAATAAATTGGGGGGGGGGGGGGGAATGTGATATTTGGAAAACGAATTCCTGAATGCTCGTGAGTAATTTTTTGGGTGTATATTTTACTGGCGACTTCGACGTTAAAACGTTTATTTCTGTCGAAATTTATGCGTATTTTACCTTTGAAGTTTCAGGTATTTTAGATTAAATTGCGCACAAAATAGATTGGGAAAATGTATGGAGAAACATTTATGACTTCCTCAATAAATTCGTATTTTATCAGAGGAACTTTGGCAACGCCTGAAGATCCATACGGCGTTTTTCCTTAGTACGGTAGTGGCAAGGAGGGCCGACGTAATGACGTATGAGCCGTCAAATGCCTGGGCATGTATTCACATTTTGAAAAATATCCAGAACTTCAAATCTTAGTCAAAAAGTCTCGATTTTGTGTGTTCCGCATAAACCAACATCTTTTTCTTTGTGTTAAATATTAGGCCTTTGTTCCTTGATTTAAGAAACGTATCGATGATGATAATTTCTGTATAAAATAATACGTGTTCCGATCTTCGACACTTCAAATTTTCTTCCACTTGTTATTTTTTCAAAGGAAAATGAGTGATTTTAAATGCTTTTTGTTTTATCTAATTTTTTGTCCAGCACAGATATTTTGTGAGAACTGAAGCGATACTTTATTTATTATCATTACTTAGTTAAATTCATTCACTTATGATAGTAAGTGAAACGTTAAAGGAGAATTTTGAAGTGTACAATCGTGATGCGTATTTTTCAACTTTCATCCTTGACATATTAAATAGCCATATCAAGACGCCTTTCGGAAATCAAACAAAACGAGACTTTCAGGCGTATGAGTATGCAAGAAGATAATCAAATATTACAAGGCACGTAATGTAAAAATTGTAGTTTGGAATTTTGCCTTTGTAAGATCACGATTCTGAAAATCAACGTTGTTAACTATGCGAGTATGAAAAACGATGTTAGGAACTAAAGTATGCTTTTTAATCCTTACTCCCCCACGATACTGTGCCAAAAATTCTGAATGTATAAAAACAAAATCATCGTATCCATTTTGTTGAGGAATTTCTTATGATCTCGAGGACCTTCTGCTGTTTTCTGCCGAATATAAATCAATGAGCATTTGAACTAATTGAATTATTAATAATATATGTTCTATAAAAATTGAACCAAAGTTTTCTGTTGTTTGTTCAACTATAAGAGTTGCTCTTACTTAAGCTTGGAGTGGCACTCTCTGAACCTCTCACTGTACTATTTTTATATTTCTTTCCGATCTCTTCCGCAAACTATCGTTTTTTTTATTATCTCTTGATATGTTATGTTATTACTCCTTTGGCTCAGAGGACACAATCATTGTGAGAATTACGAGATGCGTGTTGTTAATCTGGGTAGGAAGAATCTTCTAGTCTTTCACTTTCACTTATTTATTTTATGATCATGTTTTGTTTTTTTCATCATACTCATTATACAACCCAGAACTCCACGTAGTCTCAAAATGCCCTATTCTAATCGCAATTTGGGAAAAAATTGTACGCCATCAGATGATGTATCGTATTATTGCTTTCATCATTATCATTTCCTTCAGAAGCAAGAGGAGAGAAATAACTGTTCTCCAACGACTCTTGTTATTAATATATTGGATATTTTTTAATGTAAACTTGAAAATACGACTGGTATGTAAATAAACATGTGAATTGTAAATCGTTTTGTCCTAATTTAATTGTTGAATTTTGTGATTTTTTTTAAATATGTACATAGGTGTAGCAATATTTTCAATAGCTGATGTCAAATTTTAGTTGTATGAGAGCGTGATCATCCTAAGCCGTCCATTTTCGTCGGATGTTTACAGAGTGATCCAAAAGTATCGCAGTACCCCTATAATCCCTAGGACTCTAGCTTCTTTCCAGAGTAGTCCTCTTAAAATTTTGGGGGTTCAAATAGTCGTTTCTCTTGACCTCGAATTAGTTCCGAAATTTCAATCCTTCTATCTCAATTTGTTCAGAAGTTACAGAGATGATTTCTGTTACTATTGGCGTCGGACTTTTGGATCACCCTGTGTATGATGTAACTCGATGATTACTTTTGTACTCAAGTTCTAAAGGAATACGAACAAAATCAATGTGAATCATTTTAGAACTACAATTATAATACATTGTACTGGAAAACAATGTTGACACTTTGACTGATTAAACATCACTTCCAGCATTTGCATTGCAATGTTCAAGCCTAAGACCCACTATTTTTTCACTTTTTCGTGTGTTTAATTCAGTGTAACGTAAACCGGCCAAATAGTATTATGCCAATCGCAAGAAGTTACTATGTTAAGACACTAAATTCGCAAATTCAGTACATTTCGTGCTGCCTTACATTATTCGACAGACCGAAAAGTGTTTACATTTTTTTTTTATTCTCGTGTAAAAATCTGTATTCAAGGAACGGTTAATATTCTCCTTGGGCGGTCATGCTCAGAATTGTAGATCAAAACTTGTAAATAATATTGTTTATTTGTAAATATCTGCCGATAAAAGTTATTACCTGAATATTCTAATATCTGTTGAAATGTGTTCCGAGTGCAATGTAGAGTTTTAAATTGATAGTCGTAGTTGAATGAGGTCTCAGGCTTTCCTTTTTTAAAGTTGTTCTCCTATCAGTAACTATAGATTACTATATAATTATACATAAATATTGAACGAAAAATATCAAAATTATTTTAACGTTGAAAAATGAAACGAAGAATAAAACTTATTTCAACCTGACTCTCCTTTGTTTTTGTTTTCTATCAATTTTTAACAACAAATCATTACTATATAAGATCTCTGGCTTCCTACATTTTCATTTCTGATAACAGTTCGTTCTACCGCTTTACTAGGCCAAAATCCATATTTTCGTGGCTATCGATAGTGGATATTCCATAAATACACGGAAAAAATGGATTACTGATCTAAAAATTCACTTGTTCAAAAATATGTCCGACATATTGTTTCAAATGTACAATTAACAATATAGTGGAAAGATAATTTAATCACGGGGGTGGTTAAATTAGCATTTTTTTATTGTAAAATCCACATTGAAACATTTCGGATACTTTTTTAACTACAAAATTGTCAAATCAGGAATATCGTGTGAGCCCGTCCTATTCAGATTTTTGAAATATGGCCCAAGTACGTTTATGATGAGGCTATAAAAAAATAATCACTCAGGCTACTACTGCAAAAGGGCCGCATAGCGACCAGGGAGTGTACCCCTTAGTTCATTTCTAATTAGTGAAACTAACTTTTTATTCTTAGGACTTAGGTAAGATAAGATTAAGAATGACTACAAAAAAGCCGATTTCAATGTTGAGATGAAGCTTTTAAGATGGCTCTTTTTCAGGGTCGTGGCGTGCTTTGCGATGTATCGATTGATCTGCCATTTAAACCTATAGAAAAAGATCGATCAAAAGGGTATTCGTAACAAACGCCTTATTAATTGATTCTTTACCATAGCTTTAAATAGGGAAATGTCGATAACCGATCATTAACGCATCGCCACTGTCCTTTTTTCTTACCCATTCGTTAAAGTCTCCAGAAATTATGAAAAAAAAACACCGGACAAGTCTTGTATATACAGGGTGATCCAAAAGTCCCTTCCACCCCCCCCCCTAACTTTTTACCTAATTGAGGTAAAGATTTGAAACTTGGGGGAATGTTCCTAGGTCAAAGGGAGCTACTTTTTGGCCCCCCTAAAATTTTCAGGGGCCCCCCTTGGGGGGCAACGGCCCCCAACTTTTAATTTTCAAATGGGAAGACCCCCTTTGTGATAGCTCGTTCGAAAGAGCATAAAAAAAGAAAACTTTTCGCGCAAACCCGAAGTCAATATCTCAAACCCTTTCAAAATGGCGGCCGGTTAAAGTTCAAAATGGCCGAAAATTCACACTGGTTATTTGTCGATGGATTTGCGCGAAAATCGGTATGTAGGGGTATTTTGACACGAGAAAAACGAATTTGACGTTAGATTTTCAAAAAAAACCGAAATTTCCAAAATGGCCGCCGGTTAAAGTTTAAAATGGCCGAAAATTGGCACCTCGGTTTTTTGCTGATGGATTTGCCTAAAACTTGGAATTTGAGAGTATTTTGGCATAAGATAAACTTTGAACTAAGATTTCTAAAAAACTCAATTTTTGGTCATTTTGAACTTAAACCGGCGGCCATTTTGGAAATTTAGGTTTTTTTGAAAATCTAACGTCAAATTCGTTTTTCTCGTGTCAAAATACACCTACATACCGATTTTCGCGCAAATCCATCGACAAATAACCGGTGTGAATTTTCGGCCATTTTGAACTTTAACCGGCCGCCATTTTGAAACGGTTTGAGATATTGACTTCGGGTTTGCGCGAAAAGTTTTCTTTTTTTATGCTCTTTCGAACGAGCTATCACAAAGGGGGTCTTCCCATTTGAAAATTAAAAGTTGGGGGCCGTTGCCCCCCAAGGGGGGCCCCTGAAAATTTTAGGGGGGCCAAAAAGTAGCTCCCTTTGACCTAGGAACATCCCCCAAGTTTCAAATCTTTACCTCAATTAGGTAAAAAGTTAGGGGGGGTGGAAGGGACTTTTGGATCACCCTGTATAGAGATTGCGTTCAGGTGATTCTTTCATCGTATTTTCTCAAAAGAAAATAAAGCATCTTGTTAGCTTTCAATGCTCCAAAAATCACTGTTTTTATTCCTTGCACAAGAGAGGATCATTAGACCAGAATTGCTAAGAATTATGTATTTACCATATTTCTCTCATTACAATAATTGATCTCAATGATGCAAGCCATTTAAATACACATACAAATGCTGATTAAACACTTGAAGAAAGTAAAATGGCTTGAATTTGACGTTAAGAAGATTTCCTCACAAATGAAGGACAAAACCGCTCAAATGAAACAGGTTTCTGCATAAAAGTATCTTTTATTCTTCAATCAAGAAACGTTTCCTCTTGACGGCACAAATTACAATATACCTGCCTTAATGACAGAATGGTAGAATACTACCGACCTATAAAGCAAGACGCCGTATGAACCTCCGTACATTGCAAAATATCCTTTAAAAAATTAAACACAAATTTTGAGGATAATTTATTAATTTGTTCGGTCCAATTGTTCAGCAAAAGTTTTCAGAAGAAATATTGATAATTTTTCTCAAAAATTAATATTTTAAAAGGAAAAAGGCAACAAGCAAATTTTCTTACGACATTTTTCCTTATACCATGACAGAGTTATGCTGCGGGTCTACCTCATTCTGCATGGAATAAGAACGAGAAAAAAACTAAAAATTAGAATCAGAGTTACAAAATGAGCTCTAATTAGTTTCAGTGCATACTTTGCTGAACACTCCCCTCCTACAGTCTTGGACTCAAACTAACTAGAGTTCATTTTGAAATTAAAATTCTAATTCTTGGTTTTTTATGACTTTGATTTCCCTGCAGATAGTGCGGACCTAGCATCCTGTTACTCCCAGAATTCGAACGACATTTTAAGTATTTTTCTCATACCTGCTGAATTCAAGTCACTTCAAGTGAAAAAGTATGATGTGATATTAAATAGAATCTGTGTTAGTTTTAAACAATAATAAATGGATCTCTGATCAAATTGTTAAAAAGCTTGAATATCCTCTTGATCTTATATAGTTTATATGAATTAGTCTTATTTCTGCCAAACGGAACTAAGCGCTACAGGGGGAGGAAGGTAGAGGGGGGCTTTGATTGGCGGCGGAACCGGGCGTCGGACTCATCCGTCCTATACTCGCAATGCTTTTCCATGGCGCTTAGTTCCGTTTTACAGAGCGCGCTATCCGGCATTCTGAATTCCTCGAAAGGAACTCAAATTGGTGCTTAGTTTCGTTTGACAGAAATACGTCCAATTAGGGCAAGCCCTAAGGAGGAATTCCTCATGTCTAAGGAAAAATTACAGACCTTTCGGAAATAATCAGGTTGATGAGCTATTACTAGTATTGTAAGTTTGATGACAAGGTAAAACCATTGGTCATTATTGAAGAGGAGATTGAGCAAAAAAATTCTGCTAAATTTGCATTATTAATTTTTTTTTTTAAAAAAAACGAACGAGCAAACAAATAAAAAATATGAAAATGGACAAGCTGTCGAAGAAAATGAAAGACACATGATTCTGCATCTTCCTATGCCAAAGCTCATGAAAAAGGAAGGAGCGGAAATCGTAAGTTCTTCCATAGCACGGCAGAGTTCTTATCCTATCTTGTGGTCTATTGAGTGAGGCATCAAGACCCCGAAGAGATTTAATTAATTTTACCACTCGTGTCTCTGGTGTGTCTCCCTGGGGACTCACCTGGGACCCCGGCGAAGTCGACGCCGTGACGACAAGGACAATGCGAGGATGACCTTTTTGTTGAGGTGTGTTTGGCTGCGCTCGCCGCTGGGGGTTGCTCCAGGTGACAATGGGCCGCGATCTAGGTGAGTCCGGCTCAAAGCCACTCGGATCCCCGCCGGCGCGCGTCACGCACCGTGCAAAATCCAAGAGTTGAAAACGTAAATATTTTGAGTCGGAACGGACAGAATGTGGGAACTCCCCCGGTGGAGGGCTCTTTTCCAGGTGAAAACGAGAAATCCGGGGATCCTGATGCAAAATCAACTGAGCTAATCGGAGTATACCAAGGTTCTTATCCTATCTTGTGGTCTATTGAGTGAGGCATCAAGACCCCGAGAGATTTTAATTAATTTTACCACTCGTGTCTCTGGCGCGTCTCCCTGGGGACTCACCTGGGACCCGGCGAAGTCGACGCCGTGACGACAAGGACAATGCGAGGATGACCTTTTTGTTGAGGTGTGTTTGGCTGCGCTCGCCGCTGGGGGTTGCTCCAGGTGACAATGGGCCACGATCTAGGTGAGTCCGGCTCAAAGCCACTCGGATCCCCACCGGCGCGCGTCACGCACCGTGCAAAATCCAAGAGTTGAAAACGTAAATATTTTGAGTCGGAACGGACAGAATGTGGGAACTCCCCCGGTGGAGGGCTTTTTTCCAGGTGAAAACGAGAAATTCGGAGATCCTGATGTAAATCAACTGAGTTAATCAGAGTGCATCAAGTCGCATTTTTTTTTCTTTTGGGGGGGGGGGGGGGCATGAGTTATAAGTAGTTTCGAATTCAACAAGTCCAAATCCAATTTTTCCGGTCGGAAATATAAAATGGAGAGTAAAATATCTTCAACATGATAACTGAAGCGCTGGGTGCCGAAAGGGTATTTCCTGGTTGCGGTGTCTCAAGAATTCCGTGGCCCTTTGAGATATTGCATCCATTATAATTTAAGCAAATGCATGGAGTTGGTTGAAACTTTACGGACACTTTCTTTACCATTTTGCACTGTTAGGAACCAAAAATTTCAGAAAATACACACAATAGTTTCCTCTCTGAAATTTAAATTAATAATTCTAAATTATAATTGTGAAACAGCACAACCAAGAAATGCCCTTTCCGCACCCAACACCTCAATTTTCGTTAACTTTGTCTTTGACATTGAGTATTGTGCGGAAACAAAATTCCATGCCTCCTCTCTCAGTTAAAAACTCTGTTAAAATCAGCCCATATGAGGTGTAAGTTTGCTCATTCACGACAGCAGGATTACATTTTTCAATAAGGAACCACTATTCCTGGCTTATTTTAGAAACACCATATATGCCATTGGTTTCCCTATACAGAGAGGTGCTTTTATGGAAGAGCCAGAGATAGTGGTTCCTTTTTGCAAAATGTATTCCAACTTGTTCTCTAACTTTGAATCGCTGTCAATGAATCTATTTTTGACATTTTTAGTAGTCCTTTTCCCCAAATGATAGAAACGCTGCTTCTATACTGACCCAAAAATTGCAGTCCCGAAATGCAAAATGTAGTCTAATTGCGGCTATGGTACACGTCAAGACCCCTCCCCCCCATCCCATCCCATACAATTAGTCACATTAAAGCAAATTACAACAGCATCATAAAAAAATTGTCCATTGCGAAAATTCCATCGCTTATCGAAAATTCAGATCATCAAATACCCTAGATAGCAGACTTTTTAAGGGATCACTGGAAAAAAACAGCTCGGATCGAGAGTCCAGACTCTTGAAAACAATGACAAGAAAAAATACTCTTGATTCAATCGGATTTTTGCTTAAATCAAGAATCCAGCCTCTTAAATTAAGCGGATTTCCTTTTTTTCCTTTTCAAGTAAAAATCCGATTGAATCAAGAGTATTTTTTCTTGTCATTGTTTTCAAGAGTCTGGACTCTAGATCTAAGCGGTTTTTTTTCCAGTGACCATTTTCTGGCGCCTTTTCCGGAGGGCTTTTTAGGGGCCCTTTTTAAATGTTAAATCCGTCATTTCATTCATTCCCATCTCAATTAAACAAAATACTTCGGGCATGGTCAAGGGCGAGCAATCGGCTGCCCTGAAGTACTTGTCAAGGGCTCATGTTCAAGAGTCAAGGGTCAAGAGGGCAGGAGCTGCGTGTTTTGGTTGGCCCGGCCGCGGGAGGTCTGGCCCAGGTGTGGTCATCGTCGCAGGTCACTCATCACGACTGCTCCAGCATTGTCCTCGACAAAGGCCTTTGTTGTGGTCACCGTGTCGCCGCACAGTGGATCGAGTTAATAAGAGAGGTTGGACATGAAATTTTCGACTACACTGAAAAAAAAATCTCAGTGTATTTACTAGGAAAAGGGTAAAATTACCAAGAATTCAGGGTTCTATTTGATCCCAGTTTTTTCTTGGTAAAATTACCATTTATGGAATTGGTAATTTTACCGAGAAATCTCGGTAAAATTGTTGAACTTTCTCGGTAACTTTACTGGACCTTGGTAAAAATGCCGATATTTGTTATCGACTGTGGTAGAATTACCGAGATAAAATGGCAAAGTTACCGGGAATCGATTACCAATAAAAGTGGTATTCTTACCTGAAAAAATAGTAAAAATACCGGTTTTTAGGTAAGCTTACCAGTCTGTCTTGGAAAAATTACCAATAATTGGTAAAAAATTTGAGATGGTAAAGGTACCAACGGACCATAGTAAAAACGCCGAGATTTTTTTTTTCAGTGTAAAATTGCAAATTTGTATGTTTATTTCGTCAAATTTTAAACTTTTAGGGGTGCTTGTAGATGAAAATTTCACGACGAAACCAATGAAACCATTTTTAGAACTTCAAAGTTTTAAATACACGGAGTTATAAGCGTTTAAAGTTTCCAAATTTTGTCCGACCTCTCCTATTGTCTCGACCCATTGTGCGCCCATTCAGAAATCGCGGAACGCTCTCTTCGCACTCCACACCACTGCCAGTTCCACAAAGAAACTTTTAGCTCTTTTATTCGTTTTCAAGAATCTCGTGCCGGTTTGGCAACAGAGCGTCCCTTTCGAGTTTAGTTTCCGCTGTTTAGGCAATTTCGGATTTGGTGGGAAACAATGGGATTATCCAATATTTGAGGCGAGGTGCTGATGCTGATGACCGCGAAATTAATGTTCCCAGACTTTTATAGGCTTGGGAAAACTAAAATTCAGGTACAGAGATGCAAGAAAAGGATAGGTTTTAAATTGGGAGAAACTAAAGAATGGTCTCCCATCGATAGTGATTCAATCACTGATTGAATCCAAAATAGTCTACCTGGTCATTTTTCCAGGTTCTGAAGAATGAGATATTTTTAGCTGTGATTCGTGAAACATGTGGAAAAAATTGGTGTGGCCGTGCAGAGAAAGTCCCCGAAAATTCAGTGAAATGGAGAGTTTGCACTGGAAAATTGTATTAAACCTTAAATAAAATTTGTGCCGGAAGTGCTGGATATAAGCTGCGTTCATAGTTGAAAACGATGTTTTTCTTGTGCTAGAAATTGGAGCAAATTAAATCTGAGAACATTGTACCAATCATCGTAAAAAGCATCCCCAACATTGGGGCAAACTTTATCCTAGTTTTTTTTTTTTAATTTCACGACATTATCGAACCGAGACACTTGCGTAAAAATTAACGTTAACGTGTGGAAAATCAAGAGATGACAACAGAATTAGGCTTTCGAACTCACACGGTTCTTTGATACCACTATTCGTGCTCTCTGGATGTGCTTGAAGTATCATCAAAATTGAAGGCGAAATGAGACACTTGGTTTGGACTCCCACTCCGTGTCGCACTTAAATGTGACCTTTTTCTATTGAAACGATACGACTAGCTCCAATAGCCGAGCATATCTACGGTAAAACCGCAAAACCACGCGACTCATTTTTCGACATAAGAGTAAATTTTCATAACTTCTCTAATAATTTTTCAAATGAACGTATTTATGCGAAAACAAACTACGTACATCTGAATTATATAACCAAACTACAAGCACACGATTTGCTTTTTTCATAGTGCTTTTCCATTTAATTCATTTTCACATGGTTTCTTTTGGCATTAATACATTTAAATTAGAAACAGAGGAAATTCATTAGCTTCCATTTACAAATCAAATTCATCAAATTTCAGACACCTGCAAATCATCCATCACTCCTGATGATCTACTAAAAATTAGACGCACTCTAAACAAATAAAACCTCTACCCTCTCGGCAGAAAAAAACGAAGTTCAACAGCCGCCATTTTATACTAAGACCTTCGCAAGGGATCATCAACAAGAACGTTAATTGAACCCTTGCACCCTTTCATAATCTTAAAAGGTGTCTTTTTTTACAAAGCTTCCAGGATGCAAGTCAAACGCCATCGCATATTTTTGATTCTTTGCGCCCCGGTGGATCCTACCACTGGGCTCTATATCTATCTATACTAATCCTCTTCAGAAGGGAGAGAATGAACCGTAGCCGACCTCCCCACCCCTCGCCAATATACGTCAAGAAGTCGCGGGTATTATTACAATTTCATTCTTTAATTTAAACTGTGACTTGTACCAATTAATTGAATGTCACCGACGATAAGTGGGGTAGGCCCCGCTCGCCCCTCGCGAAAGGGGTTCTTGCCAGCTGCTACCTATCGAAAAGGGAAATCGATTCATCGACCGCGATTCCCCTATCCTTCACGGCGATTTGTATCAACGTTCGATACGATAGATCGAGCACCGCGAAATGAGTTGTCCCTTCCGTTACGCTAATCGTCGAGTTCAGCACGCTTAGTGGTTATCAGATCGTGTGTGAAATACGACGATTTTTTTATTGGTTTGGTCGCTGCTGTGCTAAGAAAAAACGCCGTAAGAGCCTTCCGACCTTGCCAAATTTCTTTTTAAAAATACGAATTTCCAGGAAAACTTGGGACTATTATTCTTCCAATTTTCAGAGAAAATTTTTCACAATTTGATCCAAAGTACATGAGAATTTAAGGATGAAATATCTGTAACTTTTAACAAAAATTAATGTTTTATTAGGAGAAATTTGGCAATACCTGAAGGTTTATACGACGTTTTTCTTTGGCAAGGCAGATTTGGAGACTCCGTTTTCCCCCATCAACTGGCAACGAGGGTATACTATTTGAATTCATTAATTTGCGCATCGGCAAATAGATTTAAACGAGAGTGAAAACTTGTTCATTGTGGGGTTTTTCTATGAGGTTCGGACGCTCTGGGGTAATATTTATCTCGATTGTAATGATTTTTTGCAGCTAACGATAAGTTCAAATTATTTTTCCAGGAATTTTTTAATTTGTCGACAGCATGCACAGTCTCGACAGGGAGTTTCATCAAGGTCTAATTTGATTAGGAATAACTGACAGGCGTGAATTGAACGTATTAGCATTCATTCAAATAACCTAGCTTGTCAGCCTTTTTTTGAGGACTCGGAAGGTGCGTCATGCAGATTTGAATTTTGCGGTGTGGATTTTGGACTAAAAAACTATGAATATCGAGTTAGCGATTAATTTCAGTTGCAACTTTTCTACGCGAATATAAAAAGACAAAAACAACGCTATAATCGTGTTTTTTTACGGTTGGATGTGAGTGTGATGGAAAATTTGCAGGTGTTGGAATCGGATGAATTTTATTTACATGGAAACTACCAAGTGAACTGAGCCCAAAAATTTACGTTTAATTTTCGAAGGAAGTCAATATATTGTGAAAATACAAATAACTTTCTTGTTTTGTTAGTGAAACAGTTCAAGCAGCGTGGTGATCGCGATAGGTTGAATCGGGAAATGAAACGCGATTTAATCGATGTCGTTTTTTTGCAATATTATCGAATAAATAATTGCGATTAATTACGATTTCATCGCATAAATTTGCAATAAAATCGCTATTTTATCGACGGTTATTTATTGTAGTATATTATCAAAAAAAATCGTGAGAAATTGAGATGAAAGTTCGATTTCATCGAACGTGGTTTTGCAAGATAAAATTGTGGCAAGATTGAGGATAATCCCTCAGATGTTTATGATCCTGGTGATTTTTTCGGCAAAATTCGTAGAAAAAATCGCAACATAATTTCAAAATATTGCGATTTCTCCGCTGAAAATGCTACTTGGGAGAAGGGATTTACCTAGCAACACGACCCAAAAAATCTATTCCGTCATACGGATAATGTTGCGTCAGCTACATGAATAGCCGGCTGGAATATTAGATCAAAGACGATGACAACATTGATACGCGAGGCCTGACAAAACGGTCTCAAAGTCGGTTGGATTACACGATCAGATGCACCGATTAAAACGACCGAATCTTCGCTCTGTCCCTCACGCGCCCGACACAATAGAGCTCCAATCTTCACGGGATTGCCGGGGTAAAAGAAAGTCAAAATATTGTGGAAATAAAACACCGCCTTCCCACACTGGGCCAAGCTCCTTGTCCCCACAGGATCTCACGTCAGTGTTGCCGAATTTAATCTCTTCCCCTTGTAATTAGTTCAAATCTAAAATGGGGCTATTGCACATTTTCTTTTCAATTCGTTTTCCTAATGTGCATATAAAAATGAGGGAACCCATACTTTACCTTTTTTCATTTGATCAAATTTGCCGAAAGTTCAACTCCATTCAAAACGGAAATATATCGCGCCAACAGATTTCCTGAAGTCAAAAAGATCATTGATCGCTATAATCCTTTCATCTGCGATTGCTTATATACATTCTGTTCTCACAGCGGATTATTAATCTAAGATTCACGGTTGTTGAGACCATCGGTGACCTTTTAGAGCGCCATAAGAAAAAAGCCAATGAGAAGTGCTCTTCTTATCTCCACAACTTTAAGCTCTTTTTTGTCGGTCAAAAAAGCTCCTTCGAGCTTTTTCAGGCTCGGAAACGTGTTCTTTGCTAAAATTAACATGGGATACCCCTTTTTATTAAGCAATCCAAGGACCATGCAACAGCCCCATTATCGTAGAAATGACTAGTAAAAATCAAAGGATGCTTTGGTTTGTCAACATCAAATGCGGATCTAGGAAGTGACAATGCACTGAAAAAAAATTCGCTGTTCCATATCATTCCAACTATTCGGTTTGTCGAACCGAACAATAGTTTTAGTTCATGTAAAAAACGTTCGGTTCATCAGTTCACTTTACCGTATAAGTTCGGTTATACGAACCAAAAGTTCGGCTTGCACTACTTAAGAGCTGGAAGAAGATATGGAACACCGAAAGTTTAAAAATATCACGGGAAAAATAGAATAGTCGTCTCAACCAGCAGCTTGTTGTGACGACTATACTTTGCGCAGGCTGCCGTTCGGTAGTTATGAAAACTACCGCGGTGGACGACACAACTAACCCGGAAGTTACAACAACAACCACAGTAGTTACTATAACTACCGCGGTGGAGCACACAACTAACGCGGTAATTGTCGTAACTACCACAGTATAGCTGGCGCAAAGGTTAGTTGTCACAACCAGCGGCTGGTTGTGACGACTTAACCACTTTGTGGCGCGTATACGTAGTATACCGCCTTTGCGATCGTTTCGAACCTTGCTCGATACAATAACCGAGTCCCTTAGTTCCTTACCGAAAAGTGACTACCGCGAACTTCTGAGATTTTCCAAAGCGTGTAAAAAGTTTATTTATCCGTCAATAATTATGATTTAAAGTTGTTTCTCATTCTGGGGCTCTCTAGTTTATGTGCAGTGAATACCAAGAGTCTACGTTACTTGGTTTTCTTAAAAAAAGCCTAAGAGTACGACGCGCTGATTTAAAATATGCATATATAAGCAGAATCAAGCGAATTGATTCGAGGATGGCTGAGCAGGTCGGCACTCTCGGAATGAGAATTTAACTCCTCCGCTTTGTTCAGAACGTTGCTTTGACAGATCTCCAAACCTCTGTTATACTTTTCAAAAGTTGGTACCCGTGCTCTGATAGTGCTGTTCATCTGACAACAATGTCAGTGTCAGCTGATAATAATATTTTTATCATATGAGGTTAATAAAAAGTTTTCAGTCAGTCTTTGACATCCTGAATAATTGTCTTGGTATTTATTTACTAATTTTACAGAATTATATTTTATTTCTTATTAAAACTAAGAAATACAGTGCAATCTGTGTAAGTGCAATCTGTGATGAGCCTCGAGACTCATTAGACCATTAGCTAAACGTGGCTCATACAGGAATCCACTTACCCCTCTCTTCCCCACGCTCCTGATCACTGCGTCGGCGTCTTGACGAACAATAGCTAATGACGGTCGCCAAGCTAGGCCGGGATCCTCAGCTCCTCGCCCAATTACTTACGCTTCATTAACCATTTCACCGTCACGCTAGGATTCGCCCAATTTTCGAAAAAATTATTTCGCGAGTTTTTAGCAATTGTTTCCTTACTCTCCGTTGAAACACGAATTAAAAGAGGTCTCATTCATAAAAATCGGCCAAATAGAAGAGAAGTTACAGTATTCGAAATCCGAAGAAATCAACAAAACTTCTCCAAACAAAAAATAAAATGAAGGGGAAAAAAAAGAAATGTATAAATTACAATTTAATATGATTGACCTCAGAATGTGACAAGCAATTCAATTATAAAAAGGAGAAAAAATTGAGTGAAATTACAAAAAATTAGCCTCTTGCAAGGGGCTTCCTTGTATAAGTTTTGACCTGAAGACAAGTAAATCCCGTTACATTATTAAAACGAAATTGACTCCATAGTTTAATGCCTTAGTTTCTTGAATACGATTATTTTAAGCTCTCGAAAATTTATACCAGCAATTTTACCCATGGGGTGATTTCCTGAGAGCTGATAATATCACGAATTTCTCATAGAGCCCTTCAAAAATGGCTTGCTTTTTGGGCAGCCGATTCGGCCATCAAACCGGGGTTTAAATGGAAGCTGATAATAACACAAAGCTCTGAGAAAAATTTTGAGATGAGTATAGGAACGGTTTGTAAATTACGAGGAGAGGCGGGCATTCTGTTCAGCATATCGATACATAAGTATTTTCACACGTAGAATTTAATTTTCACGTCAGGGAGTCGACATATTTTGATTTTTTCGATTTTATACGGAAAATGTATGGTTTTTCGGGATTGAAATTACTTACAATTGTTTCATGAAAAATGAATGCACCCAAAATGACTATAGCATTTTGACTTTCACATACGTGCACTCACTAAATCGATTGGTAAATTCAAAGAGTGGGTACATCGACCTGATATATCAAGTTTCTGCAATTTTTCACGGCAAATCGGTAGATTTTCGGGATGTGGATTGCTTACTTTCAATTCATGAATGAATAAAGCATGGACATGGTTAAGCTTCTTTGCATGAAAAGACGTTTAAAATAAAAAAATCAAGACATATTTAATACAATTGCATTTATATCGAGTATAAATCTCTTTTCAATAATATAACGGGATTTATAATACCGGTGATTTGGGTATTTTAGCCCAAAAATACCTTTAAATCGACTTTATCTTCTAGGAGTTCGACAGAATTTTTCCTTTCTTCGCTTAAATTTTTCCGTAGCACTTTTCTTCAAGAATCTGATAAGATTTTGCTTGAGGCAGATCAAAAAACTTAAATTTGTTCGAATAGCTTTCTAGATTTACAATACACGGTCTCGTCAAGGTGCCTCGTTGACCTTGCACTGTTGGATCGTTAATTCTCTTGTTGTGCTGCTTGCCTTTTTTGAAATCTCTGTAAACGAAAACTAAAGGGGTTGATATGTGCGAGTTAATGACGCGCCTTATCAACACATTGTGTTGGAGATTCACTGCCTTGTTTTTCCGTGATTTCAAGAAAATAATTTCCCATCTTTGCAGGTACATGTGAAAATACAATTGTTTCGTAAAATAATTTAAGTCTGGCAATGCCCTTCGTTGACACTCAGACCCTTTTGACTTGTCGCACGCAACTGACCTAGGATCACTCCCGCACAGGTTACGCCTCAGGTTCGCACGGACAGGAACACGGGACGCGGTGCCCAGGTACGCCTCGCCGCAGGGATCCCTGGCATGCGCCGTCGCATGAGGCCGGCAGAATTAACCCAATCTCCAACCTGTGACCAACCAACAAAACAAACAAAGAAAAAAACAAAAGGCTCAAGTTCAACAACTCACAAAGAAGAGGATACAGCACAATATACCTACATGCTCGGGCGTAAGGTGTGTGGCGGCTGGCAGCGTTGTCACATAGTGTAAATTCGAAATTGTACATTTGTATATTTAACGTTGAAATGGGGAATTTTTTCAAAAAAAGGCAGGTCAGTTGGCATGCACGCAATATTGGTTGAAAAATTCGAGGTTTTGTACTATTTTTATGGGAAAATGTTGTTTGTTTTTAAGCAATCAGGCAACGATGTATGGGAATGTGAGAGGTAAAAAGAGGTGTCCCGGAGGAAATCGAGAGCGAATGACTTAATTAGCTGCGGATGAGGTGGGATTCTGTAGGATAGCCTGGATATATACGGACTATTGTCTTAAGCCAGATTGTGTGAACATTCTGTCCAAAGTCAATGCTGAATGGGAAAATTGAAATCGCTGGAGAAGATTCGCTTATTTTTTTCACGCGGGGGAAAAATATGTTTAAAAACTTTACCCGTCGACCAAAATTTCCGATGTAACTCGTCTATCAACTGATGTATTTTTACTACGGAAAACTAATATTGCCTAATAATTATATTGTGGGCAATAGGATTAAAAAGTTCCGGGAACGGAAAATATCGAGGAAAATGCGTATTTCCTCATCACGACGCGACGGCGCGACGTTTCTCATCTGATGCGAAAAAAGATGCGAACTTGAAAGTTTTTGTGCAGGACGAAGACATAGTAGAACAAATTCTAAGAATTAATCCATCCGTAAGAATCCATCACGTTGACTTTTTCTTCGAAAAATAAAAAATACAAATATTCAAACATATGTACATAAATAAAGAATAAGTCATGACGAAAAAATCTAGAACGTTCCAAATAATTACGTTTAATGAAAAATGAACTGCAAAAAAAAAAAAAAAAAAAAAAAAACAGAGTTACAATTTACTCTAAACTTTATTATCAAATTTGACCAAAATGAAGTGATGATAAACTAGTAAAAGTGCACTGCGTCATTTTTACATAAAAAACAAATCCAAAAAGTAAAAGTTGCCCAGCTAGCTTTTTACCAATTTTTAAATGAGTGTTCTTTTTGATATTTACTAGTTTGTCTAATTTTCTTTTACAACCGCTGCTACAAGAAAATTTAAAAAATTAGGATTTTCAATTTAAGGTGAAACACGTACATAAAGTGTGAAAATCCATCTTTGGGATTCTTCACCAAATACACACTCCAGAATAAAGAAGATATTATTGAAACAAAACACTCAACACGAAACATCCCAGCAGGTCAATCCTTTGAAAACAAACAAACTAGTAATTAGTGTGGTGGTCCAGTACCCTTTTCACTTCCTGCAAAATCCGCATTTTTTTCCCACGGGCGCCTGCCTACCAAGAGCCTTTTCGATTTTGAAAAAATAAAACACCCCCTCATCCTGAGATGGGTCTCGGTGACAAGTGCTGACTGAGATGGCATTTGGCAAGCGTGTATAATTTTGGCACTCGTCCGGATGACAGTTTCTTCATCCGGGAGGTTGTTTATCCTCCTAATTAAAGATAAACCTCTCGAGTCTTGAAAGGTGTCTTGATTGGCTTCCTAAATAGACGTTTAGGTGTTGCAAGCGAAAGGATATGACACGATACGACACATGCTTGATTGGGTGGAAGAATCCGTCGCCACGTGGCGTCCCACCGTTTCTTGAAAAAGAAATGTCAATCCGGATATTCTCTCTCAGGATACCATTATTGTTCCAAAAATAATTTTAAATTCTTTAGGCGATTCGATGGACGCCATATTTTGTGTCAGAACACATGCGATGTATCACATTGATTGGTTAAATTTTTTCGGCTACTCGTCGTCGTCGTTCTCCAATTTTGAGATCGCAATTATATTGACAGGAGACTAAAGAATTCTCGTGCTAATTTTGATTAACAAATTCAACGTAATAAAGGCGTGGTTTTTTCTCTAAAAAAACCACGCCTTTATCACGTTGAATTTGTTTATCAAAATTGGCACGAGAATTCTTTAGTCTCCTGACAATATAATTGCGATCTCAAAATTTGAGAAAGACGACGAGTAGGTGAAAAAATTGAACCAATCGATGCGATATATCGCATGTGTTCTGACAAAAAATATGGCGTCCATCGAATCACCTTAAGAGTGTCCCTTTGAAAGAATTTTATACACGATTTAATCGGTCGTTTTCGAAAAGGCTTATCCGCCAAAAAATCTATGGTGCAGAGAGTCCATTTGAAAAGACCAGTTGTTCTCAAAATAAAGGGAGCACTTATTACCTTAATTTGATTCGATTTGAATCCCTCAGGTGGTTATATCGAATTTTCAAGAATGTAAGTGTCAACATGTGAAGAATTTTTCGGTAAAAGTACGTACGAGGCTTGCGATGCTGCTAAGATTGTGCAATTTTGTATAGCTTTTGCGGTAGATGAAATTCATTCACAGTTGACTTACTTCCTTACAATAGTGAGAAAAAACTCGGAACAGATTCAGGGAAAAAATTTGTCGGATAAGTTACTTACAACTAGAGAACAACGTTGCACAATCTTAGTAGCATTGGAATTCTTATACGCCCTTTTTACCGAAAAATGCCTAATTTTTTATTTCAGGCCAAACAGGCCAAATACGTGGGTAAATATTTTCACAATTGAATAGATTTTGTAAGATTTTTCGCGTGATTCTTTGCAGAATGCAAACAAATACCACGCGCTAAAATACTTAGGAGTTAGGATCACAAAACTTTTAAACTAACTTGAAAGACGTAAAACGGCGAGAATTCAAAGCCTTCGGTTGGATATCAAAATCGGAAAGGTACAATATCAGTGCTCATTCAGCAGACGAGGTTTACAATTTTATATGCTGCCGTACCTAAGAAGAACGCCGTATGAACATTCGAGAGTTGCCTAATTTCCCTCGATAAAACATGTATTTTTGAGGAAGATCGTTTATACTATTCCCTAAGACTTTCAGATATTTTCGATAATATTGTGCGGAAAAAAATTGTCTGGTAGATTTGAAGAAAAATATTCACAATTTCCCAGTAAATTTGTTTTTATTGAAGGAAATATGGCAACGTCTCAAGGCTCATAAGTCGTTATTCCTTAGCACGACAGTATGGATAACGCATATATACCTGTTCGTTCCAAAGGCGTGGCGTGCTTCGCTATATATCGATTTTTGTGCCACTTAAACCTATGGAAAAGGATCGATAGTCAGGGTGTTTGCAGCGAACACCTTAGTAATCGATTCTTTACCATAGGTTTAAATGGCAGAACAATCGATATATCGCAAAGCACGCCACGCCACTGTTTCGTTCCCTCAGCATGAGTCATTGAGTGCGAGGGCGAGGGGTCCAGGTAACATTCCTGTTGAGGAAGTTGCGTCGCTCAGAGTTGAAGGCGATTCTGTCCGGAGGAAGAGTTACCTACGATCAGGGCCTCCGACTGACTACAGTCTACAATAACTCGCTCGTGCGCGAGAAGATGTTTGAGAGTTTTGAGCTGAGAGTTCATGAACTGCCTTGGCTCCGTTCAGTTTTAAAACACTATAGTCTGTCAGACACTCGGAACTTCGACCCAAAGTCTTCGACTTCCGAATCGGAATTTCGGTAGTCGAAGATAGGGAAGAAGAAAAACAAGAGGAGAAAAAAGAGGAGAAGGAAGAAGAGAGGAAGAGAGGGGGGGAAGAAGAAAAAGGGGAAGAGAGGGAGGAGGAAGAGGTAGAAAAAGTTCTTTATCTTCCCCTTTTCCTCTATTTTTATTTTTTCTTTTTTCTTTATTTGTGTTGTTCCCCAGAGGTTTTCTTCCGCTGTTAGGAATCCAAGCCGAGTTCGAGACTGAAGCCTTCAGCCTTTTTCTTGTCCTAACTATTTAAATTATGAGAGACCAGAGGGGCTGCCTGACCGCCTCGCGGTCCGATTTCCCAGGACGCTTCGCGCTTCAGGCGTTATGCGTTACGCGTTACTCTAGTGAACTTATTTAGTTTCAGAGTATAATATAATACCTCGAGTTTAACCCAACTCAAGAATCGGAACATACAAAAAAGAAAAAACTATGTAAATATCTCTAAAATGTACATGTATGTTATAAAATGCCGAACTACAATACAGGTACTAATCATTGACTTCTGTATAGTGTGAAGAAGGTGACCTGGGAGTTTCAGCTCTATTAGATGTTAACCAGGCTCCCCGGTATGATCCTCGTGACAACATAATGAGAGTCTGGAGTTATTGTTTTTATATTTTTTCTCCTCTTTCTTCTTCTATTTTTCTTTCTTTTCCTCATTTTTTAATCTTCTCTTTTTTCCTTTTCCCTTCCTCTTATTTTACTTCTTCATTTTCATAATTTTTGCGATGATCAAGAGGTAAATTATCCCTTCAAAAACCCACTTTCTTTAATTCTTAATTCTTTATAATTTTTGCGACGGTCAAGAGGTAAATTATTCCTTCTAAAACCCTATTTCATTAATTCTTTGTACATATGATTTATGATGCAAGAAGCGGCAGTTGGAGAGCGCGCGAAGCGTCCCTTAGGGATTGAGCCGCATAGCGGTAAGGGGCGTAATGCGTAGTATTCATAATAAATAAACTGTCCTTCGCAATTTTGAAAGTTTGCAAAGAACATTGATTCGGATAAAATTTTTCCTGATTGCAGAATCATTGACGAAACCCACAAAACCTTGACATTATCCGTTCTGTTTTTCCAAATGCCCGCATTTCTGCAGTCGCGTCCGGGTCAATGGTTGACGCGCGGCGTGGCCATGCACTGCACCGTGCATTCTCGGTACCATTTTATGGTCGGTTATTGCGGTCGCCTTCGGTCTCGTCCGATCCACTGATCCACTGCAAAGCGCGACAGACCACTCTACTCGCAACCCACGCATTCACCAGTGCCACTGCCAGCCACTGGTTACGATAGTACCGTGATAGCGGAGTAAGTGCATTTCTGTACGAGCCATGATTAGCCCATCTATGTGTCTCGAGGTTCATCCCAGCATGCACTTACTGCCCTTTTCGCTATCACGGCAGGAGACTCGCTAGTATTCGTCACGTTTCCCTTTCCTCGCGAAAATCAATGATGGTTTCAACAGCTCTCACGTCAGACGCTTTTCCACTCGACCGTTGCCGGGAATCATAGCGTGGCGATCTTGAGAATCAACGACTAAGCAAAATGTTTGCTCTTCGAAGTTTAAGATAAACCTAATCACTCAATTTATGACTTGGTAATTTTAAGCTCAAAATCATCATACGCGTAAAATGTCTGCTGAATCTTTCAAATCGGAACCATCAATATTCCATCAAACTGAACCTCTGCCTCACCCAACTACGTTGCTCAAGTTTTTAGTGCAAAGAAGACTCTTAAATATATTGTCTCTGTGTTTACCAAACCCATTTCATCCTCAAATCAATCCAAGGAGTGAAATCTTGAGCAATTTTTTCAGTATGGGAAAGGAGCATCCCTCCAAAATTATCATCCAATCGACTCACCGTAATCGTGTTTACTTTACTAAGACCCGTTTAAAACCACCGAAACTACCACTTCCACGAAGTATCGACGGGATATGAGTAATTTCAGGCTGGGACGCTAGTTTATTGAAAGTTCAAAACTCAAGCACAAGCCGCGATAGGCGGCCAATTAAAGGCGAGGCGAGTGGTGGCACAGGGGCGGGGCACAGTGGAACAAGCCGATGGGAAAATCCGGACATGAAAGTTGATTGACTATATCTTCGATTCTTCGGATATTGAAGTTCAATCCTCCACAGCAGAAACTTCAAGAGGTGCTTCTCAGGGGAACTTCTCTGTATTAACGGTTATGAGCTTTTAATAATTCCTATCAGCATACATTGTCTAGATTAGTCACTTTTCAGCTATTGTATACTGAAAAAAAAAACACATTGGATCAGAGTCCAGATCTTTCACGTATCATGATTCAATCAATTGAACTTAATTAGGAATCCGCTCAATTAAGAGCGGGTTCTTGATTAGCTAAATCTATCAATCAAGAGTATTTTTCTTGTCGATGTTTTCTAAGAGTCTGGACTCTAGATCAATGTGTTTTTTTCCGCCAGTAGGTATTTCGTAAATAAACAAAATCCATTTTTCAGGTTCACAGCAACGCTGGACTCAGGTAATTTGGAAGCACCTTCTTTGTTTAAAATAAAATATTCATCATTCTTGACCTATTTGCGGTATTTGCTAAATTTTTAGATATTAGATCAAATTACGAAAAAAAAATCTTTGAATAAAATCAGAAGAAAAATATTTATAAATATTCCCAAAAATTCGGGATGCATGTGTCAAAGAAAATTTGGCGACGTCTGAAATCTCATTAGCGTTTTTTTGCTGTGCTAAGAAGAACGTCGTATGAACATTCGAATGATGTCAAATTTAGAAGAAGTTGTTTTGTATTTGAGAAGAGTTACAAATACATTTCACTGACATTTTCAGACACTTCAGATAAAATTGCGAAAAAAAAGTCCTCTGAAAAATCGGAGAAAACATTTAAACATTTTCCGGAAAATTGATGTATTGTGCAAATCTGGCAACGCCTATCTGCTGCAAGGAGAGCCGTATGGACAGCGTTGCCTAATGTCATTGTAAAATATTCCCTGGTACACTCTGAAATTTTTAAATTTTTCACATTTTGTTCGTATTTGATCTAAAGCTCCTGAAAATTTCAAGTAAAACATCTCATAATTTCCTCGAAAATAAAAAAAAATTTCGTCGATTTAAAGCGGACTCTTGATCAATAGTTTTTTGTTAAAATCAGAAAAATCGCTGAATTAAGAGGCTTCGGTTCTTGATTTAAGCTAGATTCTGATGAATGAATCAAGAGTACTTTTTCCTTGTCGATGTTTTTAAGAGTCTGGACTCAAGATCCAATGTGTTTTTTTTTTCCACGTGCACATATCGGCACTCACCCGCTCACCGTGCGGCGCGACGGCGTAGCGGAACGGGGCCCAGGGACTGCTCCAGGTACGAGGCGGGGAACAGGGGGCGTTGGGGCGGGAAACGAAGGGCCGCGGGGGCGACGGGGTTGGCGGAAAGGGGGAAGCGTTATCAGCGCGGAGCACACGACGATGTCAATGATTGAGAGTGATACGGGCGCGAGAGAGGCGGGGCCGATCCCTGCCTCCCTGTTTCGTCCCTCCGCACCCCCCCCCCCTCCCGCCTTACGCGTCGCGCCGAAATCCATGTTTCTCGCCCCGGATTACAAATATCACCGTGTTCTTCCCCTTGTTGCCGTCCCGGTGGTTTACAGGGGAGAAAAACCTGGGGGAAAACGGGAAACAAGGCTGAAATACAGCACTAAAAACCGACTCGAGACTCAGTCATTTTCAGTCGAAAAGAAATTAAAAATTAAAAAAAATCCAAGAAAAAACCTGAGACCTACATGTTGGTGGCTGAGATCCGAGAACACGCAAGAACATATATGAGCATACATGAAATTGTTTATTATTTACCTCAGGCCTTGTCTCCACGGGCCGTTTCACGGGATTTGTCCCAGGGAAAAATCCCTTTTTACGAAGTTGGGAAAAATATTGAGTTAATCAATATTTTTCCTAGTACCAAGTATGGTCCTTGTACCCTAGGACCCACTGAGAGAGGAAGAAGAAGTGAAAATGAACTGTGCAATACTTTGTTGCATACTCCATTGTCCACGTTTGTTTTGTTAAAATAATGTGTCTAATTTTCGACTGGAGTGTAATTATTATTTTAATCCCGGTTAAATACTCGACTTTAAACTAATTTATCTTCCGGCGCAAACTAGTCGTAGGATTGTATGAGCCTCGTTCCGTTGAGACGGTAACTGGGAAGAATCCAGAAGTTTTATTCCTGCGATTCGAACTTGGGACAAATTCCATGAAAACGTCCCGCGGAGACAAGACCTTATGCATTTCAGCACATAGTATCACCATCAGAGCTATTCAATCACTTGGACATTTGAAATCGTAACATTAATATCACATATGTACACATAGCACTCGTTACATTCGATTGCCGTTTATGTGCTAATAAGGAGTACCTCATCAATTATCCAAATCCACGACCTTGGCTAATTCCAAAAATCTATTGCAATTTCGAGTTTGAGAATGACGCTTTTTAACAACATCCACTTACCTAGTGATTAAGAAAAACCTCTGAGGTTTTCCTAATATATGTAGAGATAGCCACTGCGTAAGGAGACCCATTGAAAGGGGAAAATTTTTCAGACACAACAAAACAGGGGAACAGTCCGTTTTCTATCCTCACTCGCAAAACATCTGTATAGAATCAAAATAAACGGCTAAACAACAGAAAGCATGTTTTGCCGTAATTTTCCTCAAGCGGAATTGTTTTTACTTCAACAATTCTTACAGGAGGACAGAAAAGATCGAAAGTTACCACCGCGAATAAGATAACTCAAATAAAAGAGCAGCAACTCAAATAAAAGAGCTAATAATTTTTTCACGCGTTAGGTACATATTCTCCTTCCAGTCGTCTGTTGCAGGATGACGCAGGCATAGGAGTACTTTTGAAAAAGTTAGAGAGCTTTTTTTGAGAGTGCATTGTGAGGAGTGTAAGTTCACGTAGATGAGCGTCAATCGAGGAGAGTAAAAATGTGCAGACATCAAAAAAATCATTTACAAAAAAGAAAAAAAAGAGCAGACGATCTGAAGTCTGAACCGTCTTTTATGCTGCCGTGCTAAGGAAAAACGCCGTATGAACCTTCAGGCGTTGCCAAATTTCCTTTCATGAAACGTGAATTTCCTGGTAAGTTTATGAATATTTCCCTCCCAATTTTTCAGATAGTTTAGCTCACGATTTGACCTAAATATTCTGAAACTTTAAAGAAAAATATTCATAACTTTCCTCAAAAACGAACATTTTATCAAAGGAAATTTGGCAACTCTCGAATGTTCATACGGCGTTCTTCCTTAGCATCGGCAGTATGTTTGACTCTTCCAAATTCAAAAGTGTACTATCAACCTGAGTCACTCAGACTTCATCGAATGTTTACAATACCACGTAGAGAGGAAGTTTGGATCAAACTGGATTGCGACGCCATGGTAAACGTGATCTAAAAAATCGGCATTCATTCTACCGTGTTAAGGAAAAACGCCGTTTGAGCCTATAGACGTTGCCGGATATCCTTTACTAAAAACCGAATTTACAGGGAAAATTTTGAACATTTTTTTCCCGATATTTCAATACTTTTGTTCGTAATTTGATCCAACATATATGAAAATTTTAGGGAAAAATATGCATAACTTTCCTTAAAAATACATGTTTCATTCGGAGAAATTTGGCGACTCTCAAATGTTTCTACTGCGTTTTTCCATAGGTTAATATGAAATATCAATAGGCATAGTGGCGCCTTACAAGACCGCATGATACTTCATGCATTGCGCGTACAGCACGATACGCGCAGCGCACAGTAACGCCTTACAAATATGCTGGATACTTCATGCATTACACCACGCGTACACCACGGTGCCCCCACAGTAAACCGAGTTAAACAGAGAGGTCTGCCATGAAATTTTTGACAAAAACCGCGAATTTTGATGTTTATTTCGTCACATTTTAAATATCAAGGGATGCCTGTCAGGGAAAATTTCACGAGGAAACCAATGGAACCGCTTTTAGAACCTCAAAGTTTTGTATGAACGGTGTTATGAGCGTTTAAAGTCCCCAAATGGAGATGTTGCATGTTTGAAGAATTTGCGATTTGACTGTTGATTATTGTGTAAAAGTTCGCGAGAAACACGATGGTGCCACTGGTTTTCTCTGAGATCAACTCCCAAGCTCGAAAAAAGCTCTCAAGTTGAGGCCAAAATGGAGGGGATATCCCACGCTATCCTGCATGAGAGTCCACCTCTACATCAAGACAAACTCTCCATGCAAAGACAGGGAGCAAATACATTAGCAGTGATGCCGTGTTTTCAGTTTTAGAGTCCCCAAATAAAGTGGCAGCCCTGTCAATGTATTTGCTCCCTATCTTTGCATGGAGAGTTTGCCTTGATGTAGAGATGGACTCTCAGGATAGCGTGGGATATCCCCTCCATTTTGACTTCAACTTGAGAGCTTTTTTCGAGCTTGGGGGTTGATTTCAGAGCAAACCAGTGGCACCATCGTGTTTCTCGCGAACTTTTACACATGTATCAGTGGTCAAATCGCAAATAACATGCAACATCTCCATCGCTTAGATTGTTAATACGGGATCTAAAATACAATATCACTATCCCTCATTTAATATTTATTTTATCCTAAAATACACGACATTTTACCACGAAATCCGGCAACGTAGGGGGCGCTCTCGTCGTTCCGCCGGCGCGTTAAGTATTGGCAATTTGCTTATCTCCTCTCGCCTCAATTCCTCAACTTAATAAACGCTTCAACCCTCATCGTAATTTTTCAATTACGCCCCCGCGCGCCCGCCCCCTCCCCGACCGCTTTTTATTTAATTTTCTTTTATGTGGAGCATCTCGACGAGGGTTGTTTTTTCACCCCCGCCCCGCCCCGCGGGGTCGTGCGTAGCCACTTTATTTCGGAGCGTCCTCCTCGGTCGTTTAATTTGTCGCCCCCGCAACTTGCAAGTGATACGGATGATCCCAGTCGAGAGCCGTAAATGATCGATTATAATCGATATCTATCGATATTTCCCCCATTTGAAGCTATGGTGAAGAATCGATTATTATGGCCCACCCTGTTTATCGAAATTTCGATAGGATTATCGATATTTCCGCCATTTGAAGCTATGGCGAAGAATCGATTATTTTGGTCCACCCTGTTTATCGATCCTTTTCCATAGGTTTAAATGGCAGATATATCGATGGATTGCGATGCGCCCCACGTCTCTGGATTATTTTTCCCCCGTTTTTCCTCGATAAATTTCGGAAGGGGCGTCTTTTGTTCGTTCCAGATTGATTCACTCCGCTTTACGAGTTGTTTACGGAGGCTTATCACGTAGCGCCGGAATGCGCAGGGTTTTGGCGCCCTCCTGGACCCAACTATTTTATCGTGCTTTGCGACTGATCGATCTATCTGCCTTTTAACTTTATGGGATAGGATCGATTATGAGAGTGCTCGCAACCAAATCGATTCCTTACCATACCTTCAAATAGAATATCATGAATAGTCGGAAATGCACGCCTCACCAGTTAACTATTCGAGTTTCACAACTCCGTTTCCATCGTTCTTTCTGAGAGGGGTGAATTTCACCCTGGGGATGGGAGCGAATCACTGCTCGAAGTAGACAACTTTTGATGGCCGTGTCGGAAGTGTGAATGTTGAAAAATGCTAAAATTCCTTCGGACACGTGCCTCACTCTTGTAGCCATGGTTCATAAAAACACAGAAAGATGAAGTTTTTTTTTTACCTTCGCCCTCCTCTCGTAGCGCACCCGTAACCACACACAGTATATTTTAGAAATCTGGAAAAAAAGCGGAATGTTTTTCCGAGAAGAAAGGATTTTAGAGATCCCGCACTGACAATTAATCTAAGCAATGTAAACTTAGGTGAGACAAAATTTAATTCTGATTCTATTTTTCGACGGATAATGGCTGATGAGCAACTTGCTGAGCAAAAAATTAAATAAAATTCGCCTAATGTATACGTATGAAAATCGGGGTGAATTCATTAATGGGCGAATTTTTGCAGAACTGGTTGGGTCACTATAAACCTAACCTAACCTAACCTAACCTAACCTAACCTAACCTAACCTAACCTTACCTAACCTAACCATCGTGGATTAGTGGAGACGGTTTTTGAAATCTCCTGCTTGATTAAAAAACAAAAAAACAAAAGTTTTTATCTATAATATTCTGAAAGTATCAGGTCAGTAAATTAAGTGGTGATTTATTGCATATTTTTAGGGCCAAAATTCCGGACATGCCTGCATTTAAAAAATCCAACAAACTCGAGGAAATTCCAAACGCTCTGGAATGGCGGAAAAGTAATAGAGGAGACGAGCTACAGCAGTCAAGTCGCTCTCTCTTCTCATTTTCCACTGATGTCTGTTAAAATAAAACGTATTACGATGTAGAATTTTTTTATTTATTAACCACGGATAACATGAATGATATTCGATTCTTTGATTAGAAAGATACACTTTCGACTTTCCTTCTTTTCATTTACGAGGAATAGAAACACACTTAACGGAATTCGTAGAAACCCATGCTCTCGCCTCTATTGGCTGCCGGATATGATTCGATTCGGCGCGAAATCGGGGCATTTTAAATCTGCCGAAAAGTTGCGCTTTTTGAACTGCACATTTCTCGATATCTAAATTATTGTTTCACCTTTTCAATGTGTGCATCATGGTCTACGCGTCATTAACCTGCAGTTAAATGTGATTTAAAGTCAAAATTCATTCATGGTCCAGTAGCCCATTGCGACTGATTTCACAGCAAAGCTCCCTTTTAACACTGAAAAAAAAAGAAAAAAAAAAAACTCCGGCCGTGGTAGCCGTACTTACGGGCTATGTAGATGTCGCAGGCAAATAGTAAAATCAGGCATTTTATCAAATGCCTAGGCAGTTAGTTAAATTTTGAAGGTCTACAAAATTTTGTGAATTTATGGCGGAGATCTCACGAGTTTTCAATATTTTAGGAAAAAATAACTCATCAAACCTACGAACTCTTTTTGTCTATGCCTCTCCGATAGCTTCTCATATTTTTAAACGTTGAAATTCTAAAATTTCTGTTTTTTATGACATGCTGCAAATTTCCAGATAAGTGTCCGCTCAGGAGCTAAAAATCATTTAAAATACTATTGTGTGACGCAAATTTTTACTGATATTTTTTTCTTACGGGAGCAATCACATATTTTGTCTAAAATTAGGAAAAGAATCAAAATTTCAATCTAAGTTAATTTATTTGATTATTTGCCTAGGCATTTGACAAAATGCCTGATTTTACTATTTGCCTGCGACATAGACATACCGTCCGCGTTCCGGGCTTAGAGGCCGAAAGCTCCGGGTGTAGCATCCGGAGCACTCGAAACTACGGCTCCAGCACCCGGAACTTTTGGCCTCGGAGCCCAGAACGAACGGTATATCTATATACTGCCGCGCTAAGGAGAAACGCCGTATGAACCCTCAGATGTTGCCATATTTCATTGAATAAAAAATGAATTTAGTTCAAAAATTGTGAATATTTTACATTGAATTTTTCAGAAAAATTTGTTTAAGATTTAATCTAAAGTATCTGAAAATTCCAAGGAGAGATATGCATAACCTTCCGCAAAAATGAACATTTTATCAAAGGCAACTCTTGTATGTTCATACGGCGTTTTTCCTTAGCACGGCAGTGAAGCCCGTAACTTTTTTTTCAGTGTCCCTTTTTAGAGGGGGCGCAAAAACATAGTGATGTCAAGCTGTCACGGGAACAACCGACTGGTAAAATCCTTACACTACACCAATATTAGTTTTCGGCCCATGCCAAATCAGGAAGAGACAATTTAAAGTTCACCCACCGGGGCTCGGTTTTCTTCTCCGATAGCTCGACAGACTTGCCAAATCTACGAATAAATAATCCTTTAAACTTTAAATAACACCGAGATAGAGGATGGATAGGGTTCAGAGCGGCATCGTGGCCCAGGGACATGAGAGCGGAGCGGAAAGGAATGCGATCGGACCCCGATCAACCCTGCAGAAGGGTCTGGAGGGCCGGCAGGGATCGGGTGGTAGTCTTTGTTTAGTGAAATTTCAATTCGTGACGCGAATTTCGTTCCGCGCCTGGTCTCGCGACACTTTTCAATTTAGTTCAGCGTTTAATTGAGGGCTCTCCCTTCGTCCGCCCGGTTGTCGGTTCGGCGAGCTTTCGGTAGAAATTATAAATTAATTCATTGGACGATCAGGGTGGTTTCTTTAGCACTCTCAAGAGCGGTTTGATTCTGATCAATAGACTGATTTAGCGGCTACGCCATTCGATATAGTATCGAACCCTTGGTTCAAATGTAAATAAACACAGAACCTTGTTTCTGATTCGCGCCCTTTGCGCCATCGGTGGCATAAAGCATGGGTAAGCACCCTAAGTTTATTGGAGTATTACCAAATTTGAGGGGCTTGAACGACAAGGCACATAATGGTAGTTTTTGCTATTTCGAGAAATATGCGTTTGAAGTTTCAAAATCACACAGAGCCTTATAGCGGGCCGAAAGGTCAAACTGACTTTTTAAGTGACTTAAAAGTGGAATTTCAGAGCGAATTTTTCACAAAATATGCAATCATACTAAATATCACTTATGCGCCTTGTCCTGTGAGCCTTCAATTAATGTGAAATGTATATATCACCCAACAACCCGTGATCTTTTTTTTCGTGACAAAGAAAATAAAGTTAACCGGAGTCCACCTAACTGCAACTCTTGCTACCGATTTCACCCATGTTTTATTCGTATACAGAGAAAGCTAAGGAAGAAATAACATAAGTGTAAGTGTGTGTAACATAAGGAACATAAGTTTCCTAAAATCTAGAAATTATCAATGGATAGATCGACTGTCAATCCGTTCTTCAAAGTGCTGAAGAACCACCTTAATGATAGTATAAACATCAACTCGCGTCTAAGCTCAGAGCTCCATTAAACCTCTCAAGTCGCACTTCTTGCCAGGTCTGCCGTGATAGCGAAGAGAACTGTAAAATCATTTATGTATGAGCCATGATTAGCACATGCTTTTATGGGTCTCGAGGTTCATCCCAGCATGCACTTACTGCTCTCTTCGCTATCACGGTAGAGGTGGAGCGTGAAACGGCCCTCGCTCCTCGAGAAACCCATGCATTGAATCATCCAATTGAGTTAAAGACGGTAATGTGCTCTCAGGTGCACTAATGTGACCAATAATATACCCGGAGCTTAAACTGAAAGAAATACGATAATACCGCAAAATTACATCAATGCACTTCGATGATCCATCGTAGAGATCGACCGATAATCCGGTGAAATAGAGTCCGCGGCAAAGGCGCGGGATTCGAGCCCATGTTGCCTGTTCGGAGATAAAATAGTATTTATTCGTGAGAGTCGAGCCGCCTCCGTTTAAATGTTAATGAAACAATCGAGTTTAGGTTTGATATTATTGATATTTATAATCGATTTTATTATAGGAGAACAGTAGTGGCGACTACTGGCAAACTTGGCAATACTGTTTTTTCTGCATTTAAATGTATGTTAACAGTGTTCGAAACTCACCTTGAAGTTTCAGGCGAGCCATGTGGCGCATTGAGCTCGATTTTTAGGGGCCATTGAAGATTTTTTAGGGGCTAAATTGACTTTTTCCCTATGCACAGTGGATCGAGTCAATTAGATACGTCGGACATGAAATTTTTTACTAAAACTGCAAATTTTTAAGTTTATTTCGTCACATTTTAGATTTCAAGGGGACCTTTTGGAAGAAAATTTAACGAGGAAACCATCGGAACCACTTTTAAAACCTCACAGTTTTGTTGAAACGGAGTTAAATGCGTTTGAAGTTTCCATATTTTGTCCGACCGCTCCTACTGACTCGATCAATTGTGCTATGTATCAGGTATCACGGCGCATTAAGTGACAAGTGTTTTAGTTACAGAACCATTAGCTGTTACCTGGGGGAATTTCGAAAAATCACGAAACAGAAAAACTAGGATTTTTTTTTTTTTTTTTTGGGGGGAGGCCATTTTTTAGGGGCCACAATGGCGCAGAGCCTTCATTTTTTAGGCGTCATGACCGATTTCTTAGGTGCATTTGGCGCGTTGGCGCCTATGAGTTTCGAACACTGTATGTTAAACAATCGATTCTAGGTGGTGCACGGCCTGTCTCACTAAAAATCTATATATCTGATGTATTTAATAAATGAAGTATTGATAGTGTTGCCAACGTACTGTTCCCACAGGGAAATAGTATGTATCGCCAACTTGTACGAATCGTCATTGAAATTGAATGGCCGATGGCCATTTTGGGTCTTGCGCGGAAAGTAGAACTGAAATGATTAATCTGACTCACAATTGCGTCTATGGCGTCGGCGATTTACTTTTCGAAGCGAGAATCACAAGGATGCGCAAGTTTTCTAAGAATTAGTAAAATGAGGAGTAAATTTCACACGTCATTTAATAATTTTGAGCGTGCGTTTTCCTCGTGTGCAGTTCTCAGTTCAGCTCTATTGGTCCAGAATGGGTTCCCATAGCCTTATTTCAGAAATCTAATTAGATTTTTTACTCGAACATGGCAATTTAAGAGGAAAGATTGCTGCATGAGCATACTACATGGTGACTTACTCTACCCACTTAGGATTTTTCAATGAGGAAAAGAGCGAATTTATAATTGCTGTTCGTAGAATATAAGGCTTTCAACCATGAAACTTCACGAACTTGATATAAGTCCATCAGACTTGTCTGATGAGGAGACAGAGACAAGACACAGTTCTACTGAATTCGCGCGCATTTAATGAAAGTAGTCTGATCTGGGTCCATATAGGTCCCGAGTTTGAATCCCGGTATTGGCGTCAAATTTTCACGGAACTGACGGGTAGATCTGCAGAAACATATTCTAATCGGCGCCTCAATTCCTGAAAATTCAAATAGCCTGGAGCGTAGATGTGCCTAGATCCCCCATGACATCTACGGACAATTAAAAATATATATGAACACATATCTTTAGAGATGACTGCAGATGCTTAAATTAATAAATGAAAGGAATAGAAGCCAACTAAATTTGAAAAAAGAAAAAAAAATTCAACATTGATTACATAGAATTTTGATTATCCAGGTAACGTATTTATATTTTTTCCATCAATTAACCGACGGTGAAATTGCAGAATAATGTGTATCTCGGTTTGCTCGCGTATTTTATTTTCTACGTGGAAGAACCACTGAGTGTCATTTCTTGAAAATTTCAGTGATTTTTCTTCTCTCCATAAAGAATATTCTGTGAAAACTTCAAGTCATTATGTTGGTTTCGGTCTCCTTTTAAAAATAAAATAGAGAGGTTTCGAAATAATGCAACTGAGATACGCATTTTTGCAGTTTCACCGTATCGTATGCTGCTTGTAAACACTCGAATCTTCCTCAGGAGTTGATTCCCAAACTTTCCGTTGCCGTTGCGTGATTTGTTTTCCTCGAAATTTTTTGAGTAAAAAACATGTTGCGTAATGCTATAAATTGATACTTGTATAGAGGCATATCTTTTATGATTTTCCTGCCTTCCGTCATTATATAACCCCTTCAGAAAATGGCAATTTTTGTGACTATTTTTTCATAGTTTTATACATGCACAAGTTCTGTAACAATTCTGTTGAGGCATTATTACATCTCCTGTATCTCCGGCTGGGTTGCAAAGCCCTTCTTGAAGCATCACTGCAAGTAAGACAAACGAAACCAACGCAACAAGGAAATATAACTAAAAAAGGCGTGCGATGATGACGGCGCAGTGATACAACTATTCGTGCTTGATGGATGTCCGTGTGGTATCAGCAAAATTGAAGGCGCGCTGGCGCGAGGCGTGAACTCGCAATGTTCCGCTCTATACTGACAATTAGGTTTTGCTCATATTCGGGAGAAAAGTAAAAAAAGGAGGCCCGATTACGTCACTCTAGTCTTCGGCTGCGTTGCTCAGGTAGCCCTTCTTGAAGCTAGCTTAGCATATAAGACAAACGAAACCAACGCAACTCGGAAATATAACTAAAGAAGACGTGAGTTGAAGACGGCGCAGAGATACAACCATTCGTGCTTGATGGATGTCCGTGTAGTATCACCATAATTGAAGGCGCGCTGGCGAGCTTTAAATGCTCCGCTCTATGCTGCCGATGTGGTATCGCTCAGATTCGGGGAAAAAAGTTAAAATACGTGGCCTGAGTATGTTTTTTTATATTTGTCTGTGTTGACCCTTGATTTGTTTTTCTTTTTTTAAAATTTGACCTTAACCAAAAATTCCTGCAATAAAGAATTTGCAGGTGTCCGAAATTTGATGAATTTCGTGTTCGAATGAACGATTCCAAGTGAGCTGCACACGAGGATACCCTTGGTTCATAAATTGGACGCTCTGTCAAACGGACCTAAGCGCCATAGGGTGAGGAAGGTTGAGGGGGGTTTGGATTGGCGGCGGAACCGGGCGTCGGGATCATTCCGGCCTATGCTCTCAATGCTTTTCCATGGCGCTTGGTTCCGTTTGACAGAACGCGCTATAAGGCATTCTAAATTCCTCAAAAGGAACTCAAATTGGCGTTTAGTTCCATTTGACAGAAATACGTCCAATTGAACAATAAATGGAGGAGATATGACAAAATTACCTAATCTGCCCAACTACATGCCTTTAATACATGCCTTTTGCCGGCGGGAAACGCCGTCAGATGACGTCACTAGGCGGCGCAATTTCTCACTTTTAAATCTATTTATATACTATTTCCCACGACCGAAAAAAATTATGAAAAATACTGCAAAATCAGCTCTTTAGGCACTTTCGGATGAAGCAATAAAAAATTTGCGTGCAAATTCTTCATTCGTTAAACCGCCTGAATCAAACCTGGGAATGGTTTAACATTTGGCAGCGCAGGGAGAGAAGGTGGCGGCGGCCGGCGAGTGGATTCTGGTGGCGGGTGACGGGGCATGTGCTGCAACACGGTGTGTTTAGATTAAGCATTGACAAATGTTGCTCTCCACTCGGCGGCGGCGGCGGCGGGAGCGATGCGGCTGGCGGAAAATGCTCGGATGAGCTCAAATGAACGCGGGCCTTTATCTTGTTCCTAGATTAACCGCTGACCACACGCAGTCACACGGCCCGGCCGAGGCCTCGACACCACGCATAACGCCACGTCCACGCTCCGGCTCTCTCGCCAATTTCTCGGCCCTTCGCGCACCCCCCCCCCCCCCCCATCCCTCTGCTTGTCCTAATGCGCATACGTAATCTAGGAAAAAATTTTCACGTGCATGTTTCATTTTAAAAAAAGGCGAAATTTTGGAATTGGGGGCCGTACATTAAATACGCGGATATTGTGACCCCCCCCCCCCATCACCCCTGCTTGTCCTAATGCGCATACATAATCCGGGAGAAAATTTTCACATCCATATTTCATTTCAAGAAGAAGCGAAATTTTGAAATTGGTCAATAAATACGTCGATATTATGACCCCCCCCCTCTCCCATCCCTCCTGCTTGTCCTAATGCGCCAACATAATCCGGGGAAAAAATTTCACATGCATGTTTCATCTCAAGAAAAGGCGAAATTTTGAAATTGGGGGCCGTTCATTAAATACGCGAATATGATGGCCCCTTCCCCCCAACCCCCATGCTTGTCCTAATGCGCATACATAATCCAGGAAAAAAATTTTCACATGCATGTTTCATTTCAAGAAAAGGCGAAATTTTGAAATTGAGGGCCGTTCACTAAATACGCGGATATTATGACCCCCCTCCCATCCCCCCTGCTTGTCCCAATGCGCATACATAATCCGAGAAAAAATTTTCAAATGAATGTTTCATTTAAAAAAAGGCGAAAATTCTGAAATCGGGGGCCGTTCATTAAATATGCGGATATTATGACCCCCCTCCCCCACAATCCTCCTTGTAACGAACTTGTGACACGTAGGTGCTAATAGATCGTTTTCGATACATCAAATAGGTGAGACTGTATCAATATCGATTGGTTCAACATTACATGTAAACATAGCCTCAATGATGACGGCGCAGTGATACAACTATTCGTGCTTGATGGATGTCCGTGTGGTATCAGCAAATTTGAAGGCGCGCTGGCGCGAGGCGTGAACTCGCAATGGTCCGCTTTATGATGCCAATAAGGTGCTCACTCTGGTCCGGCAGAAAAGTTAAAAAACGAGGCATTATTACATCTCTCATATCTCCGGCTGGGTTGCTCACAAAGCCCTTCTTGAAGCATCACTGCAAGTAAGACAACGAAACCAACGCAACAAGGAAATATAACTAAAAAAGGACGTGCGATGATGACGGCGCAGTGATACAACTATTCGTGCTTGATGGATGTCCGTGTGGTATCAGCAAAATTGAAGGCGCGCTGGCGCGAGGCGTGAACTCGCAATGGTCCGCTTTTTGATGCCAATAAGGTGTCACTCTGGTCCGGCAGAAAAGTTAAAAAACGAGGCATTATTACATCTGGATATCGATTGGTTCAATATGTAAACATAGCCTCAAAAGTGTGATACAACTATTCAAACCTCCTGTAGCTAAGATTGCATAACCATCTGAACGAAGGAAAATCGCGTGCGTTTTTTTGCGAGGTTAACGAGCTGCATACAACTCTCACATCGATGGAAAAAAAATTGCGACTGTGCGACGAATGACTTTGCATGCGAAACTTTTTTATCATCGTTGTGTTGGAACATGAAAACAATAAACTTCTGCGTCACTCGTGCCTTCGCAAAAATTTTCAATTTTCTTGATTCATTCTTCTTTTTTTTCAAAATGCAGAGTGGGCAAGTACGTGGCCAATTTCGTCTCATGAATGAGCTTCGCATTGATAGAATATTTTGAGTCTGGCTCGGTTTTTTCTTCCTTTTTCATTTTTTATATTTTTTGGCGCAGTGTTTTTCTGATTTTCTCACTTTAGTTTCGCTTTTTTACGATTTTCAAACAAGAATGCTAATTCTACCGTCTGTTGAAATTCCTACGTGAGGGTCTGAATTTGATTACATTTGCTCCCCTCACACATGAAAAAATGTGACAAGTGACAATTGATTTACAAAAAGTCTGTCTGATTCTAGACCTACACGTAAGGAGACTTCGGGGTGAAAATAATCCAAGTTCTGACTTTATTGGATGGCGCATAATATCTTCCATGCGCTGTTTCCTAAATGCTATCAAGACTATGTTTGCTCTCTCCAAAAGTCGATCTACGAAATTACAATACTGTTTTAAAAGAGATTTTCCATAACTAAAAATGCCCAAGTTGCTTTCTTTCCATTTTTTAATTTTTTTTTCTTCTTTTTTCTTTTCTTTTTAAATTAGAGAGCAGCTTGGGCATTTATAGTTCTGGGAAACCTCTTCTAAAGTATGTTTGTTATGAAAAGTTTTCAAATAATCTTTTAGAAATGATTTTAAAAAAATCCTTTGAAATTTTTTTTAAACTATTTCTTTAAAAATTATCACTGAAGATTATTTGAAAACTTTTCACAACAAACTTAATTTATACGGAATGCTACTTCGAAAAGTCTTATAAAATCAATTTTTATCACATTGCAAACCCATCCTTGCATAAACTTAAATCGTCCCTTCTTACATATTAGGCGGTCATACAGTAATTTAAGCTGATATGAGGTCAAAATAGTCATGTTACGATTTGTATTGCTGTTGATGTGAATGCTATATATCGCCAACCATAATAATTGCAAAAATACGCATGCGATATTCTTTTCCTTCGATTAGCAGGTCATGCAATTTCAGCAACGGAGTGGCCAAAATAGTCAAATCATGCTTTTTTTTGTCACCATGAAAGTTATATCTCGTCAACCTTTCAAAATACGAATGCGATGTTCTATCTGCTTTGATTTCATCTCGAAACTGCGCCCTTACTGAACTCAAGTTACGCGTCATCTACCCGTTTTTACCGAGGGCTTCGAAGAATCACAAGAATAATAGAATGAGAGCCTGCTCCAATGCAAAACTCAAAATAGAAAACTGTCCTTTTTATGGCCACAGATAGAGCATTTGTGTGATGAAATGAAATGAAATTTCTTGGTTTCCCGGAAAATGTTTTGCCTCACGGCATAGGAATGGCGTAGAAAAATTGAATTTCTACTGCGAGAAAGATCCGCATGTGCCCTGAATATAACTTCAAGAGTTTCGCCTTTTCCTCTCTTTTAAGCTCGCAATTACGTTTGAGCTTAGAGGTCGACGCAGGGATGATTGTAAAATTGGTGTGTCGCAAACTTTTGTAAAGGTGAAAAGAGGAGTTGCATCTTATGGGAAATGATTGAAAAATGGACCGAGTTCTAACAGAAAAGAACCAACCCACATTAATTTGAAACTTAGAAAAAGAGGTTTGAAGTTTTATTTTTGCATAATAAGGCTCAATGTAGAAAATAATAGGTTAAAATTTCCAAAGCAGCAGCCCGTGACAATGGTGAAATCAAAAAACGTAGGAGGAAAAACGAGAAACAAGGCTAAAAAGTACACATAAAAATCCGAGACGTTTCGGTTCAAAACTGAGCCATTTTCAGTCGGAAGAATAAAAATTAAGTATAAAAATTCCAAATAGAAACCTGCAGACTACATGATGGCCGAGAAAATCTTAACAAAGTAGAAAATAAACCTTAACTCCTCTTTTCACGAACTAATTTCTTTTTTTTCGACTCTCAGATTTTGTCAGGAGAAAATAAACGACTAGTGAAACTCAAAAATTCAATTTTTTCAAAAATGTGGATTGGCTCCTTTCTGATAAACTCGATCCAAATCACAATAACAACATCAAGAGGGTCTGAAATTTACTCCACCCTTAGCAATCTGCGTAAAAATTCAACCAGGTTAGTCAATGTCACCAGTGGCGTGGCGTGCTTTGCGATACATCGATTGCTCTGCCATTTAAACCTATGGAAAAGGATCGATAGACGGGGTGTTTGCAACGAACACCTGCAAAATCGATTATTTACCATGGCTTCAAATGAACAAATATCGTTAGTCGACGCCTCGCCTCTGTCACCATGAAAATTAAATATTTTTGCAACGTCATCGCTTATTTCCATCATAAATACTTCGACCGGAAATGAAAAGCGTCCAATCAGAGGCTCCTGCCGCGCGATTGAGCACAATACCGTCGAATGAAAGACGAAAAATGATCGGGAAAAAGTTCGATCCAAACTGCCCTCCCAACCCTTAATTGACTTCGAAATTAAAGAGAATCGCACGAGACAAAACGAAACATTATTGAAAGTTGATTCTTGTGTTCCACTGCTCTCTTGTCACCGAACGTGACGTGTCAGGTTATCAAAAACTTTCAACCCTCTTTTCAGCGACATTTCTTTTCCAACTTCGGTTCCCTGGCTACGGCCGGCGTAGAAAATTGTTTCAATCAGAGAAAAGGAATCTGTCGTATGAACGGTAAAAATTCGAAACAATTTATACTCATCCAATCATCGGTTCTGATTGTGAAAACGATTGGCAGAAATAGAAAGAGGGTATGGTGTCCTTGTCATCGCACTGAAATTAAAAAAGTTTGTGGAATTGGATTCATTCCATTTTTGTGATCGTCACGGGTATCCCTGTTCCGTGTCGTTCACTCTGCCGTGCTAAGGAAAAACGCCGTATGAACCTTCAGGCGTTGCCAAATTTCCTTTGATAAAACACAAATTTCCTGGTAAATTTATGAATATGTTCCCTCCAATTTTTCAGATAATTTTGTTTGCAATTCAATCTAAAATATCTGAAAATTTCAAGAGAAAATATTCATTACCTACCGCAAAAATAAACATTTTATCGAAGGGAATTTGGCAACTCTCGAATGTTCATACGGCGTTTTTCCTTACAGCAGCACTGCAGCCGAGTCGTTTAGATCCGTTGGGTGAATTCAATTAAACAACCCTCGATGGATAAATTCTGCTGTGTTTCTTGATTGATCGTGTTTTTACCTCCGTGGTGTAATCAATACATTGGTTCTGTTCATTTATATTTTCAACTAAAACATTATTTCGCTAAATAAGATAAGCACGTAAATTCCGTGATCATCCGTGCTCTCTCCTACACTTGAATTTACCGTGCCTTTTAGCGGCACCCCTTCGTTCGTCGAATTTCAATAAATGGCCGCTCAACAGTGTAACTGTTTGAAAGAAAATGATTTTTTGAAAGATTCCACGGTCGCGTTACGTTGAATTTCTTCCTAACTATAGACTGATTATTGAAATTTATGAACAAAGTGATAGACTAAGAAGACAAAAAGAAAATGGAGCAATCTTATGGTTGAAACGAGTGGTTTCTATAGACTAAGGGGGATAACTATAGATCGACTGACCATAGGGTCTCTTACAGATTGCCGTACTTTGTGCATTGCAACCACCCGCTTTTACCAATAGGATCGCTCCATTTTCTCTTTGTCCTCTATGTCTATCGCTTTGTCTATCAATTTCCGTAAGCAGTCCACAGGAGAGGGACAAGAGGGTCAGAAACAGTGTGTCAGATTTGGAAAGCCAGTTTGGTACCTTGTCAGTGTTCTTTATATTTTCGTAGACTTACAAACTAATGGATAAAGTGTGCGCTTGTAATACAAACAATTTATGAAAATTACGGATCTTTTACCTCCCTTTCTCACAAGGTGATTTTGTACTTTCTGATTCATCGGTTAATCCCATCTGGTGGCCTGGAAAAAAAAATCGCTTGAATCTAATGTCTAGAATCTTAAGAAAATTGACAAGGAAAAATACTTTTGATTCAATCGGACTTTTTGCTGGAATCAAAAGAAAATCCGCGTAAATCAAGAGGCTTGACTCTTCGATTCAAGGAAAAATCCAGAGTACTTTTTCTTGTCAATGTTATTAAGAGTCTGGACTTTGGATCCAAATGACTTTTTTCCAGTGAGAAGCTTCAATGGTAATGAATGATATCCTCAAAATAGGTAGCACCCGACTAAATGAAGAATTTATTTTTCATTTTTTTGTTGTCTCTTGGAGCGACATTTTCCGGAATGTAACAGTCAGCAAAATAGGACAATTCTCTCAGGAAAAGAATCGGGAATACAATATAAAATAATCATTTACGAGAGAAAGAAAAGACTGGCTGGAAGAGAGACGTTGCACGAAAGGCACAGATCACAAAGACTCATAACATGAGAGAATACCGTTTCAGCACGACATATCCGGGAAATCATGCTGAAACCTATTCAAGTTATGTCGCACGACCGTTACTGCTACTCGGCTCGTGCAATTGCACATACATCATGCATGCGGAAAATGCAGAAAAAAATTGAGAAAATCGAAACATCCTCTTTTAAGACTTGAATGGACGATAGATCGTTGTTTGCTCGGCCTGTTTTGCAGTCATGCTAAGGAAAAACGCCGTATGAGCCTTCAGGCGTTGCCAAATTACTTTGAAAAATACAAATTTTCAGGGAAACCTTTGTACTTTTCTCCCAATTTTTTAAAGACTTTCCTTCTGCAGTTAATCTACGGTATCCGAAAATTTCAAGGTAAAATAGTTCTAAGTCAAATTGTGTAGGGATCGAAAAAAGAATTCGACTCAAGAGGCAATTCGTCTTAACCGTAGTTCGACTTAGTGAGCTTTAACCGCATAAATTTCCTCAAAAATGAATGTTTTATAGGGAAAAATTTGGCAACATCCGTATGTTTATGTGATGTTTTGAACACGACAGTTTAATGGTTCGTTCTTTCGGACGACAAGCGAGTTCATGGTTCATTCTTGTTGTAAAACTTTCTGTTTCCCATCGAAAAGAATGCTCATTAACTAATTCGGCAAAAAAGAAACAAATTAATTAACTTCATTCTTTTCCAAGGTGTTGACCGCCCGTGTAGGTGTCAACACAGCATTCTGAAACATTTTTTGATATTTTTATTAATGTAATCATAATAAAGTCGTGATAAGACGCGTCCAAAGTCAAAATTTATGAGTGTCATTCCATGCATTGCATAAGATTCTTAATTATACGTGCAGGTTTTTTTTAGGGAGAAACGGTGGTTAATTTTTGTTTCAATCTGATAATTCCGTAAAATTCCTGGGACTTCTAGACATGTATGAGCCGTAATAATTCACAAGTTTTAGCCACTGTTATGCTACAGAAAAAGTAGAGGAAGAGGTAAGAAATTATTATTTTTTTCAGAAAAAAAGAACAAAAAGAAACGATTATTTTTAGATTATTTTCAGAACCTAGTAGGTGGCATTTTTTCGAAATTTATCTAAATACAAACAATGATCCTGTTTACAATGAAAATTAAACAGTTAATGTCTTCAAAGAACAATTATTTTTTTTTACTTAACCATGATTCCAACTCATGATAATTGTCTACTTAGATAGGTCGCTCTCCCACTCTGCTGTCCTAAGGAAGAACGCCGTATGAGCATTCAAATGTTGCAAAATCGCCTCTCAGAAAATATGTATTCTTGAGGAACGTTATGACTGTTTCTCCCTAAAATTTACAGACACTTCAGATCAAATTACGAACAAAATTCTCTGAAAATCGGATGAAAAATATTTTCTAATTTTCCGGAAAATATTTGATTTGTCGATGAAAATTTGGCAACGTCTGAAGGCTGTTACGGCGTTTTTTCATAAAATGGCAGGACTATCCTCCCCAAATTCGTCGTTTCCAGGACGAAGGAACATAACTTCATCCCATGGTTGCAAAATTTATGCGAAAAATTCAATTTTTTACAAGTATGCACTTGTGCAATTTTCGTCCAAAATTTGTTTGGTTTTTGCATGGAGTCAGAGGAAAAATTAGTGAAATCGTTGTTTACCGAACGAAGGAACGTAACTTTATTCCAGGATTGCAACATTGACTCAAATATTTACATTTTTACAAGAATGTATCTGTGCAATTTTTGGTCCAAAATTTTCTGATTTTTGCTGAAGATCAGAAAAAAAGTCAGTGAAATTTTCAGTTGGCAATGCTCAAGATACTCCTGGTAAAATTGCAATTTTTGAGATGGAATTTTACTTCATTGAAACAGAGTTAAGTTCTTACGTGTGGAGAAAGACAAACTATTCAACGATGCGAACATAATACCTACGCGCACGGTCCCATAATTCGGGCTGCACGCGCAATGCGTGAGTATCCATGCAGCTTGTAGGCGCTGGTACGCGTGCCGCGCTGGCCGTGCACGACGCGCAATGCGTGAAGTATCCATGCAGTCTTGCAGGCGTTAATACACGCATCACGCTGACCGCACTGGGTTTGGCTCTTTTTCAACTCCCTCGCGTTTTTCAACTCATGATTTTGAAATGTTTGCACTCTAAACGGATTATTGTCAATTTAAATTTTATGTGTACAAATTGTGTACCTTCAAAGAAATAAACTGTGTGTTATGCGAATACTGAAATGTTTATCAGTTAGAAATGCCCAAGATTCTCCTGTTAAAAATGAAATTTGCGAAGGGGAATCTGGCAGCATTGAAATGTAATTACGTTATTTCTACAGTCCCATAGAGAGAGTTGAGACAACGCGGCTTATGAATGTCACAAACGGGAATAAAGATTACACAAATCAGACGTTTGCTGTAATCTTTGATCAACCCATTCCCGAATTCCTGTCTCCGTTCCCGCTCTCATTTCATTTGTTCCTTGCCGTACCTCCCATTCCCTGGTCCATTCCAGTTTATAATCTTTGAAATTGGTGAAACTGAAATCTTAATTCCCGTTTGTGAAACTGCGAAAGCCTAAAATCCGGGAACCAGTCAGAAATGAATTCGCATTGTCTTTACTCTCAGTATAAAGGGACTCTAGTTCCTTCACTGAAAAAAAATTCTCGGCGTTTTTCCAAGGTCCGTTGGTACCTTCACCATCTCACTTTTTCTACCAATTATTGGTAATTTTACAAGACAGACGGCAAACTTACTAAAACCGGTACTTTTACTGTTTTTTTTTTCAGGTAAGAATACCACTTTTATTGGTAATCAATTCCCGGTAACTTTGCCATTTTATCTCGGTAATCCTACCACAGTCGATAAAAAATATTGGCGTTTGTACCGGGGTCCAGTAAAATTACCGAGAAAATTCAATAATTTTACCTAGATTTCTCGGTAAAATTACCAATTCCATAAATGGTAATTTTACCAAGAAAAAACTGGGATCAAATAGAACCCTGAATTCTTGGTAATATTACCCTTTTCTTAGTAAATACACCGAGATTTTTTTTTCAGTGTGTGAAGGCCTAAAATACGGGAACCAATCAGAAATGGATTCGCAATGTCTCTATTCTTAGTATAAAGGGACTCTAGTTCTTTCATAAGGGAAACAACGAATTGAACCTTTTCTTTTTCTAAGAGGCAACATAGGTTGTACCATTTCGTGTAGAGGTGGAAAACGGCACCGTTTACAGGTGGATAACACACACGGTGACACAGGGAACACGAACATGCCCAAATGGGCTCCCGAATCGATACCAATCAGATTTAAGAGTCAATTCGGAACCGTTAGACAAGGAACAATTTGCTTATGCTCTCGTTCGTCGTTTTATTGGCGCCGAGCTTTTGAACGTCGATCCAACGAAATAAAGAGACAAGATTTAAGAGCTTTTTTTTCCGAGTCAATCTCGCGTATTCTTTTGCACGAGAGCGCCCCTCTTTGCCGTCTCGCTACACGAAGTCGATTCTGCCGTGCTATGGAAAAACGCCGTATGAACATTCGAGAGTTGCCAAATTTCACCGGATAGAATATGTATTTTTGAGGAATATTATGCGCATAATATCCCTTGAAATTTTCAGATGATTTAGATTAAATTGCGTACAAAATTGTCCGAAAATTTGGAGGGAAAATATTCACATATTCTTTTAAAAATTCGTATTTTATCTAAGGAAATTTGGAAACGCCTGAAGCTTCATACGGCGTTTTTCCTCAGCACGGCAGGATTGAACGGTAAGTAACTTTGTTCAAAGTGCATTTGAGGAGATTGAGTTGAATCGAAAAAGCGTCCGACGATGAATCAGGGAAATTATTTGCTAAGATGGACTTATTTTTTGCGAGTTATTTTCTTTAAAAAAAATACCGATGAACATTTATTTGAATATAGGACTGTAGAGTGTAGACAAAGTAAGGATTAAATTACTACAAAGCATGTTTCCTCTTCAAACTTCCACAAAGGAATTGAATTGCACAACGGGAAGTCTGGAATTTTGGAAGGTTACTCAGTTTTTTCGAAAATGGTGAGTTCCTTTCAGTTTTTTATTTATCTATATTTTTTTTATTATTTTTTTATGTAAACTTACAATTGAACTAATAGATGTAAGCATTTGGTTTTGAAAGAAATTGTGTACGGCTACTCAATTTTTTCAAAAAAGGTGCATTCCTTTTATTTTATTTTTTTTTTTTGGTTTTGGTTTTGGTTTTGTAAACATACAATTGAACAAATTTTTATAGACATTTACAGACTGCCTTAGTCTCTACACATTTGTTTTTATCATGAGGTAATAAAATATAAATATTGATTCCATTAATATTTTAGAATGCTGAAAGGTTTTAATACTGTAAGGAAGAATTAAATGTTTTACCTCAAAATTGAAATCGAGAAAAACTTTATGAATACACGGGAAATTTAGACGAATTGAGAAAATCTTCAAGAATTAAGAATCTAATCCGAAAATAGAAATTTGAAGCAATGTATAGGAAGGAAAGATTCTTTAAATTCCTTTCAGTGGATTCCAATTCATTTAAACACTTACTGTTTAACATCCTCAGTCAGGGTATCGGGGTTTCTAGGAATTTAAAAGCAAAACTTGGCAACTACGTGTTGAGTGCACTTTTAACAAGATCCACTAATTGGATTATTCTTGGTGGTGCGGCGAATCTGCAAGAGGGAATGATCCGTTTAATTAAATATCATCATACAACTATTTTCACTCCCCACCGCCTCATTCACCCTCCGAGCAACACTTTGCGGCCATTTGAAGAAAAAACACATTCATTTGAGCCAAAAAACATAAAAGGGGAAATGTACCGGGTAGCAAGGGTATCCGTCAACGTTGCCTTTTTTCATATCAACTTATTTTAAGTAATTTCAATAAGAAAGAGTACTATAATACTGCGCGTTATAGTCAGTAGAATTTAGTAAAAATAGTAAGCAAAAATGATAATCCCCAGTAGAAATAGGGACGGAGGGGGATCGAACTTTAGGGGCAGTAAAGCGGAAGGTTATCCCTCAACGGATATTTGAAGTGAAAAGTGGGAAAAAAAAATCATAATCTAGCATTCCTAGCATCATTGTGTGGAATTTTTACTGTATTTACATCAAAAGCCAAATGTATTGCAAGTTTTCTGATATAATAGCTTCATGCATTATAATATAAAATATAATAACTGAAACCTGACAAAAAACTTCGATCCACTGAGTGGTTTTTAATGCAATTAAAAGTATTTTACAATATCGAGGTACATTTTTTTTTTCTTTTTTTTTTTGCAACCGACCGCGCGCGCGGCGGCGGTCGGCGTGAAACGCATAGCGCCTACAAGACTGCATGAATACTTCACGCATTGCGCCAAACACATTGCGGTCGGCGCGGACGCGGAAGTTAAAATTATTAACCACATTTATTTATGTTTGTTCTTTCATAATTTTTTCGTTCGTTTCTTATAAATGGAAGATCTTGTCCAAACAAGGGATGGGTTTACGGAACTTAACTTTCGTGCAAGGTTCCGTGAACTTTTGTTAGTGTTGACAGGGCTTTCACAAAAAATATGCCCAACACGAGTAAACGCGTCTCATGCACCCTCCCCCACTGACGCGTTCACATGATGGTTTTTATAGATCGTATTCGATCGATCACACAGGTGAGATTATACTGATATCCCTGCTTGTTTCAATATGTAAACACAGAGGTAGCGGGTCTTTTGTGATTGAACTTTTACTCCATCGAGTACCAAATGGCAATGAAAAGTGAAATCGTCAGGAATTTTCTCATTTTCAGCTTTTCCACCTTAATTCCTAAAATTTCTGTTTGTGGTTATGTCCTATTGTTTAGAACCAAACGATACATCGAGCCACTATCGAATACGATCCATATAAAGTGATAAGAATCTTGTGACTGTGCATGGTAAAATTTTCAAATTAACCCTCCATGGCATGGCGTTACGAATTCGTATCAACGTATTTTCGGGGTTTTTAAAAATTGATTCTCTCCCCTGTGCCATGATTTTGCAATATTTCATTAGTTTTTTTTCTTTTTTGACAAATTGATTCCCCTAACTTTAAAATTTTGAAAAAAAAATTGTTATTATTTTTTTATGCAAGTTACAAAATAGATTAGTGTCCCTACTAGTGTTAGAATCTAATTTCCAAAATAAATTCATGTCATAGAGGGTTAAAAGCCCATAAAACGTTTCCTACCGTGGATATTTTAAGAGTTTCCCCTCGGATTTTTTTTAAAAAAAAAAGTTCTATTTACGCAGCTAGAATTCCAAAATCGCAATTCATGCCATAAAAGGTTAAAAGCCCATGAAAGGCTTCCTATCATGGATATTTCAAGAGTTTCCTCTCAGTTTTTTTTTTTTTTTTTTTTTTTTTTTTTTTTTTTTGACACATTTTTACGTAGCCAGTGCATGCCACTAGAAGTAGAGAAGGAGGAGCTTATATATCAAAACATTTGCCCGCAGGAAATAATCTGTTATTGCATCTGCTTCGATAAGTCTCGTTAGCGTCACAAAGTGGTCCTCAGCGCCGGCGGTCGTTTGATTAGAGACTGACCCCCCTCCCCCTGACCCCCCTAGACCCCCCTCCCGCCCATGGAACCAAACACTGAGGTGGGTCGCGACTTCTTGAACTCCGGGTCAAAGAAGCACAACAGTGGACGTATTTATGCCAAAAGGAACTAAGTGCATAGGGTTTGCGTGGAACATAGTTCCTTTTGACATAAATACGTCCAGTTATGAGAGCTCCCGCGAAAGAAGGTAATGGGGGGGCGGGGTGCGACAGGAGGAGGGGAGAGGGAGGCCCATCTCTCATTCCCTTCGTCGCTTGCCAAAATATTTTCTCAGCTCCTTTGATTCCTCTGCGCGGAGCGCGCTCACTTAATTATCAATTAAGCGCCCCGCGAGCGTGATATATTATCGCGCTTATTAGCGCGCCGGAGCCCGGCTTATCAATATCGCGCAAAAGCGTAGCGCGAACGAGAGTTACACGCTTAGCCTAATTACCCGCGCGCTATATCATTAGCCGACCGGGCGGTGCTGCCGATTTCTCGCTTTTGGGTGTGCTGCAAGGAGGCAGGTCCGTCTGGAGTGTCCGTACAAGGAGAGTATTGCCATGTCTGTGCCCCTCTCTGATTGGTTCCTCAGTTTTAGGCCTCTCACGAGGCTCTTGGGCCCAATGTAAATAGACCTGATCAAGAGGAATTCGTACTATCCTGTGTAAAAAGGAATCGAACTCACACTGAAAGTGTGATTTTCGGCAAGAATACCAACTAAATTTTACTTATAGCCCCGATTCAGACGTTGGATATCAGAAAAAAAATGTATTACACCCAGAACTCTATAGCCATCTTCTTCGTTTACATTCAGAGATGCTAAGAGCAAAGGAGCAACCAGGAACGACTGAAACTTGTCGACCAATCAGAGAGAGGCACATTTTTCTGTAGCATAATGATTGAGAAGGCAATCCATAGGTAAAGAAATCGGTTGTTTAAGTCATTTTGCATTCTTCGAAAAGATTACGTTACTTCCTGTGAAAAATGATGATTTAGGTGAGATAGTTGTTATGTCATTGAGTAGAGCAGGAAGAACAGAATCTATGGCATTTAATTCCCTACAAAATTCCTCCATTCAAATTTAAAATGAATCGAGTGATTCCTCGGGAAACATCACTGTTATCAAGCTGTACCGGACACGATATAAAAAGGTCAATGAATGCACTTGGCGTGTTTTTACAATTCGAGCATGAAGGATGCTGTTTTGCCTGCCCTCTAAATTGTAGGAAAACTCCGCGTGAGTGACCTATCCTTTCAAATCACTCACTTGGGGGTCAGCTAGCCAACGCTACAGGATGGTGAACGCATCAGGTGTGATACCACTATTCGAGCATGAGGGATGCTGTTTTGCCTACCCTCTAAATTGAAGGAGAACTGCGAATGAGTGACCCATCCTTTCAAATCTGTCACTTGAGTGTCTGCAAACCAACGCTGAAGGATGGTGAATGCATCAGGCGTGATACCACTATTCGAGCTCGAAGGATGCTGTTTTGCCTACCCTCTAAATTGAAGGAAAACTGCGCGCGAATGATCTATTATTCTTTCATCATACGCGGTTCAAATTTCAAATTTAAGTGTCAATTTTTGTGGATGGGTCCGTTTTGCTGGATGACGCCAAAGAGTGAGAAAGTTTTCTTTCCAACCTACAATTTGTCCAATCTAGTTATTTATTTTTTTTCTCTTTAATTTTCCACCGATCAAGACACGCCGAAAGACTTGGTTAATTTTTTTTCTTCTTCTTAAATAAATAGATGAATAAATTGGAATAAAGAAATGAAAGATTCCTGATTCGGCAACATCGCTTTGCTCTGGGTTTTTGCAGCCTGCGTGAAATCGCGCCGTAATTTCAGGGTAATTAGGATTTCGACGCTTTCCAGCACCGTGCCAGAAGCAGGCGGGGCCGAGGGGAACCCCTCCTTTTTTCCAGGGGATCCCCTCCCCCTTCCCCCTTCCCCCTTCCCCCTACCCCCTTCCCGGGAGCAATTTATTTGCTCTTAATAATAAAATATCTGATACTAAATGTTAGATACGCGTGTATTGTTAATTATTTTCGTTAAGAATTTTAATTGTGGCCCTCTCCCAGGGACCGTCGGCGTGGCATTTGCCTCTAATTATTCGGCGTTCTTTCCCAACTGTGTTGCCGTTAGTGATGTGAGAGATGTTGAAAAAAATGTGACCGGTAAGATTCCATTTTGACGGTGCACTATCATAGCGGTTTTATTTTCTGTGTTCACAGACAAGTTTTACTTTTAATCCCCAAAACTTAATATATTCCGTGACATCTCGATTGCAAAAACCATAAAAACAACTAATTAAATTCCAAAGTCTGTCTCTTCCACCGTGAAACAAAATTCTGACAATATTCGCACCCCCGAAAAGATCGGCAGCTGTAGCGAAGATTTGCGTTTGCAGCTGGTGGATTTTGGATCAGATGAGAGATTTTCAAGGCTGGGTCACTCATGAGCAGTTACCCTTTAATTTAGTGGGTAGGCAAAACAGCATCCTTCATGCTCGAATAGTGGTATCACGCCTGGTACGTTCACCATCCTATATCGTTGGCTAGCAGTCCCTCAAGTGGGTAATTCGAAAGATTGGGTCACTCACGCGCAGTTTTCCTGCAATTTAGAGGGTAGGCAAAACAGCATCCTCCATGGTCGAATAATGGTATCACGCCTGATGATGCGTTCACCATCCTCAGCTTTGGTTAGCAGTAACTCAAGAGGGTGATTTGGAAGACTGGGTCACTCACGCGCAGTTCTCCTTCAAGTTAATGGGTAGGCAAAACAGCATCCTTCATGCTCGAATAGTTGTATCGCGCCTGATGAGTTCACTATCCTCAGCGTTGGCTAGCAGTCCCTTAGGTGGGTGATTTGAGAGACTGGGTCACTCACGTGCAGTTCTCCTTCAATTTAGTGGATAGGCAAAACAGCATCCATCATGCTCGAATACATTGCCAAGTGCCAGGGCTAGTAGTGTGGCGTACATTGCGATGTGTCGATTGGTCTGATATGTGAACCTATGGAAATGATCGGTAAACAGGGTATTCGCAACGATCACCGTATAACCGATTTTTTACTAAAATTTATAATGGGAGAAATATCGATAATCGATCATTCACGCCTCGCCATTGAATAGCGGGTAGATTATTAAAATTGATAGACAAAGCTATAGACGAAGAGGACAAAAGGGATATGGAGGGATCCTATTGGTGGAAGCGAGTGTTTGCAATGGCAAAATGATATAAGAAATAGACTGACTAACGGCAACCGATAAGAGACCACTTGTCCACCATTTTCTCCCATAGTCTATAAGAACCACCCGTTTCAACCATTATGATCCCTGCGCACTCCATGTCTTCTTTGTCTATAGATTTCGACGGCGAAACTACCAGACCACGTATCTCGGTTCGCGACGTCGCAGACTTCCTGTCATACTTGATTTCTTAGATGGAAAACTATTCAACGTCAATTCTTGACAATTTCCGTGATGTTTCTTCTTTGAGTGAAGAATAATCAATGAAAACTTCAAGGAGGGATATTGGTTTGTTTTCCTTTACAAAAATCAAATGGAAACGGAGATTTTTAACCGCCGCAAACGAGATACGTGGTCCGGTAGTTGCTCCGGCGATTTGTCTATAGATTTGTCTATCAAATTCAGTAATCAGCCCGCACGGCCGACAAGTCTGCCGGTTGTCCAGGCCTGAAGCCGAACGGAGTCAAATTTTGAGGCAGCGCGAGGTAAGCGAACTCTTCCCGATTCGATTCATCGGAATCCCAGCACGGCAATGAAGTGAGGTTAAAGAGCGTGAATATGATTTCGCGGAGGTTCGGAGAAAACACACGCAGCATGCAAGCGCTTCCATCATTAATCATGCATTTTGCACTCGTGAACCCTTGTTGCAAAGTCGAGCCGTGGACTATATTTATGATACTTTTGAGCAAAGTGAATGGCATGAGAGAAGGGTTCTTTTGCAAACATTAAGCGAGTTGAAAAACCACTGAGAAATGTCCCGAACTGTATGCAAGAAGGTGGTGAAATGGTGCTAGGTCCACACCATTTCGCGGGGAGAACAATGCCAAAAAGTTCCAAAAATTTTTCCATTAGAGTCAACATTATTGAGCTTTAATGAGTACCAGTACAAGCCTGAGGGAGGAGAGTGTTCCGCTCAGGTATTTTTGACTCTACAATTGAACATTTTTTGGAACTTTATGGCTTTGTTTTTCCCGCGAAGGAAAAGAGGAAACACTTTAGCGGATTTACACTAACTGCCCATCAAAAAAAAGTCACCACCCCCCCTCACTTGAAACTTCATGAGTTCCTCGTCTGCAAGCATGGCTACTGACTCCACTGTATGTCTCTAAAGGACGAGTTTCCAATGAGTGCGATACCCTTCCAATATCCTCGTCTGTCACGATTTTCGCGCAAGCCGACAACGGCCTCGCCGAAGTCCCGAATCGGGGTACAACCTCAACCAGTCACCGTCGTTCGCTCGGGATGATCCGCACCGCACCGCGCTCGACCACGCCGCGTTTGGCGTGCGCGCGAGCCTCGTCACGCTGGATTTGGTCATCAATTTTCGTTCCGGAACTCCGCGATTATAAAAAATGAGCCATGAGCCATGCGCCCGCGACATCAGACATCACAACACACTCGACGAACGACGACGAACCAGATCACTCCGTCGATGGCCGCGACGTCTCTGTTTGCGACTCGCATCCTTGAATCCTCCTTCCGTAGTTTCCGGTTGAACTCTTCATTGCGAGTGTCCTTGTGTGATGTAGGGTTCATCTCGAAATCGGCATGGTGGTTTTTTGATTGATCGATTGTGAACTCTACTCGGTTCACTTAAGGTGGTTCCACTTCTTCTTTTTGCGAGCCGTTTAATGGCTTCATTCCGTCGGGATCAACAGCCCTGGACAACCGGCAGACTCGCCGGCCATGCGGGCTGATTATTGATATTTATAGACAAATCTATAGACAAATCGCTGCACTGAAGGTGGTTCCACTTCTTTTGGCGAGACATTTAATGGCTTCATTCCGTCGGGATCAACAGCCCTGGACAACCGGCAGACTCGTCGGCCGTGCGGGCTGATTATTGAATTTGATAGACAAATCTATAGACAAATCGCCGTGCACTGACCAGGTGCGTTATGAACTTGATAGCAAGCTTTGGCAGAGCCAAATGTAATGGGGCTTCTATTCCGTGGAGCGGTGGTTGCAAGACAAGCGCTAGTGACTAACAACGGCAGACTCCGAGGACCGCAGTGTCTGCCTCCTTTTCCCTGTCAATTGGAACCACACAAATCATGTAGGATTTTCCATACTCCTATGTCTCTTGTCTATCGCTTGTCTATCAATTCAATAATCAGCCCGCAGACCATACGTATCTCGTTTGCGGTGGTTAAACATCTCCGTTTCCATTTGATTTTTGTAAAGGAAAACAAACCAATATCCCTCCTTGAAGTTTTCATTGATTATTCTTCAAGTACTTACTTCTTCTAATACTTACAGTACTACTGTAAGTATTTTCAATCTTTCATGCATTTCCTGCGTTTCATGCCACCACGCTTATTGCTCTCCTCGTTAACACGGCTAGCGCGGGTGGGACAATGAATGCGAACGCGAAAAGTCGTCATTCCTCTGACGTAAGGGCGTATCTCTATCCCAGCATGAGCTCCAGAAGTATAGATATATACGGAGCACAGGGCTCACGTTAAAATCCAGATACGCCCTTACGTCAGGGGAGCGACGAAGTGTCCTATAAATAACGATATTTTGCCGAACACTGAACAGGCCCGAAACGGGGGCTTAATCGCGGGCATGGGAACGGAGCACCAGCCGAATAAGAAGCGAACAGGGGATCAAAGTAAAATATCATGACGACACGCCTCCTTCGTGGGCATAATTAGCAACGACACTCTTTACAGCGTATACACTGTTTGTAATGCATATTTTAAACCTCTTTAAGTTTGTTTGACACTGGGCCCATAAATTTGTCGTCCACATCCGACCTCCGTGCTTTGACTGAATTCCGTCCCCGGTTGCCGCGCTGCCGCCAAAAATTAATTTAAATCATAATTGGATTGCATTTTGCAAAAAGGAACCGGAAGAATTGCGATGATGCTAAGATAGTGCAACTTTATGCTTTGCAATAAGATTACTGAAACTCTGAAAATATATGAAATTTACATTGTAATTTTGACTTAAATTTACAGTTTTTAGCGAGTAAAATAGAAACTGTTAATGGATAATCAGGTTTTTATTCAAAGACCAAAAAAAGTTGCACAATCTCAGCAACATTGCAATGCTCCTGGTTCCTTTTTCCAAAATGCAATCCAATTATGGAAATGTGGTGACGTCATATTTTTTATGCGCGTGGAATGTATTTTGCAAAAAGGAACCAAGAGCATTCCAAAGTTGCTGAGATCGTGCAACTTTTTTTACCTTGCAAATATAAACTGATTATCTAAACAAGTTTTATCTCTATACTCGCAATCTTAATATCTAATTTGAAAAATAGAATGAAATTGCGAATCAACCACTGTACTAATTGCGAGGGGCGTTGGTTCATTTGAAAGGTGTTGTTCTCAATGCTTCGGGAAAACTATAAATTATTTTCTGGGGTCCGTCCCCGATTTTTAAATCCCTAAAAACTCATAAATTGGATGAGGGGAAGTGGGGGTTTTTTGTTTTTTGTTTTTCGGAAAAGTTTTGTTGCTACGCATCTTACTTTACTGTTTGCTGTCTTTTTATCAGCTGTTTTCATTCAACAATCATCATTAAATGAGGTTACCTCCAACACTCAACTGCCATCAACTTACATTTTTCTTCTCCCGCGTTTTTTTTACGTTTTTTTACGCTTTGTCATATTATCTTCCCCCGTTTTTCCTTTTCCAATTTTACCCCCAAATCGTGATTGGCTCCATCTTTTTCCTATTTCCAATTTTTCCTCATCAAGTCAATAACCTCCAATTTTTCGGAGGAATTTTTTTCCGAATACGGAAAACGGAAAGAAGAAGGAACAGGAACATGAAGAAGAAAAGCGGAAGAATTGGATGAAGATAAAGAGGTAGCAGACAATGAAGAAGAAAAAAAGAAGAAAAGAAAAAAGGAAGAACGAAAAAGAGAAGAGTTGAAGGAGAAATTGGAAAAAAATCAGGGCAGAAATCGAAAAAGAAGAAGCAACAATTAAAAGGAAAACAAAGTAAAGTAATTAGAAGATAAAAAAACCGATACTTAAAACTTAGTTTGAAAACAAAGGTAAAAGCTTAAAAAGAAGTTTGTATGAAGGTTTAAAAAAAATTTAATTTAAAGTTTACAAAATAAAATTACAATTTTTGAAAAAAATTTGTTATATTTTACACTTCAAAGAAAAAATTAGGACCAATTCAAAGATAAACCAGAAAATTAAATAAAAATAAATAAAAAAAAAAAAGAAAAAAAGACATGTGAAAGGGAAAGGTGGACATGAAAAATAAGGGGCTGCGAAGCAGCCCATGAGCCCTAGTTAAACAATAAATTGAATATAAAAGTTTTCGTTGTAAATTTTATTTTTTCCATAATTTTAGTAATTTTATTGCAACCACGTAAGTTGAACAATCTTAGCAACATTGGAATGCTCTTAGTTCCTTTTTGCAAAATGGAATCCATGTATAAGTCGCTTTCACTGTGCACTGGGACGCTCTGCGACGCTTAGCAACCAACCACAGGAGTCTGTCATGGAAGAGATCTTGCGGAAGGTGGCATCTCTCCATCTCTTTTTGGATGCATTTTATTCATCTATTAGCTGGACGTCGGCTCTCCGACACCTACCAAGAGGACCCTGGTAAAAATTGGCGATAGGAGCTGCGTTTCAAAATACCATAGGAGTTCTTATAGCCGACTAAAGAAGGCTATTGAATATCATATAGCTGACTGTAGAAAGCGGAGCAAATCATATAGCCGGGCTATACGAAGCTATAAAAAAGTATACAGTCGGGCTATAGTTCCTATCGCCGGGCTTTACACTTTATCGTCATTGGCTATAAAAGGCTATAAGAAATTGTGTAGAAATTCGTGTGCTTTGGAAATCATTAAGTTTGATACGGAACTACCTTAATATTTATAAAACACACATTATATTTTCCTTTAAAACATATTTATTTTTCATCAATTAAAATGAAAATAGTCCATACAGAGTGTGCAAACATTTCAAAATCATGAGTTGAAAAACGCTGACTCCGCCAGATTAATTATTAGAGCCTAACACAAAGCGGAGCGGCGACCCACTGGCGCCTACAAACCTAACTGGGATACTTCACGCATTGCGCAATGCGTGAAGTATCCCTGTGAGGTTTGAAGGCGCCAATGCGCGTTTCGCGCTCTCTGCCCACCCGCCGCGCCGCAGCGTGCCACGGCGTCTAAAGCAACTATTTCACACCAGAGGTATTTGCACAGTATCATAACAAAATTGAAGGCGCTCCAATATGTTAAGAATGACAGGCATCCTTCAAAAGTACGGAACTTTCCTCGCAAAGTAAAACAAGATACTACGGCACAAAAAGGGAGCGGTAGTCCAAAAACTAACTAAGTCCTAGTATCCGTAATTAGTAACGTTTAGCATAAACTTTATCGTCTGGCTGTTGCTTAGTCGCCATTGGCTATAAAAGGCTATAAGAAATTGTACAGCCGGCTACAGAAGCTATTGGAAATCTTACAGCCGGCTTTAGGCCTATACTATTTTTGAACACAGTTACTACTGCCAATTTTTACCAGGGGAACCACTTTAAAACCTTTTTCGGCAACGTGGTATGCCCCTGGTATGCTCCTGGTATGCCCCTGGTATGCTCCTGGTATGCCCTGATATGCGCTGGTATGCCCTGGTATCATCTGCACTTGCCGACATCATACCGACTGCTTGGTCATGATATCGTGTGCAGTTGTCTCTTTGACGCCCACGATCTCTCGGACACGTCATCATACTTTTTCCTTAGGATATATTATAACTCACAATCAGAGATGCAAAATTTACTGATTTATTATGTATTCCTCCAAAATGGGAATTTCCCTTTAAAATACGTAAAAAAATCGCACAAGCAAAATTTGTTCTCATTTGACTCAATTAGTTTGGGAACTTGGAACTTTCGATTGGGGCAGCCAGAGGGGCACTTCAGTATAAAAGGGATCTGAGGGTATTATGAAACCCCACCAAGGAGGTAATCTTTGAGACTCCCTGGGTTTTAAAGAAGAGGTCGAGGGATTTCCCCAGCTCCAAAGGAGGATTTAGTGGGCCTTTCTATAGGGGGAGGTTTTGAAAAATTGAGTTGTCTCAGGAGCAATTTCAAGCTGTTCGCGCCGGAAAATTGGTCGAATTAAAATTTCAAAGATTAAGGAGGTGGCACGCACTTACTTTGCAGAATCCCCCAAAATTTTTAGGAAGAGTCCAGTAGGTTTGGGGGGGGGGGGGTAGGGGGCAGGCCTTCTGTCCCGCCTCGTACACGGTGAAAAAAAATTTCCGCGATATCCGCACGCCGAAAAACTTGTTACTTTGAGCTGAAATTTTCGACTCCGGCCGCCACAATTCAGAGGAAGTATCAAAACTCCATCCAAGTGTGCTGAGATTTTGGCAATTCTGTCGAGTCTTGTCATATGGAACCAAAAATCTCGGCTCCAGGTACCAAGTTTTTCGGGCTGCTAATATCGCCGAAACAATGTTTACTAGTGTTCATCTGCTCATGGACTCAAATGAAGGAAAAATTTTCCTCGTGTTAGGAAACAAGGATTCTGACGATCAGTTTGTATCTTTTAATAAAGTTAACCTAATTCAATTTCAAATCTAGGCCAGATATGATTGCACGGAATCATGCATGCATTTGCAACAATTCAGACCTAAACCCGGATCAAACCTCATCAAAGCAAACTGAGTCAGCAGTCCTTCTTTCGGACGAAGGAACGTAACTCTATTCCAATGTTGCAAAATTGACTTAAACAATCCAACTTTTCACAATAATGTATCTGTGCAATTTTTTTCCAATTTTTTTTTTTTTTTTTTTTTATTTTTATTTTTGCATGAGATCGGGCAAAAAATAAGTGAAATACTCACTAAAACACTCGAGGTTCTACTGATAAAGATGCAATTTGCGATGGGAAATTCGGCAACCTTGAACTGTAGTTACGTTCTTTCGTGAAGGAAACGACAGGTTGGATTGCATTTTGCAAAAAGGCACCAAGAGCATTCCAATGTTGCTAAGATTGTGCAAATTGTTTTACCTTGCAAATATAAACTGGTCATCAGCTGAACAAGTTTCATATTTACTCCCAATAATAAATAAATTTAAGACGAAAATTACCTTTATAAATTTAACTTTTTGCATTATTTCAGAAATTTTATTTCAAAGAATGTAGGTTACACAGTCTTAGTTACATTGGAATGTTCTTGGTTCCTTTATGCAAAATCCAATCCGGTTGAGAGCCGCGAGGCTGGTAGAATTAGAAAAGGCAGGTCGCGGACGTCATGACGTCATGCCGCTTGCCGTCAAAATTCGACCCAAAGGCATCTCAAAGTCAAAGTCGGAACTGGGTCAGCGGGCGTTCCATCAAAATCGGATCGAAAATCAAATTCATCCGCGGCGAGTTTGCGCGCGCGTGCGTTCCGACCGCAGAAAAAGGAAATGTCTAATCAATTAATTATGCGGAGCTCGGATATTAATTACAGAAATAGAGACATAAAGGGGTACCCGGGCGAGCGGGGATATATATATATATTATATATACATATCTAAGGAGCGTAATGTTTTCCGACCGGTTAGTAGAGTGACTGGCTAGACCACCCAGGCGGGCCGCGGGCTGGGGCAACGATTTCTTTCATCACTGCAGCGATGCGGCTCGAAGGCTCCCAGCTCGTCTTGTCAACCGGCTCTTCTCGCGCCGTTGTTGCCGAAATAATGGCGAACGGATGGTGTTTCGGTGGGATATTGTAGGGTTTCCTGCACGATCCGGCGGCACTGTCTCCGGTTCTTCGCTGCCCCTTGTTGATTCACAACTTCGCGATCGCGCCACCAAATCGGATGGTGTGCAAATTCCCCGACCAGCTTTTAGACGCAAGTAAAGTGATTACAAAGACGGCATACAGGGTGTCCCCAAGTTAGATGTGAATTTCTTAGTTGATTTTTGGGATCAAAATAAGACTTTCTTGCTCTGCGACGTTTTCCCGAAAAATCCCCCCCCCCCTTCTCCCACCAAAATCTAATTTTTGTTTTTGGGGGATCAGAGTTGTGCTCAGCGTGTTAAAGAATTGATAAATGTCAATTTTGATGCGTAAACATTCATAACTGATGTCACAATCTATACAAAACGGGTTTTCTGGTCCGGTTTTTTGTTATGGAGGAATGAACCCCTGAACAAAGGAATTTTGGGGGAACGTAAAGGAACTAGAAGCCTCATTTAGATTCTGAAAACTGATTATGAAAATATTTGCGTTTGTATATTAGAGACCCCACTCCTTTATCTTCTCTATTGTGTTTTAGTTTTTTTCGAAAGTTTGCGATCAAATTCGTTTTAGTGGCGGGACGTAAAATGACCAATTATCGATATCTTCCTATATGAAGCTATGGTACAGAATCGATTATTATAGAATTCGCTTGATGATGACTCATGACCAAAGAGTTAAGTAATTGGTTAAGGATCCCTAACTTAATTCGCAAAAACTCGCCCACCATGGTGTTCAACCCGACATTCACCAGTCATCATGAAATGGAGTCAGAATGGAGTCACGTTAATTCATCTAGGGAACGATGAAATCACTAAACTAAACACGATACCGCTGTGGAGTCATTACCGCCACGAGATCAATTATTGAAGAATAAAGTTTGATTTACAGGTAGAATAAAACATTGAGTGCCTACCATCATAAAACGCGTGTCTTCGTTACTTAGCATATCGTCACCTTCCGGCCAAAGTACGAGTATCACAAGAGCCATGCGACGTTTAAAAATTTCCGCCGTCATTTTATTTTTTACAGAGAAATTGTTCAACGAAGCTGTCCGAAAGTTTCACTGAATTGTCTCTGTGCTGCCGATAAAATTCAGTGAAATTTTCAAACAGATTCAACCAAAAATTTTTCCGTAAACAATTATATGGAGAATTTGCATGCAAGTTTTTTATTACTTCATCTGGAAGTCCTTAATTAAAGAGCTGATTTCACAGTACTTTTTATAATTTGTTTCTGATATGGGGAATAGTATAAAAATAGATTTAAAAGTGAGAAAATTCATCGCTTAGTGACGTTATCTGGAGGCATTACCCATTTAAACACGTGTATTTTAGCAGATTAGATCATTTTGTCATATCTTCTCCAATAATTGTTCAATTCATGAACCAAGGGTATCCTCGCGTTCAGCTCACTCAGCAGTTTCTACTTAAACACGAAATTCATCAAATTTCAGACACCTGCAAATTCTCTATTGTGGGGGATTTTGAAACGTCGCGTGGTGACTGTGACAATTTGGCCGCGGAAGGTGACGATATTAACATCTATCGCTTCTCAATCGGTAACAATTCACGGAAAAAAAATTGCTGATTCAACAATTCAATTGCTAAAAACAGTGAGTGCAATGTTTCAACGCAGATTTTACAACAAAAAAATGCTACTTTAACCACATTGTAAACTAATTTAACCACGGGGGTGATTAAAGTAGCATTTTTTTGTTTTAAAATCTGCGTTGAAACATTGCACTCACTGTTTTTAGCAATTGAATTGTTGAATCAGCAATTTTTTTTTCCGTGTTAAACATTAAAAGTAGAGGTCCATGAAAATTGGCGGAACGCAGTATGTGGGTGGGGTGGTGGGAAGGAGGTGTGTACTACTCGATATTAGACTCTGTTCGTAGTGCTCCTTTCCTGTTTCTCCGCCCCCATGGTGTAGTGGGGTTAAATTGTCGCTCCTCTGTCGTAGGAAAGTATCTCAATTTCAACGTGAGCTCTATTCTCCGTATGACTCAATGTGTTCCAGAGCTCCCGTGTCAATTGAGATACGCCCTTACGCCAGAGAAGCGACGAAATGGGGGACAGGGAACTTGGAGCTTGAAGCGCGGAGCAGCGCATTGGCATCAGAAACGGCCGTCGCTCAGTGGACACGGACAAACGGGAACGAAAAGTGAATAATAGCGATGGTTTCAATATTTGAGATTGGATCTGTGCAGTGCTACCATTCATGTTCGTCAAAACTTCCGCCGCCGCGCCGCGCTGACCGCACCGTGTTTGGCGCAATGCGTGAAGTATTCCAACAGTCTTGTAGGCGCTGTGAGTTTCACGCCGACCGCTGCTGAACGCACTGTGTTGGACGCAATGCAGGAAGTACTCACGCAGTCTTGAAGGCGCTATCCATTTTACGCTCACCGCAATGACCGCACTCTGTTTGATGCAATGCGTGAAGTATTCGTGCAGTCTTGTAGGCGCTCAATATGTGTTACATGCCGATCGCCGCGCCGAGGGCTTCTCCTTTTCATCTCAAGTCCTAGTCATCGTTTCTCTCTAAGTCGCGCCATTCTGGGCCAAATTGCGTGTTGTAACTATTTCGTTTCTCTCTTAACTTGAATAATCGAAGGTGCTGTCTCTTGTATCTCTGAAAGACAACAAAATTAGAAATTATTATACTCTCAGGAAGTCAGAGATTTTGTCGCCTTCTCTCGTTTGTATTTTTTTTTTCTAAATCCGATTTTTTTTTTTTTTTTTTATACCTACATTTAAAAAAATTGCAAAATATGCCGCCCCCTATAGATTTGCCGCCATGGGCTGTGGCCCATGTGGCCACTCCCTGAGTCCGGCCCTGCCCAGGTTTAGGTCATTATTAGACCTAGAAAGAGACCAGAAATGACTAGATCATGATGCATTCCGTAAAATATAGACCTTCAATTAATGAGCGAAAAATCGTAGAGTTGAGGAACTAAGGGTGGTAGCTGGTGTGAGCTGAAAATCGGCCCTTATCGATTTCTCTTTGTTTAAAAACAAAAAAAAAACCCGCGGAGACTTTAACGCAAAAGTAAGAAAAACAACGGTCTACAATTGCGATAACAGGGATTCATTCGTATGATGCATTCTGTAAAATGGACTATTTATGCCAAATGGAATTATGTGCATTATGACGTGAGCCCTGTTATGCATATAGTTTTATTCGCTCATGTCTTAATGCACATAGTTCCGTTTGTCAGAAATACGTCCAAATATAGATCTTTAATGGGCGAAAAATCGTAGAGTTGAGAGATTTAAGTCAAGTTAGCCCAAAAACGGCTATTATTAACACCTCTCCTTGCAACGCAGCTTTGACACTAATATTTCACGAATTGAAAGAGATATTATAGTCCTGAGGGTCCAGGACAGTAATTTTCAGATTTTTATAGAAACCGTGGTTTAAGCGTTTGCAAAAAATTGGAGACAGCAAAAGTTGGAGGACTCCCCTGAAAATAAGGGCACTTTTCAAGGATCTGGTCATAGTTCTCTTTTATGTTTTATTCCCACTTTTACATTGGCGATTGATACGCACGTACATAAAACATATTTTAAACGTCATTATGCCTGTAGGGATATTTTCCCGGGTGTTTTTTTTTCTCTGAGCACATATTTTTATCTACTTTTGGAGCCACTGCGAACTGATTATTTTTTGATAGAAAAAAGTCGTCCTTAAGCGCAGCACAAAGTCGGAGTCAAGACCGAGTGTCTCGTTTCGCCTTCAATTTTGATGATACTTCAAGCATATCGATGAAGCACGAATAGTGGTGTCGAAGAGCCGTGTGTCCTTCCCCTGTGTCCTGTGTGTCAATCTGTTATCATCCCTTGTTTTTTCGCATCTCAACAGTATTGTTTACGCAAGCGTCTCGATTCAATAGTCTCGTGAAATTGCGAAAAACTGAGATTCAGTTTGCCCAAGATACCGTCTCAAATGGTCAAGTTCAGCGCAGCGTAAAGTCGGAATCAAAATTAAGTGTCTCGTTTCGCTTTCAATTTTGATGATACTTCAAGCACATCCATAAAGCACGAATAGTGGTATCAAAGCGCCGTGTGAGTCCAAGAGCCCTGATCCGTTGTCATCTTTTGCTTTTTCACACCTCAACGGTGTGCAGCCGTGCAATACAGCGGGCTGATTATTGAAATGGATAGACAAAGAAGACAAATCGAAAATGGACCAATCCTCTTGGTGGAAGCGGATGATTGTAATGGACAAAGAAGGCAAATACAGACCAACTAACGGCAACTCACGAGAGTCCCCATAGTTAGTCTAGGCTCATTCCATTTTTCCTTTGTCCTCCTTGTCTATCGCTTTGTCCGGCAAGATCAGAAAGCGGAAAAGGAATCGTGGCAGAAAGTGGTATACAAAGCTATAGACAAAGAGGACAAGAGGGATACGGAGGGATGTTATTGGTGGAAACGAGTGGTTGTAATTGACAAAGGAGGTATGTAACAGGCTAACTAAAGGCAACCCATGAGAGAACATTTAGTTAGTCCATCATTTCCTCCCTCAGTCTATAGGAACACTGGGGAAAAAACACATTGGATCTAGAGTCCAGACTCTTGGAAACATTGACAAGAAAAGGACTCTCAATTCAATCAGATTTAAGCTTAAATCAAAAGGATATCCGCTCAAATTAAGCTTGGTTCTTGATTTAAGCTTAAATCTAATTGAATCGAGAGTATTTTTTCTTGTCGACGTTTTTAAGAGTCTGGACTCTAGATTGTTTTTTTTTTCCAGTGAACCACCCGTTTCAACCGAAAGGCTCGTTAAATTTTCCCTTTGTCTTCTTTGTCTATCGCTTTGTCTAGGAATATGAATAATCAGCCCGCTGTGCGGCATGGCGTATGCGTAACGGGGCCGCAAAGTCGAGCGCGGCTTCCGTTAATTGCTCATTGTGTGACGCCCACTCCAAACGATTCCGTATTATTCTTAAACCCATTCCCATTCATTCCCCGCGGCCTAGGTTGCGGCTCGGGTGCAGTATCGCAAATCTCTCTTCATTTTCCAGCGCGGGCAACCCAATTGCCCACTTGCGCTATGCTCCCGTGCTGAGGAAGAACGCCGTATGAGTCTCCAAGCGCTGCCAAATTCCCTATACACTGAGAAAAATAACACATTGGATCTAGAGACTAGACTCTTGAAAACATTGACAAGAAAAAATACTCTTGATTCAATCGGATTTTTGCTTGAATCAAAACGAAATCAGTTTAAATTTAATTTAAGCCAGATTCTGATTGAATCAAGAGTACTTTTTCTTGTCGATGTTTTTAAGAGTCTGGACTCTAGATCCAATGTGTTTTTTTCCAGCGTAGTAAATCACGAAATTTTTAGAACATTTGTAAATATTTTTCTTCCAATTTTTTAGATGATTTTGTTCGCAAGTTCACCTAAAGTTCCTGAAAATTTCAAGGGAAAATATCCTTAGCTTCCCTCAAGAATAAACACTATATCGAAGGAAATTTCGCAACTCTCGAATGTTCATACGGCGTTCTTCCTTGGCACACGCGGCAGTATGGTTCCTTTGCAGTTTTAAAGCGTCCGCATCATTTCTCTTTTTTCTCTCTTTGAATGAAACCTTATTAAATCGAGAGTATGAACCTCCTATAGTGTAAAATAATTAACCGCGTGAAAATGTTCAATTTTTCGGGATCTCGCTTTACGAAAAATAGTTTTTTTATTTATTTATTTATTTATTTATTTATTGACTGATTGATTTATTTATTCATTTATTCATTATAAAATTGTATTCCTTTTTAAGGAAATAATGAGGATGATCAATATTCACGATTGAAATATAGAAGATGATGGAAGTGTAGAAGATTGTTCAAAATGCACTTTTCAGACACAAATAAACAAAATGGTAAAAGCAGGGTTGCCATAGAATTTGAAAAATGAAATTCCCTGACATTTCCCTGATTTCCCTGACACATTTTGGTAAAATTTCCCGACAATTGAAGATGTAACGGATGGCTAAGAAGGCATAATTAAAACTAGTTTTCAGGCAAAATTTCTTGTTCGAAACCTCAAACCCATTGTAGAAAGCAAATGAAGGTGATTAAAGAGATTTTTCCTGACATTTCCTGATTTTCCCCGACTTTTTAAAATTCCCTTACATTTTCCGGTTTTCCTGGTATTCCCTGACTGTGACAACCCTGTAAAAGGTGTACGTGCCATCAGCGTCTTTTCTTTTATGCTCTTGTTCACTTTTTCATTCCTTTTATTTGTTTAATTTTATTTTCATGTAAAATGTGAGGGATAGCAAATAGTAAAAAAAACTCAAGCTGGAATATCCGATTGAATATTTTATTCTTTCAACAGCTATCAAAATTACATTACATAAATACATAAAATACGAAAAATTATACAAATCAGCCTCGCCAAAGTAATAGGCGAGTTAAATAAGCTTAATTAATCAGTTAAAAGTCACATAGTATAACAAGTGAAAGGAATGAATGATACTCGCAACAACAAATATTTTAGGGAACTATTTATACGTATGTACACCCAGTGAAAATTTTAACACTGATTTGTCACATCGACGATAAGAGTCCAAAAATACGTATCTCTTTCGCAAGTTTAAAAATCCTCAATTATGTTTAATTTCTTTGAAAGAAGAGTAACTGGAAATTCCTTGAATACATTTTAGTGAGTCGTGACATTTACATAAAGTTTCAAGAGAAACTGTTTGTTGGTTACCTTCTAAAAAGAACGAAACTCTTGTGGATATTTACAACATCACGATTGACGATTCACATTTTGTAACTTTAGCGGTCGATCTTTGACAAGGACCATTGTGAATTTCCTATCGGTAATGGTCCTGGGCAGAAATATCAAAATGAAATTATTAAGCGCTTCTTTCGTTTTTAAACCCATTTTTTCACATACTTTACAATTTGATTTCAATAATCGTAGAGCATACATACGTTTGATAATTTGGGCCGAATAACTAATTCATCTTTGGGAGCATGGTATGTAAAATTTTAAATAGAAATCTACACGAAGATTGATCACATGGTGCGTCTTAAATTTTTCTTTTTTTTCAGTTTCGTAAAATTTAATGCTACAATAAAAGTGAAAGCTTCATGTTTTAACTTAATAAATCTGACTAGATTTTGTGAACGAAAAAGACGGCTTTCTATGTCGCGATCTGGGAAGGATGGAATTACGTTAGGAGTTAATGTGATACAGTAAAATATCCGAGTTTTTTTATATCTTTTTAATGAAGTTTTTCTTTTTCAATGAACCCCATGTGTACGAAAATGATCTTGCTAATGGAAAGAACCCTTTACAGTTACACGGACGAGTAGCGTAGATAAAAAAATATCTATGTATCATTCTGACATGTTAATGTTAATTTCTTCCAACATAGAGGGATTTTCATTCTTTTCGATGATTTTAATTTTAGGATTTTCAAAACCACTTTCACGTGTGGGGAGACAGTGTCTTATAAGTACTCGAAAGGCGCAGTTCATGAACATGTAAAATTGTAAAGGGATATTTTTGGCAAATTGAGTAATTTATTCGTTCAAGTATCAGGAATCTTGAAGTACCATTTGTAAAAAATAGAACTGGAGAATTCAGTGTTCCGTTTCACAACACTAGTTTTAATTCTTTTCAGGTCATGAAGCCTAAGGTCATCCTGCAACTTCAAACTTATTGAAGTTGGAATAACAAAAATATTACTCAGGCATTGTTTTTGTACATCTCGCTTTTTAATCAGCTGGTGCACATGAAAAAGACCCAGTTTTTATCACTCATTTCAGAAACATCTTATCTAGTACTGGCTTTTCTGCAGGGAAGAGATCTTACCAACCCCTATGTTCTTAAATACTTTTTTATAGAAATTCTATCCCAATGCGTTCGCCGTCGCTTTGGCATACAAGCAAAAATACGAATGCACACATTTTAAGAGAGGTATTAATATTCTTCCTCACGTACATTTAGATCCAAGACATATTTAAGGGGTACGTTATGTTTTTGAGCTCTATATTACGGAATGACATAAAAAAGAATTTACATGCATGCGCAGAAAATACTAAGCAAGAAAAGTTTAATTTTACACGAGGAACCGATTAGCTTCTTGACTGCGAGCTTCTTAAACATGAAAGTTCTGTAAGCTCATACATGTCGTATACATATACGATAATTCGGATTTTGTCCATGTCCATCAATCGCAAAAATCAGCGCACCAAACAACGACAGCATCATACACAAAGAACCCTCTTATAGGGCCAGTGGCGTTTCCAGCAAGTCGACGTCACTGATCATACTCCGTTCAAATCCATTTAATTTTTCGATTCTAGGTGCGACAGGGTGGCATGAAACGTAAGAAAGACATGAACGATTGGAAATTTCAGTGGAATATTTTATGAAAATTCACAAGGCTGTGCAATATTTCATATTTGTCAGGGGCAAGAGTATGCAACTCACACTCAAACACAAAAAATAGAAGAGTCACAATTTTTAAAATTTTGTGAAACATGAAAAGAAAAAGGTATTTTCAATATCTTTCATGAATCACTGAAATTCCATGAGATATTTCACGTGAAATTACAAGATTTTATTTTTCATGAAATCTTGCCACCCCCGTTCAACCACTTAAAATACGTCAAAACGCGTAAAATTTTCGCCCTATAGGATAGCAACTCGGGAAAATCCACCGGAAAGGACCTTTTTTCGTCCTTTCAAATGCATTTTTAAAATTTACGCCTTAGTTGCGAAGGTGGAGGGGTCTAGAGTTGACTTAGGCGCTCCAAATTTTGTATACGTTATTCTGACATGCTAATATAACTTTTTTTCAACATGATTCATTTCCGGGAAAAATTTCATTTTTCCGACCTGGCCTAACCCTGGGTGCGAGACAGGCTGCCGCACCGAGAATCGATTGTTTACATATATTCACTGGAAAAAAAAACACATTGGATCAAGAGTCCAGACTCTTGAAAACAGTGACAAGAAAAAATACTCTTGATTCAATCAGATTTTTGCTTGAATCAAAAGGAAATCTACTCAAATTAAGAGGTTTGGTTCTTGATTTAAGCAAAAATCCGATTGAATCAAGAGTATTTTTTCTTGTAGATGTTTTCAAGAGTCTGGGCTCTAGATCCAATGTGTTTTTTTTTTCCAGTGTTCAAATGGAGGAAAAACAGTGTTGCCAACTGTGACGAATCGCCACTGGTTCGGGCTCGACAAGCACTTCAATAATCGAAGACGAAACATAATCTTTGGCTAGAGTTTCACATTTCCATCTCCTGGGCGGCCAAGTGCTCCTCCTCCTCTTTGGAGAGTTGGACCGTGCTGTGGTTGTACAGCCCCTGGGCCATGAGCTGGAGGGCCAGGGGGTTGCGCGTGCCCCGGGCCTTCTTGATTTTGGCCCGCTTGTTCTGGAACCAGATTTTGATTTGCGCCTCGTTGAGCCCCAGCTCGTTGGCCAGCTCCTGCCGGCGTTTCTCCGTCAGGTACTTGTTCTCCGTGAACTCCGTCTTGAGCCGCGAGAGCTGCTCCAGGCTGAACGCCGTCCGGGGTCGCTTCTCTTCCGCCGTTTTGTCTTTCCGTTTCGGGCGCCGTGTCCGCGGACCTGCAACGGATCATCATTCAAAATTAGTCATTTTCCAAATATGTCAACTATCGATGAAGCAAAAAAACAAAGCTCGAATATACGAATACTAGGGGGCTATGCCCCGTGGCCGCTACGCGGCCCAACCCCCAGGAGGCGCTTCGCGCTCTCTTAGGCCGGCATCGACAGATGAACGGCTGGAAAGGAACTGGAAATGGAAAGGAACATACATTCAATTCACTGACCCTACTAACATGCAGACCAAGATTCAACATTTACCGTTTAGTTCAAATGTTGCCCCCATTCCTAAGCTCTCAGGTTACCTACCTCCTACATGGGGAAAACTATTGCTTTTGCCACTGCGCATTGAGAAAAAAACTAACAATAAGTCATATGGATCTCTGAAGTTTTCGGATCACGTATCTAAAAACTTGAGGTCCAGCTGCTGAAGTTTCGGGTCACACATCTGAAGTTCTCTGGTACATACTGACGTGCCTCCATGTCTGACCCGAACTTCAGCAGCTCGACCTCAAGTTTTCGGATGCGTGATCAGAAAACTTCAGAGACCCATATGACCTTAACTTCGGGTCCCATGCACGAAGTTTTTTTTCTCCGCGCGTAAGGATCAAAGCTCCGATGTAGACTGTGATAACCCTTTATCAAATCCAAAGTTGCCAGAGTGTGCAGTAAATTTTGGCTATTTTACATTGAAAATATGGGGGAAAGTGCTGAGTTTTCAGCACTACCGGGCAACAATGGTCAAATCGAGTGAGTCTCAGAACTCAGCAAGATTCGTGACTGGCTTTGATGGATCTCGGGCGGACCCGTTCGGTTGACGTCATTAATATTTGATCAAATTCACCAGTCCTGATTCTAATCAGACCCAAATTTGGATCGAGTTGGGCTCGAATCTAAACCACGCATCCTGAGAACCGCGAACGCGGTAGTACGCGCCAAGAAAGCAGATGCTCACCGACGCAAAATAAGTGATGAAAACTCGATTCCGCCATTTCGTATTTCGCGGAGACACGGTTTATGTCAGTAGATACATCATTAAATTTGTTAGTCCGCCACGAGTATCTGAAAGAGGACACTTAGACGGAATAATCAGGTGGACAGTGAACAACCCCATCGGATGTTGTCAGTTTTACTGCTACCATTTTATAGTCTTTGTAGAAACAATAGAAAGTAAAACGAATTTCATAAGAATTACTATCCAAAGTAGATATCATTTAGTTGATTGGCGATCTACTATTGACGCACGGGTTATACATCATGATGATACGATGAAAGCGACGGGGGGGGGGGAGGGGGTCGTCCCTAAATTACCTAACGCTCGGGGAGGGGGGGAGAGGGGGCGAAGAGAGCAGTACGTCATTTTTTTACGTTTTAAAGTATCGGGATCTATGTCTCTGAAGAGTTACAGGGGGGAGGGAGGTGTCAAAAATGCCGAAAAATTGCAATCCGCGATTTAGGGACGACCCTCGATATGAAAAAACGCCGATATCGATCCGGCAGAACAATGCTCTCCGTGACAAGTAACAAATTAAAATAATAAGGAACTGTCAAGAGGTCCTTAGAGCACCGAGTAAATATAGATAGTTCTCTTCATCCTTTTTTCTTTTTTTAATCAAATCCCGCACTTCGATTTGAATCCAAAAAGTCGAAACGCTTGTTTCTAACCATGAAAGCTTTCGATGTATGACGGTGACAATCAGAGTTTCACGTGGAGTCGCAGAACCGTTTAAAATTTTCATTTTGTTTCAACTATTTTCCAGCCCAGAGGCTGTTTTTTTCACAAATTTTAGGTAATAGCACGTAGCTACTATAAACTTACAGTTCAAAAATTTAGAGAATTAAAAAACCGGCCTTGTGATCTTCTAAATTGTTAGCCTTGGTTGCCTACTCATTCGTTTGTGTGTATTATTTCTTTAACCGAGACTGAATCTGCTAGATGCAATAATTTTTGGATCAAATTCCAGTCATCCGAAGAAAAAAAGGGTACACTACTGCCATGCTACGGAAAAACGCCGCACGAACCTTCAGGCGTTGCCAAATTTCCGTTGATAAAACACGAATTTCCTGGTAAACTTATGACTATTTTTCTTCCAATTTTTCAGATAATTCTGTTCACAATTTTACCTGAAGTTCCTAAAAATTTCAAGGAAAAATATTCATAACCTACCGCAAAAATAAACATTTTAGTGAAGGAAATCTGGCAACTCTCGAATGTCCATACGACGTTCTTCCTTGGCACGGCAGACTACGAAGATCAATTTGATCAAGCGTCACAAATTAGACGATCCCTGGCAGGGAAAAATCCACGCTAAGCCGATCGAACACACGGCAGTTCTGCAGAATCACGGCAGCCGGACGAATCTCGACAAAGACCGCGCCATCACAAATCTAATGTATTTATTAAAAATGACTCTATTATGCCAACGGAGAACAGAGGGACGGCGAACCGTTTACCGGAACATCCGAGCGAATTTAGACACATAATTGTCCGCCGCCGGGAGGGGTGGTCCCCGAGGGAGCACGTTCTCGAAGGGATCCCGTCGACAAAGGGATGACTCCGAAGACGATTAAAATCACAATGACCGCGGAGGGTGATCCGTAAACGTTATGACTTATGTTTGTCAAAATATCGCACTCTTCGGGGGTTGATGATGCGCTAACTCGGATTCACCCTCCATCCCTGTTCAATCCGAAACCTAATAAGTCTATCTCTATAAGGAAAAACGCCGTAAGAGCCTTCAGACGTTGCCAAATTTCCTTTGATAAAATACGAATTTACAGAGAAATTTGTGAATATTTCCCCTCCGCTTTTTAGGATAATTTCATTCGCAGCCAGGTCTAAATCATCAGAAAATTTTAAGGTAAAATATTCGTAAACTTCCTCAAAAATGACACTTTTATCGGAGGAAATTTGGCAACTCTCGAATTTATATACGCCGATCTTCCTTAGCGCGGCAGATCTCATATTGAGCCCTGGGCTCTATACTGTCGTGCCTAGGATAAACACCGTATGAACATCTAGATGTTACCTAACTTCCAAATGAAAAACATCAATTTTCGTGGAAAGTTATAAATATTTTACCTTGAAATTTTCAAATACTGTAAATTAAATTTCTAAGTACATTTTCGGAAAAATTGAAAGGAAAATCTCCACAAGTTGTCTTGAAACTTCGCATTTTATCTGACGAAATTTGGCAGCGTCTGAAGGTTCATACGACGTTCTCCCTTAGCACGGCAGTATGAAACTCCCTATATTCAGGGCTCATCAAGTGAGGTTTTAACATGCGCCCATTCAGTTTTGTCGCGAATGAAAGCAAAATCCGCGCGCTTGTTTACCGAGGTGCGGCCGACCGCACACTCATAATTCTCTACACCACCCCCCACCCCTCCTCCCGGGCCAGGGTGACGGTGACTTTTGGGGCTGTGGTAACCCTTTTCCCTTTTTGGGGACGATTTCGGTGACAGGGCGACGCGTTTCGGAGCGCGGTGCCGCTTGTCTTATTCTTATCTCAATCATCGCCTTCGTCCTTTGTAGTGATGATGACTTTGACGATGACGGTTGGGGAGAGTAGGTCTATCTACGCGTGTCAAAAAAAGCGTTTTGACTCTTTGTATTCAAATCAAATTGGGATTTGATTAAAAAAAGAAAAAAGAAAGACAAAAAACCATCCGTTTATTCGGTGCCCTAAGGAGCCCTTGACGGTTCCTCATTATTTCAATCTGGTACTTATCACGGAGAAAATTGTTCTGTCGGATCGTTATCGGCATTTTTTCAAAGTTCGGCGAGTTGTCAAATTTCCTTCGATAAAATATTTATCTCTGAGGAAATTTATGAATATTTTTTCGGTAGGGTTTAAGGTAAAATTGCGAACAAAATCATCTGAAGAATTGGAAGGAAAATGTTTAAAAAATTTCCCGAAAATTCGTGATTTACCGAGAGAAATTTGAAAACGCCTGAGGGTTCATACGGAGTTCTTCCTTAGCCACTAGGACAACTTGTTCAGGATGTGGTTAAAAATGGACCACTAGACAAGGTACGAATTTAAGCATTCTGATACATGTTTCCTGACAGAATTTCACGTAGAACACGATTCGCACGACAAAAATTACTTAAACCAACTCCTAACGAAGAGATTAACGTTTTTATTTCACATTGGTTACGAGGAATTTGAACTGCCCGCTCACAAGAAACTCAAAGCTCTACGTGAATCAAATCGCGCACTACAACGGTTTCAGCAAGCTTCTCAGTCGAGCAATTTTCATGTCCCACCAAGTTTTGTTCAAACTATAAGCAATTTGCTAGAGCTGGGCCAAAGCGTTAACATTGAGGTTGCCAGATTTGTATATCCTAGAGACTGTCATGATAACGTTTAGCGCGCGATGTGAATCACGTAGTGCATTGAGTTTTCATGAGCGGGTGGTTTGAATTCACGCATCAAGAATCATTAAATATCTTTGAAAGGAGGTAATATCGGTAATTTTCGTTGTGCGCATCGTGTTCCACGTGAAATTTTGGTTAAGTAGCATGTGTCAGAATGCTGAAATTCGTACCTTATCTGGTGGTCCAATATATACTCGATTCTACTTTGTCCAAATTCTAACGGCTATACAGCAGCCATCTATCATCTATCCACAACTTCAACCGAATCCAGTGGCGGAAATTCGCCTATTATCGCCGGGAACACGGCATCAAAATGCAACGGTGAACCCACCCGACCCGCAGTGCCACGTGCAACGCAGAGCCAAGCCAAGAACCGGGATCCCGGGCGCGGCTTCGTGAGTGGTGGTTAGCATGGACGTTTCCATTGGTCGGCCCGGGAAAGCTCGAAAAAATCCCGTCGAACAAGGGCGTGCGGCGCGAATATATATGTAGCCGCGGAGCGTTGAGCGTTGAATACCGAGCGTTGAATGTTGAATGTTGAGTCTCCATTAGGAGCCCCCTTATAAGGCCGCGGAGCAGCATGCCATAAAAGTCCCCGCTGCTCCGCGTGCATCGTACCAATCGTATCCACCGGGAAATAATCGTGCGCAGGGTGGGGGAGGGGAGGGGGCGGAAAGCCACAGGGACGCGGATAAAAGTGAATTGTTTCCCCATTCAAATCGGACTGGCCCCCCCTCCCCCTCTTCGATCGTAACGACCTCCCCGCCTTTGAAAGAGCGCGGTTACAAGAGCAATCAGCGCACTTCTGCAGTGCTAAGGAAGAACGCCGTATGAACATTCGAGAGTTGCCAAACCTCCCTTGATAAAACATGTATTTTTAACAACATTCATGCATATTTTTCATTGAAATTTTCAGATATTTTCGATTAAATTGCGTACAAAATTGTCTGAAAATTTTGGGAAATAATATTCGCAATTTTCCCGGTAAATTCGGTTTTTATCGAAGGAAATTTGGCAACGCCTGCAGGTTCATACGGCGTTTTTCCTTAGCACGGCAGACTCGAGGTAGCGTTCCCGCTTCCAGTTCGATGGAAACCCGGTGGATGGGGTCAGCGGCGTGGCGTGCTTTGCGGTGTATCGATTGATCTGCCATTTAAACCTACGGGGAAGGATCGATAGACAGGGTGTTCGCAACGAAAACCTTGGTAATCGATTCTTTGCCATAGCCTCAAATGGGGAAATATCGATACATCTCGAAGCACGCCACGCCACTGGCTGGATGGGGTTCGTGCTAATCGCGGGAGCTTATCGTTATGGTTGTTTTATTCCGGATTGGTCAACTGCGCGGTTATGAATGACCTTTCTCTTGTATCGTCGTCCTCCCTGCGAAAGACGTAACTGTATTTCAGTGTTGGTTTTCAGCTCGCAAAATGCATTTTTTACAAGGAGAATCTACTGGGGGCATTTCTGACTGAAAATTCACTTTATTCCTCTGACGGAAGAGGGGGGAGGTGGAAGAAACCATGGTGTCGCTACCGCGGTGGATGACGTCATAAACCAAAATTTTCAAAGGGCGATTTCTTGCGTAATATTGAACCTGGAAAGTCGCCGTTTGGACAGATCGTCTTATTTTTATCTGATCCACAAGAATGAAACAAGGCCTTGCCAACACGAGCGCGGTTCGCGGAACTTATCGCGGATCGGCCCGGTAGAACGCTGGAACTAAGCGTTACCAGATACGCCAATTTAGGAGGTCTCGGAGCTTATATGTATGATGTCTTCTTTGTCTATCGCTTTGTCTATCAAATTCAATAATGATCCCGCTGAAAATCCCACTCAACGACGGTTGAACGTGGGAATATGACATCGACGTCGTATGTTTGACTCGGAGGTGGACATGGAAGTGGGAACCGGGGAAATTTCGATCATTTGAGCCAATAATCGCTTCTTTGTCTATCGCTTTGTCTATCAGATTCAATAATGAGCCCGCTGAAAATCCCACTCAACGACGGTTGAACGTGGGAATATGACATCGACGTCGTATGTTTGACTCGGAGGTGGACATGGAAGCGGGAACCGGGGAAATTTCGATCATTTTGAGCCAATAATCGCTTCTTTGTCCATCGCTTTGTCTATCAGATTCAATAATGAGCCCGCTAAAAATCCCACGAGCCAATAATCGCTTCTTTGTCTATCGCTTTGTCTATCAGATTCAATAATGAGCCGACTGAAAATCCTACTCGACGACGGTTGAACGTGGGAATATGACATCGACGTCGTATGTTTGAGGTGGACATGGAAGCGGGAACCGAGGAAATTTCGATCATTTGAGCCAATAATCGCTTGGCAGCGCCTCAACAGCATTCCGCGTTCGAGTCATAAAAGTTCGTTTTAATTTGCTTCGTGTGCGGGCGAAACACTGGATGTTAGTCGAAAGAGAAGTGGCGAAACGAGCATCAAGTTAGTTCGATCCTGCAATTAGCATCTCAGTATCGCTGCCACCGACGTGCGATATGACGTCGACCCCCTGGCGTAAAGGCGTACCTCTGTTTCAACATGAGCCGCGGAAAGAATTAAGTTATATGGAGAACAAGGCTCACGCGGGAATTGAGATACGCCCTTACGCCAGAGGAGCCGGAATATGAACACCGGGTGCTGAAAGGGGGCGTTTCCCCAGCAATGTTGCCAATAATGAGCTTCAAATCTTGTAGACACTTTTTCTTACCGATTTTTCTAAAATTGTTGGTACTTTTTACATCACTGGAAAAAACACATTGTATCTAGAGTCCAGACTCTTGAAAAATTGACAAGAAAAAATACTCTCGATTCAATCGGATTTTTGCTTCAATCAAAACGAAATGCGTCTAAAATAAGAGGCCTTGTTCTTCATTTAAGCTGGATTCTGATTGAATCAAGTGTACTTTTTCTTTTCGATGTTTTTAAGAGTCTGGACTCTAGATCCAGAGTGTTTTTTTTCCAGCGCACCTTTTAACACTTTTTAATCTTTTTTTGTTGGTTACACCTTTTTACACTTTACTTTTTTTGTTGGCGTAAAAAGTACCAACAATTTTAGAAAAATCGGTAAGATAAAGTTAACGAAATAAGTGTTAATGAGCTTGTTCAGTAATTTATAATTCTTTCATTTTATAAATGTGTACAGTCAAAAATTGGCGAAACGTGCTTTGCGATGTATTGATTGATCCGCAATTCATGCTTAAGGAAAAGGATCGATAAACAGGGTGTTCGCGACGGACACCTTAATAATCGATTCTTTATCATAGCTTCAAATGAGAAAATATCGATAATCGATCAATTTAGTGGCAACTTCGACATTCCGCAAGATCGCACACCACCGTTCATTTCAAGAAAGCACCACACAAATACTTAGAATATCGACGAGTTCCGAGTTAACGGCTTGTAAACCGCGAGAAAATAGTCGATTTTCTGTCATTTTTCTACTTGGAAGGGCGGACGTCGATTACGATCTATGAAACCATCAAGTGAAAGTGCCGGTGGGGGAGGGGTGTATGAGACGCATTTACTCGTGTTGGACACATTTTTTGTGAAAGCCCTGTCAACACTAACAAAAGTTTAGTTCCGTAAACCCATCCCTGTTTGGACAATGCCTTCCATTTATAAAAAACGAACGAAAAAATTATGAAAGAACAAACATAAATGTTAAACATTTTGACTTCCACCGCCGCGCCGACCTTTTTGTGTTGGCGCAATGCGTGAAGTATTCATGCAGTCTTGTAGGCGCTATGCGTTTCACGCCGACTGCTGCTGACCGCATTACGTTTGACGCAATGCGTGAAGTATTCATGCAGTCTTGCAGGCGCTATGCGTTTCCAGCCGACTGCTGCTGACCGCAGTGTGTTTGACGCAATGCGTGAAGTATTCATGCAGTCTTGTAGGCGCTAAGCGTTTCATGCTGACCGCCGCGCCGCTCCGTTCCAGGTCAAATTGCGTGTTTGGTTTGGTGTTTTGTTTGGTTTCTCTCTTAACTCGACTAATTGAAGGTGTTGTCCAAATTAGAAATTACTATACTTTTACTCTGAGGAAATGAGAGATTTTGTCGTCTTTTCTCGTTTGTTATTTATTTTATGAATCCGATTTTTTTCTCTCTTTTTTTGATACCTACATTCAAAAAGATTGAAAAATTTGTCGAACCTTACATTTTGCCGCCTTGGGCTGCGGCCCATGTGGCCACCCCCTTAATCCGGCCCTGGATGCCTTCATTGAATGCTTCTGATATCAAAGCACATTGGATGATAATCGTTTTCCTACGAGTTATTTTATTACCGGTAGTGCAGTTATCTCAAAATCGATAGTTGAAATTTTGGCAAGGCGAGTGTTTTCACTCAACGGTGCTAATCATCTCCGGAGAACTCAAAAATGCGCCTACATAGAAATCAGCTGAGCGCCTCTTGTATTAGAGCTTTCCCGTTTGTTATGTATTCTACACTCAGTAAATTTTCAGTTGGTGAACACCAATGTTCGAAACTCACAGGCACCAACGCGCCTAATGCGCCTCAAAAATCGGTCATGGCGCCTAAAAAATGAAGGCTCTGCGCCACCGTGGCCCCCAAAAATCTGAATTTTCATATTAGGTGATTATTCGAAATGTTCAGCACCACAAGTGAAAGCTTTTTCTATTCTTCACGATTTCATCATTTGTGCTTTTGTCTTCCCCAATTTACAACTACTTACCAGTTCTGTTACGAAAACATCTTGCGTCTATATTTTCATCAAATGCGCCGTAATATATAGGCAAAAAGTTAATTTGGCCCCTTCAATGGCGCATGAAAATCGGGCTTAATGCGCCTCATGGCTCCTAAAACTCAAAGGTGAGTTTCGAACACTGTGGACACTATTAAAAAAAACTTAAAATACCAGTTTTCTAAAATTTAAAATCGTCATTCTCAGGCCAATTTGGCAAGGCGTTAAGTTCAGTTGAACGGCATTGTGGGAGAGTAGGAAGGAGCGGAAATCGACATCACTAAATCATTTGTCGACAAGGAACAAAGTGACTACCAGCGGAAGATGATGTAGGTCCGATGAAAGACGAGCCGCTGCCGCTCGCGCGCATCATCGGGATCGTCGGGGGGGGGGGGGGGGGGGGTAGGGGGCTCCGAGTTGGAGTGTTTGACACACTGGTGACTGTTGAGGAGGAGATGACGTCCGAGAACTTTCAGCATTCAACGGCCGGACGAGCCTAATGGGTTAATGACAGTTTTCCAGTCTCCGATCCGTCAGTGCGAGGCGTTATGCCCGATCCCCTGACGTAAGAGTGTATCTGTATCTCTGTTTCCATGTGAGCTCTGAAAAGCATGGGTTTATATGGGGAGAAAGGCTCACGTGGGAATCGAGATACGCCCTTACGTCAGAAGAACGACGTTAGGTCAGTAAGTTCCGAGTGTGGAGGCTACGAAAACCGTAGATTTAATGCACTGAAAAAAAAACACATTGGATCTAGAGTCCAGACTCTTAAAAACATCGACAAGAAAAAATACTCTTGATTCAATCAGATTTAAGCTTAAATCAAGAACCGAGCCTCTTAATTTGAGCGGGTTTCCTATTGGTTTAAGCTTGAATCTGATTGAATCAAGAGTCCTTTTTCTTGTCAATGTTTTCAAGAGTCTGGACTCTAGATCCAATGTGTTTCTTTTTCCAGTGTGGGTCTGTCTCTGTTGGGCTTAAGCGATGCAGAAAAATAATGGAAAATTTTAATTTCATTTTGCTATAAGGAACCATTTACTTTGATAGAATGTGAATAGAATATTGAATAATATTGCTCATGAATAGAATACGAATTTCGGGAAGTTTGTGAATATTTTTCCTCCAATATTCCAGAGAATTTTATTCGTGGTCATATCTAAAAACGTATTCGTGCCAAAAGGAACTATGTCTCACACAAATCCTATGCAAATAATTCGTTTTAGCATAGATACGTCCAATTATCCAATAGAAAATATTCATAACTGGACCGCGTTTAGCAGAAAGGAACCAAGCCATGAGAAATGTTTGTCGCACCATGCAGAAATTACAAAAATTTGCACAAAATCCGAAAAATCCGTTTCATGCAAAAAATTACAATTAAATTCAAACTGGACCGCGCTTAGCAGAAAGGAACCAAGCCACATCAGATATTGCCAAATTTGACCAAATAATTTAATTTTTTTACAATAGAACGTTCGTGCGGATTCCTTTTTAATCTTGAGAAATTTGCGTCGTACCATGCAGAAAATTCAATAAAATTTGCACAAAAATTCGAACAACCCTTTTCATGCAAAAAATTAAAGTTCCCAATTAAAATTTGGCAATAGCTGATGTGGCTTGGTTCCTCTCTGCTTGAAGCGGTCCAACTTTCCTTACTAATATATCGATGGCGTAAGGCCGCAATCACATATCTCGTTTGCGGTGTCTGAAAATCTCCGCCTCTATGTTATCTTTTTTAAAGGAGAACAAATTAACATCATTCCTTGAAGTTTTTGCAGAATTTTCTTCGCACAGAGAAGAAAAGCACGGCATGTTTAAAGAATTGCCGTTGAGTAGTTTTCCGTTTCAAAAATAAAGTATGACAGGAGGTCTACGACGCGACGTCGCAAACCGAGTTATGTGATTGCCGACTGACACCGTCGATATACATTTTATGAGATGTGGATGTATAAGCCGCTTTTACGGCGCGATAGGGCGCTCTGCGCGCTTACATTGTTATACATTTAACATGGAAAGATCGTACATTGTTTGCAGGAAACTTGATACTCTCGACATGTTCAAACGGCGTTCTCCTTACGCCGCAGTATAGCGTTGGCTTAAAACAAGAGAAACGCCGAAGAAACACTTGCGAAAACCCACGCCAACCCTCAAATAAAATCGGCGAGGGAGAGAGCTTTCACGTCTACAAACTCGGAAGGAAGGGCGACAGAAACCAGGCGGGAATTCGGAAACAGAGATTAGGCGGAGAAATATACAGGAGAGGCGGAAGGAGCTCAGGGTCGCGCTCGACAAATGGCAGCGTGTTAACATGCCCTTAAAACAGGGATCGAAAAAGAGCCTGCGAAGGGTGGGGGTTTATTTTCGGCCGCGGTGTGCGATGCGATGCGATGCGGCGACAATCCGAAAACAAGAGGAAATAATTGACTCCCTCCCGGATCAGAGCCTGCGATGAAACAGGGATTATGGCCAGGGACGCCATGGAGGGTCCCGCTGTCCCTTCGACGCGACGCTAGGGAGGGCGGCGCGGGATCCAGGGCGGCCGCGCAGGGACGACGAATTCGCCCCTCCCCATCGTCGCACCCTCTCTTCAGCGGTTATTCAATTTGAGCTTTCGTCCAACTAGGGATGCCACATCATGCTGTAATTTTCGCCACTTGAAGGTCGCATCCTTAAACAGCTCCTTTCCTTAAGAGACCCCATTACCGAATTAGCGGTGATCGCGATAAAAGTTGCGATTCGGTCGGAGAATGTACCTCTATTGTATCGGCGTCGATTTGTCGCGATATTAACGGATAAAAAAGTGCGATTTTATCACATAAATTTACAATAAAATTGCTGGTATTTGGAGTGTAGCCGAGTGCTAGAAATAATGTAAATTTTCTTGTAAAAAACTTACATCTAAGTTAAGTTTGTTAATAAAATGTAAGTTTTTCAAGAAAATTTTACATTATTTCTAGCACTCGGCTACACTCCAAATACCAATATATTCAGTGCTATAACTACCTTTCAGACACTGTATTACAATGTTCGCTAATTTTGAATAAAATTGCGATTTTATCACATAAATTTGTAATACAATTGCGATTTTATTGACGGCGATCTCATCGCAATATATCCATCGCAACAAGAATCAGGATGAATTGAGATAAAATTTCGCTTTTATCGAATGTGATTTCATTGAGATAAAATCGCGACAGATGATCGAGATAATCATTCAGATATTGATGACCCTGGCGATTATATCGCCAAAAAATCGTAAAAAATCGCAACTTAATTTCAAAATATCGTGATTTTTCCGTTTAAAAATGGTACTTGAGTATGAGTTTGCAAGGATCTATGTCCGAAGTTACTCTGTTAGATTTTACTCAAGATTCGTTAAACATTTTCGCTGATAATAGGTCAAGGATCTCTTTAAACCTCCCTTAATAACAATGTTAAACATGTGGGGCCTCCTAAGAATTGAAACAATAGGCGGTGAGCCATCCAGACTAGTTTTTATGTTTGAATATGCGATTTCATTAGTTCGGAGAAAAGCGAACTTTGTTTTTCTTTTGTGAGGAAAGAGGGGAAAAAAAGCAGGAAAAATCGATGATCGTGTGCCTGTGACGCCTATAATGCATGAACAGCCATAAACATTATAATTCGAGGAACAGGAGAAAATTCATGTTCTGTGTCTGGAGCGGCTGATATGTGAAAACTTAGACAAATTTAATTTCGAAGAATTTTATGAGGAGAAGACACTTGAAAAAACTAGACATGGAATAGAACAAATGCTTTGATACGTCCGTCGATTTTTTTATCCTTTTTTTCCATCTTTAAAAAGTTAGTGACGTTTATTGTCGCGCCGACGAGTGGATTTCGATATGTTGTTTACCATGTTTTTCATTTTCAACTTTTAACACCGACATCATCGGTTGAGGCTATAGGATTGTGCAACTTGTTTACGCATTAACAATAAGCAGAATCGGACCGAGTTTAGCAGGAATGCACCAAGTCGCGTTTCAGAAAAAAAACTAGGGGGCATACCCCCTGGCTACTATACGGCCCAACCCCTCGAGAAAGCTCTCTTTCTCCCCCCCCCCTCTGTCTCTCCCTCGCGCTGAGGTTCCTTTTTACGTTCTCATTGCGATTTCTGTTCTTCTTCTCTAAAGTAAATTGTCTTAAGTTAGTGTCAAAGTCGTGTTTCAAGCTCGTCCATAAGCATTGGCGGATCCAGCGAATTGGCAACCTTGTTTTTTCCCCCATTTAAACAGATGGAAATGTATCGATTCTTGGAGGGCGCTCCGACAAGACTCGATTATTCAACATAGGTTTAAATGGAGGAAATCCAATGTTGCCAATTTGCTGGATCCGCCAATGTCCATAAATGTACAAAAACGATTAATGACATAATTATATCATTGCCAGGGTCGGATTTACTTACTTGCCGCCCATGGGCCGCCTGTGTGTTGCCGCCCCTTCTCATTCGTTTTGAAACATCAATAAAAACCATCAAGTGAACGGAGGGGGAGGGGTGCATAAGACACGTTTGCTCGTGTTGAACACATATTTTGCGAAAGCCCTGTCAACACTACTAGCAAAAGTTTACGGAACGTGGCGCGAAAGTTAAGTTTCGTAAACCTATCTGTGTGTGGACAAGGCGTGAAGTATTCCCGCAGTCTTGTAGGCGCTATGCGTTTCACGCCGCCCGCTGCTGACCGTAGCGACCGCACTGTCAATTTGACGCAATGCGTGAAGTATTCATGCAGTCTTGTAGGCGCTAATATGGTTTACATGCCGACCGCCGCGCCGCGCCGAGGTTTCTCCTTTTCATCTCAAGTTCTCGTCATCATTGCTCTCTGCGCCGCGCCGATCCAGGCCAAATTCCGTGTTCGGTTTCTCTCTTAGTCTTAACTCGACTAATCAATTAAAGGTGTTGTCTACTGTATCACAGAAAGACGACAAAATTAGAGATATACCCTCAGGAAATGAGAAATTTTATCACCTTCTCTCGTTTATAATTTTTTTTTTTTTTGGAATCCGATTTTCCTTTATAGCTACATTTAAAAAAATTGCAAAATTTGCCGCCCCCTAAATTTGCCGACATGGGCCGCGGCCCATGTGGCCACCACCTAAATCTGGCCCTGATTATTGCTCCTTTGACGATAGGGTGTACCTTCATCTCCTGGGTCACAGAAAGCATAAAGTTATCAGAGCTCACAACTAAGCAAATAAGAGAGCGAACCCTCGAAAACGGTCAAAAACACTCGTTTCTCGACTCAGAAGGCTCCGGAGAGTCTCGAGGCCAGGCGCAATCGATTCTGCGCCTCAAACTGCGTCGGACTCAACACGGATCTTGAAAATTTTGTTTCCCTTCCAAAATCAAGGAAAATTGACGGCGGATACGTAGACTAATATTCTGGGGTCAAAATTGAAAGTTCTCCGATCGACCTGAAATGAATCCCCTTGCACATGACCCGCTGAGTCCGATTTCCTTGTTTAAAATACTCCATGATACACTGATAGAAGAAAGTGGCTTGGATCGAAAGTCCAGACTCATAAAAACATTGACAAGAAAAAATACTCTTGATTCAATCTGATTTTTCCTTGAATCGAAGAGCCAATCCTCTTGATTTAAGCGGATTTCAATTTGAATCAAGAGTATTTTTTCTTGTCAATGTTTTTAAGAGTTTAGACTCTTGATCCAAGCCACTTTTTTTACCAGTGTATAGAGTAAGACTCATGTGGAGATTGAGGTGCACCCTTAGGTCAAAGAGCGACGATATGTTAGATCCTCATCAACTATCTTCGCCCCCCCCCCCCCCCAAAAAAAAAAAAAATTGATTCCGTTCTGCTGGGGTCAGGGTCATGATATTGCGCAGAACGTGGAGAATGCAGTTCGGAAGATAGATCACCGCACGGCTCGATACGATATCCCGATCACTATGTTCTGTAGAGGAGGGCTAAGTGACAACTTAAAAGCCGGTGAATAGGTCATGGTGGCGAATTAAATCGCAGCGGGAGGTCCACGTCCTCACTGCACCGGCCCTCTCCACTCAAGGCTGGACCAGTCATCTCGATCTCGACTGCCCTCCTCCACCACCTCCCCCCCCCCCTTTTTGCACTTCCAAGGTCAAAAATTCCGGCTTTAGTGTCATCCCCGCCCAATGCAGTAATTAAGGAGGGTAAAATGAAAGGATTATTTAGACCAAATTTTGCGATCACTGAAACGAATTTTATAAGGCCAAAACGCGTCTGCAGTTGCCTTCCTGAATGGTCGTTACTAATGTTGCACCAAACAGCGTATCTCTTTGAGGGAAAATTGTGCTCATACACTGAAAAAAAATCTCGGTGTATTTACTAAGAAAAGGGTAGAATTACCAAGAATTCAGAGTTCTATTTGATCCCAGTTTTTTCTTGGTCAAATTACCATTCATGGAATTGGTAATTTTACCGAGAAATCTCGGTAATTTTACTGGACCTTGGTAAAAACGCCAATATTTTTTATCGACTGTGGTAGAATTACCGAGATAAAATGGCAAAGTTACCTGGAATTGATTGCCAATAAAAGTAGTATTCTTACCTGGAAAAAACAGTAAAAATACCGGTTTTTAGATAAGCTTACCAGTCTGTCTTGGTAAAATTACCAATAATTGGTAAAAAAAAAAGTGAGATGGTGAAGGTACCAACGGACCTTGGTAAAAACTCCGAGAATTTTTTTCAGTGTATGAGCTTCTTCCCTCTGTATTGGGATTTTCAGATTTATGCTGATTATTAACGCGCGTTGGCTAAAAAATTCTAACTTACTGTCTTACGGCGACCCGTGCGTCTACCGCAATCAGTTTATGTAAAAAAAAATTCTTGATATATTCTATTGACCTTAATCGTTGTTTCTTGTTCACATTTTTTTTTTCTTAGATAAATTCGTGTGACTTTGACTTAAAGTCAGTTCTTTTCAATTAGAAAACCAGGGTTTTGCTATTTTCAAGTTTAAGTTACAAAACCGATAGCAAAACAGAGTTCCTCTAATTGAAAAACTGGCTTTAGTTAAATCCGCACGAATTTAACAAAACAAAAAATTGTCGACAAAAAACGACGCTTGAAGTCACACAATATCTCCGGAAAACGATTTTTCTTTGATTATTAGGGACTATATTTACATGGAGCTATAAGAACTCCATGGCCCAACCTCAAACATGTCCGTGCTCTCCCTTCATAGATACTCTAATGGAGATGTTGCATGTGCGAGGAATTTGCGATTTGACTGTTGATTCTTATGTAAAAGTTCGCGAGAAACACGATGATGGTGCCACTGGTTTTTCTGAGATCAACTCCCAAGCTCAAAAAAAGCTCTCAAATTGAGGCCAAAATGGAGGGGATATCCCATGCTATGCTGAGAGTCCACATCTACATCAAGACAAGGGAGCAAATACATTGACAGGGCTGCCCTTTTTATTTGGAGACTCCAAAACTGAAAACACGGCATCACTGCTAATATATATATATGTATTTGCTCCCTATATCTTTGCATGGAGAGTTTGTCTTGATGTTGATGTGGACTCTCAGGATAGCGTGGGATACCCCATATATTTTGGCCTCAACTTGAGAGCTTTTTTGAGCTTGGGTGTTAATTTCAGAGAAAACCAGTGGCACCATCGTGTTTCTCGCGAACTTTCACGTAGGAATCAACAGTCAAATCGCAAATTCCTCACGCATGCAACATCTCCATTGTAAGGTCCCTTTTCCCAAGGGCAGTAACCTTTGTCTCTGAATAGACTCAAATATGTGGGACGTCCTCCCTGATAATTTCAATCCACCCCTCCCCCTCTCGAGACCGCTACTCTAATCACACAGCAACCCGTTCCGAATTCAATGCTATACCGGAAAGCTTAAGAGTGACGAGGCATGAATGTTCGATCATCGATATTTCCCCATTTGAAACCGCGGTAAAGAATCGATTACCGAGGCGTTCGTTGCAAACGCCGTGTTCATCGATCCTATTCCATAGGTTCAAACGGTAGATCCATCGATACATCGCAAAGTGCGCCACGTCATTGGAGCCTAAACACGACATTTCTGCCGTGCTAAGGAAAAACGCCGTATGAACCTTCAGGCGTTGGCAAATATTCTTTGATAAACCACGACTTTCTCGGTAAACTTATGAATATTTTTCTTCCAATTTTTCAGATAATTTTGCTCGCAATTTCACCCTAAGTTCCTGAGTATTTCGGAGAAAAATGTTCATAAATTTTCTCAAAAATAGACATTTTCGTGAGGGAAATTTGGCAACTTTTGAATGTTCATGCGGCGTTCTTTCTTAGCACGGCAGATTTCAGCGGTATACTTAGAGGACAATAACAAAATCGTTTGTCGATGATAATAGTTATGGCGGGGCGGGGAGTGGAGCGAGTCGAAGGAGGCGTGGTGGAGCGGTGCGCTTTGCATTCAGTCGGCTCGGCTCTAATCTTGGCCGCGTGCGCGTGGATCATACTCATAATGGCGACCGGCGGCCATAACCCACTAATTAATTAATTACAGCCATAATGTCAATAATGTCCATTATCCAATGCGCCTCGTCCATCGAGTGCATCCGCTCGCAATTATTTAACCGGTAGCCTCGCCCCCCTCCTCCCTCCACCGCCCTCCCCCCGACCGTTGCGATGTTGTGATGATGGGCGAGAGTAGGGGATCGGTAACGGAAAGTTTTACGGTCTGACAACACAAACTGATTGATAAATGGACTGGATTTTGCAATGTGGAACTACAACTTCTGGCTCAATGATAAAGGCACCTATCGACCTAAGGAAACTAAAGGCACATACACTGGAAAAAAAAACACACTTTGGATCTAGAGTCCAGACTCTTGAAAACATTGACAAGAAAAAAGACTCTTGATTCAATCAGATTTAAGCTTAAATCAAAAGGAAATCCGCTCAAATTAAGATGCTTGGTTCTTGATTTAAGCTTAAATCTGATTGAATCAAGAGTATTTTTTCTTGTCGATGTTTTCAAGAGTCTGGACTCTTGATTCAGTGTGTTTTTTTCTTCCAGTGCTTTTAACACTTTTTCACGAACTGACGATTAAATGGACTGGATTTTGCAATGTGGAACTACAACCTCTGGTTTATTGACAAAAACACCTATTGGAGTAGGGAAACTAATGGCACATACGTTGTTTTTAAAATTAGCCAGAAAGTGTAGTTCCTAATTGAATCGCATGTCGTGTGGAAACCGCTAATATCCCTTTTTCCAGCTTTCAGTTTTTTTATGTGAATAATATATTTCAATATAACCATGAGAGTGGTGCAAATACACGTTGCAAAAACCACGTGCAGATACCCTAAATCGAGTGCTTATTAATATCACTTTCATGGTTCCTCTTCACGTTGGAAAGTATTATTGACCCAAAAAAACTTAAGACTGAAAAATGGACATTAGCGGTTTTCGCACAACACGATTCAATTGCAAAATCTAGTCCAGATCAAGTTTGTACTGACTTGAGTCAACGCTAGTGGCGAGGCGTGAATGATCGATTATTGATATTTCCCTCATTTTCAGCTGTGGTAAAGAATCGTTTATTGGGATGTTCGTTTCGATCGCCCTGTTTATCGATCCTTTTCCATGGGTTTAAATGGCAGAACAATCGATAAATCGCAAAGCACACCACGTGACTAGACAACGCGTTGCTCTTCGTAAGATAGTCGTTGGAAACCTAAGAACTAAATCTAAAGGATCAAATGTGCGAAGTTATAATACTGCGGGCTGATTATTGAGATTGATAGACGAAGCTATACACGAAGAAGAAAAATAGAGAATGGAGTGATCATTTTGGTCGAAGCGAGTGGTTTTTTCGACTAATTGTAAGGGAGAAAAGAATGGACTAACAATGGGGTCTTGCGCATGTTGACGTTCCTCAGTTTACTTTTCTCTGGCTTTCGTCGTCCATTGCAAACACTCGCCTCCACCAATTGGATCCGTCCATTTCATCCTGATCTTCTTTGTCTATCACTTTATCTATCAATTTCAATAATCAGCCCGCTACAGCACTCTAAAGACACATGCCAATGGAAGAGACTTTCGTCGAGGGAAATTGCACATCTCAAAGCAAGGGGCTGACAGCAACTATTCGAACTTCTAGGAGCGCTGATTGCCTATCGGATTAATTGAAGGCGCAAAGAGGAACTCACTTCTTAGTTTGACAAAATCCAAGATTTCTCATTATCATAATTGATTTCCAACTCTGTTAAGTGGCTCACTTCAATATACCTTCGTAAGACAGCGGGTTGATTATTGAAATGCACGGATTAAGCTATACACTGGGAAAAAAAACACATTGGATCTAGAGTCCAGACTCTTAAAAACGTTGACAAGAAAAAGGACTCTTGATTCAATCAGATTTAAGCTTATATCAAAAGGAAATCCGCTCAAATAAAGAGTTTCGGTTCTTGATTTAAACTCAAATGTGATTGAATCAAGAGTATTTTTTCTTGTCGATGTTTTTAAGAGTCTGGACTCTAGATCCTAGATTTTTTTCCAGTGTAGATAAAGAGGACTTACGAAAAATGGAGCAATCTTTTTGGTTAAAACGGATGGTTGTTATCGACTAAGGGAGAAAATGATGGGCTAACTATGGGGTCTCTCGTATGCTGCCGTCAGTTTGTCTATAACCTACCTCCTATCTCCATAGCAACCATCCGCCTCCGCCAATAGGATTGCTTTATTTTCTCAATTTTCATCCATTATCCTGCCTCCTAGAACTAAACAAAATCCATCGTCCCTTGTGAAACAAACAACGTGTAACACTTAAAATCGACCGTCATGCCTTGCGTGACAGTGTCAGGATGGGGGAACCAGGGGACGTGGTGCCCCTTTTACATGTAAACCCCTGCGGGGACCGATCCTAGCGCCCCGACATCTAAACATCACGCAAGGTTGCAAAATCTGCGGACAAAAATCGACGTGATTCAATCGTCTCAAATTCTCGCCGAATAACAGGGTGTCTCAGTGGTAACGGTAATACTGTTATGCCAAGGATAGACGGCGGGTGAACGTTTTGGCGTTGCAAAATTTTAGGTTCTTAGGAAAATTAACGAATTTTTTTCTTCCAAATTTTCGGAAATCGTCTGTGCAATTCGATCTAAAGTGAGTGAAAGCGTCAAAGATAAACATTCAAATCTTTCTTCAAAAATGTATGCTTTGTGAGAGGTAATTTGGCAGCTATCGAATTTTCATACAAAGTGTTTCCTTAGCTCATCAAACTTCAGAATTTCAATACCTCAAACTTTGGTTGGTCAGTTCGTATTCTTTTCGGTACAATTTTTCGATTCTTTGGGTTAAACATCTCAATATTGGGAGGTGGTTGGTCGTGAGATGAAAATAACCAAAAATAAAAGTTGTATTTTCTAAATATCTTTTGAACATGGAGATTAGTGTTCGGACTCAACCATCCGCAACAATTTTGGGCAAAGCCATCCCCAAAATTGTGTCAGTTACGCGCGCTGAAAAAAGTAGCATTTTCATGGTTTTTGCTGCTGAACCACTCTTGAAATGAAAAACCACATAAATTAGTCATAGAAATTAGCCTAATGGATCTCTGACTAGCGAAGTGTCACATGAAAATTTGGGGCGTCAAGGAGCCTATGTACATGATGATGGTGTAGGCCTCTGAAGTTTTGTCCAAAAACAGGCAAGAATACAGGGTGCTCCTAAATTCCTGCACCAGCAGCACCTTCAATCAAAATCAAAATCAATCATTGATTTTTAACAGTGACGTTTTACCGCAAAAAAGCCTTAATCCACGTTACAAAATGGAACCGTAGCGACACCCCCAACAGCAGGGAACATGCTCCTTGATCATGGTCGCCGAATCTCGGATCGCGCCTCCGAATACCGCCCAAAAATGGAGGCTAAAAGGCCAGGTTTGGCAACGCCGGGCGTGATATATAATTAAATTTATTTTCATGGGTCGTTAGGTGCGCTAATTGTCGGCAGGTAATTATCCACAATGCGTGGTCGTCATAAACGTAAGCACCCGCTCTCCCCCTCCTCAACACGTTGCCTTTGCGCTGCGTAAACCGAGCGTGCGCTGGTGGAATAACGATTTTTTCCCGACAGGCTGGCATTTTCGCTCCCAGTTACAGCTGTATGTCCGTGTCGTACGATGTCATAAACATCTTTTTCGCTCCTTCGCTCCTTGTTACGATACGACTGACGACGACTTTCATGCGTCGTAGAGCTGTCCCGCTCCCCGCCGTCAGTGGCGAGGCGCGAATGATCGATTATCGATATTTCCCCATTTGAAGCTATGGTAAAAAAACGATTATTAAGGTGTTCGTTACGAATATCCTATTTATCGATCCTTTTCCAAAGATTTAAATGGAAGATGAATCGATATACCGCAAAGCATGTCGCGCCACTGAATCAGACGGTGGCAGTCAGACGACGGGTAGTGGCAAGGCGTGACTGATCGATTATCGATATTTTCCCATTTGAAGCTATGGGAAAGGATCGATTATTAAGGTGTTCGTTACGAACACCCTGTTAATCGATCTTTTTTCATAGGTTTAAATGGCGGATCGATCGATACATCGCAAAGCACGCCACGCCACTACCCGTTTTCCGACTGCCACCGTCTGATTCTGTGGCGCGACATGCTTTGCGATGTATAGATTGATCTGCCATTTAAACCTATGGAAAAGGATCGATAAATAGGATATTCGCAACGAACACCCTAATAACCGATTCTTTACCATAGCTTCAAATGGCGAAATATCGATAATATAATCGATCGTTCACGCCTCGCCACCGGATCCAATTTTCCCGCCTTTGAGTGATTTTTGCAAATACTTTTCCGAAGAGTATAGATTCGATCGACCATGAACCGGTCGAAAAATGAAAACGTGGACCGATTGACACCGATTCGATCAACAAATGATTAAAAATCGGCATGAATCGATCGGAAAATAAAAACGTGAATCGACTGACGAGATTCGATCGACGCCGATTCGATTGACAACAGTGAGTAGATCGACAAACCTATGAATCGATCGACAAACCTATGAATCGATCGAGAAATTTCTGGATCAATCGACAAACCTTGAATTATGGTCTGAAACCCCCGTGAGTCGATCAAAAAATCGATGAATCGATCGGATCACATCGATAAGTTCAAATTTTTATTTTTCGATCGATTCATTTAAATCGAGTCTACCTCATCCTCACCTCACCAACCTACTTCAAAATTTGTCAAAATCAAGTGATTTTTCCACCACATATTGAACTTTTTGACAATGAGCTACCATAATTTTAGTGTTTAATTTTTTCATAATTTTAGACGCTGGACTAAATTGGACCCCTTCTGATAGACTCAAGATCGGCTTGTTTCTCCGCATCATAAGGCGGGAGAGCATCAAAATCAGGACAGACAACAGACGTCAATATCAGCCATGAGACCAACATCAATCTCGCGTTGCATGCAGATACACCGCTCATGCCCTAAATATGCGACGCGATGGCAAAAGATGAAGCAGAGGGGAAGAAGAAGAAGGAGAGATGAATGGTATACTTACTACCAGTTTACTCGAGAATACTCGCAGTGATTAAAATGTTAGACAATTACCTCGCTCGCGATGTGTGTTTTTTACCGTTTGGGCGGTAGGCGCCCCAGTATTCGATCGTCCCGCTGCCAAATCGACCCGAAAATATCGCCCTCAGCAGGGAAAATGTCCATCATTTTTGAGAAACGTGACAACTCCGCTGGGAGGCAAATAACCCGCACTGCCAAGTCGGTCTGAAACCCTTATTCCTCGTGTGTGATCCCAAGTAAAATTCGGTGTTTCTTGAACAGGCTGGCAACAGTAAGCTACGGTAGGTCCTCCGCAAATTCAGTGCCCCAGGTCATGCGCAAAGCCGCATAGGGCCAGTGACGGCAAGGATAGAAACCCCCCCCCCCTCTCACCGTAGTATGATCCTATGATTTACCGGGTGCCCAAAAAACCCCTTCGTGAAGACAATTGGACGTATTTCTATCAAACGGAACTATGTGCATTATGACGTGAGCCCTGTAATGCGTGTATTCTTATGGATATCAGAGCTCATGTCTTAATGCACATAGTTCTGTTTGATAGAAATACGTCCTATTGAGGATCGCTCCGAAGGTTGATTCCGACTCGAACTTTCATTCACATACTATTTTGATTGTACACCAATTCGAGCCGAACTTTCTGAGTAGGTGTAAACAGCAGGGTGATCCAAAATTTCCGCAACTTTTGAGGAGTCCGAAAAGTCTTTTTTTTACATAGGGCCCAACAGTTTACTTCTCAAAAGTTACGAGGGTGATATCTGGTGCTGCTGGTGCAGGACTTTTGGAGCACCCTGTATTCTTGCCTTTTTTTGGACAAAACTTCAGAGGCCTACCATCATCATGTACATAAGCTCCTTGACGCCCCAAATTTTCATGCGATACTCCGCTAGAGATCCATTAGGCTAATTTCTATGACTAATTTATGTGGTTTTTCATTTCAAGAGTGGTTCTGCAGCAAAAACCATGAAAATGCTTCTTTTTTTCAGCGCGCGTACCTGACACAATCACAAGCCACCGGTCAAAGAACTTTCTGGGCACCCTGTGGGAGCATCTCCATGCTTTCGTATAAAATCAGCTTTCAGTGATTGATGCTGGGGGCACAGACTGTTAGTTGAACAATGGACCGCGCTTGTGATAGCTATTAGTTCGCGGACACAGCCCAGCGGACCCACCGTCATCGTTGCCAAGCAGTCTTCACTTCGATTAAGTGATTATTTGAGGCGTTCTTTCGTAAAAATGCCTATGAGAAAATTTAGGCTTTCGAGAAAAACGCATTCAAAAATTCAAAGTGCTGCTGCTCACGAAGTAATTGTATTCAGTTTTGTTAAAAAGCCAAGAGTAAAAAAGAACATTTCAACATGGCCGGATTTACCTACTTGCCGCCCATGGGCCGCCTGTATTTTGCCGCCCTCTTCTCATTAATTTTGAGACATCAATAAGAACCATCAAGTGGACGTGCCGGTGGGAGAAGGGTGCATAAGACGCATTCACTCGTGTTGGACACATTTTTTGCGTAAGCTCTGTCAACACAACTAGCAAAAGTTCACGGAACTTCGCGCTAATGTTCAGTTCCGTAAACCTATCTCTGTGTGTAAAAGGCCTTTCATTTGTAGGAAATGAACTAAAAAATTAAGAAAGAACAAACATAAATGTGGTTCAATAATTTTAACTTCCGCCGCCGTGCCGCGCTGACCTCACTGTGTTTGGCGCAATGCGTGAAGTCTTCATGTAGTCTTGTAGGCACTGGAATTACCCTTGTAAACGGCAAAAGGACGTATCAGGATTTTAGTGCTGCTGAAATTGGGCAATGTTTCATAGCGTTTGCAGCAAATGAAACTCATTCACAGACAGCTTACTTCCACACAATACAGAGGAAAAATGTGGAGCATAGATTTGAAGAGAAAATGCATGGCAGAGATAATGGAGGTTACATTGGAAAAAAAACACATTGGATCTAGAGTCCAGACTCTTGAAAACATTGACAAGAAAAAATACTCTGGATTCAATCGGATTTTTGCTTTTATCAAAACGTAATCCGCTTAAATTAAGAGGCTTGGTTCTTGATTTAAGCTAGATTCTGATTGAATTAAAAGTACTTTTTCTTGTAGATGTTTTTAAGAGTCTGGACTGTAGATCCAATGTGTTTTTTTTTCCAGTGTACTTGTGTTTAAAGAACTACGTTGCATAATCTTAGCAGAATTGCGGGAGACTCATTATACCCTTTCACCAAAGAAGTCCTCGATTTTTGAAATCCTTCGTTGAACACTTTTTTTGTGTTAAAGTCATGGAATGCTTGACACACGACATTTTCCCGTTTTTTTTTTTATTTACTTTTGAACAGCTTAGTTTTGGAAAGAAAAATGAGACATTTTTTGGAATTCCCTTTTCCCATGGAATGACCCTTTACGCGAAGTCGGCGTTCTCACAGCCCATCGCACGGTGCCTGCATTTTTTCCATTTTTTTCTCTTTTTTTTGCAGCGCGGTTTCATTTACCGGTAATTACTTGCTTGCGGGGGTTTCGAACTCTATTTTTAAGGAAGCAGGAAAGATGAAAGGTCTCTGCGATTCCAGTTAGCGGCAATTACCCCGCTTCCAGGTTTTAAAATTATTTTGCACTTACGTTTTATAGTTTCATAACCTTTCGTAGCTCGGCGCTCGTGAGTTGCGTGCGGAATGCCCCCGACACCGTTGCCATATTCATGTTAAATATCACCGATTTACACTAAGTAAATTAGAAACATGGCAGTTTTTTCATCATAAACTGGCAACTTCGACCCAGAAGCACATACAAGCGATTGATCGATTCTTCTAAGCGTCGAGTGCTCAAGGCCTCTACCAACTGTCTCGTACCTAGAGATAATATGGACGTATTTTTGCCCAGAGCCCTGAGACCCATAAGAATACATGCATAACAGGGCTCACGTCATAAAGCACATAGTTTCTTTTGACAGAAATACGTCCATATATCGATGGCTAAAGTGCGGAACCACGTACGTCCATTGCGGTGTGTCGAAATTTTCGCTCCTTTTTAATTTTTTCAAGAAGAAACAAGCTAATTTTATAGCTTGAGTTTTAAACCGACTATCCGCTAACAGAGAAGAAAAATCAAGGAAGTTTTCAAGAATCTCTGTTTTGGCGATGGGGGGGGGGGGTTGTTTTTTCTTGGTTTCTCTAGTATAATCATTCTAAAAGAACATACATTTTTCGGAATTCGAGGGTCGTCACGAAGCTAATAAAACAGTTTTTCTTAGTTTCTTGCATCTTCGCAAATTCGGCGATTAAGTGATTTGGAAAATAATCGGTTCAATTGTTATTCTTAGGCAGGGTGTCTACTAAAACAGGCTGATCAGAAATAAGTACTTTTACACTACTTTTTTAGTACCTTATCAAGAAATTCAGTACCTCCTCCAACAGAAAAATTCCGTACTTTTTCAGTACATCCATTTGACGAAATTCGAAAAATTTCAAAAATTTGAAATTGCGACAAAAATGACATAAAATTTAAAAAAATTCCGAACCTTTTTGCGGAATTTCCGTATCTTTTTAGTACTTACGGACCGCCCTTAAAAAATCTGTACTATTTCCGGACTTTCCGGAAATGTTGGACTTGTAGACACACTATTAGAGCGATTTCAAATACATTCTTAAGCGCGTCATTGCGCTGTTCGGGATGTTTGAACGGGACAAACGAGGTACCTGCTCTACTTTGAATACTTTGAATTAGCGTGCAAGTATAGATCGGAGCGCGATCGATCGATCCTTAATACAAGCTTTGCCCAGACGGCTATGAGCCGCTTTTACGACCAATTCCAGGGTGGAACCTCCTCTTCGCTCTGGGGCACTTTTTAGAATTCGCCGCGGGAGTGCGTGGCGGATGCCCCATATTCTTTCGGCGCTGCAGGTTTTTCACCGCGCGATGCACTCGCTTCCTCTCTTGCATTCCTCCATGATGTGCATGCGTCTTAATCGACGCTCATTTCCGTTTTGTTCTTTATCTTTCACCCCGTGGGAATTTCCAGGCGATTCCAATTGCGTCGACGGAGCCCTGATTGCATGATATCGCTAGGAAGGTGTTTCTAAAATAGTTCCAGAAATAATGAAATGTTTCACAGGTGTTTCTTCAAAATGCGCGGGAAGGTAATTGAAATATTTCAAAACTACTTTGGAACTTTTAGAGAGATAATTCATGATGACATGCGTGCATTTTTAATCGCCGAAAAAAGTGCACATTTTAACATTCTGGATGTAAACAAATTGTGCATGCGAAAATTATAAAATGCTAAATTACCCGCTAGAGCAGTTACTTTAGCAATGCCAAGATGTAAAACTTCCTGCGGGGGCGGGTAATTCAGTATTTCATAAGTTCTCGCACACTTTTTATACATCCAAACATGGCCGGATTTACCTACTTGCAACTTGCTGCCCATGGGCCGCCTGAATTTTGCCGCCCTCTTCTCATTCATTTTGAAACATCAATAAAAACCATCAAGTGAACGTGCCGGAGGGAGAAGGGTGCATAAGACGCGTTCACTCGTGTTGGGCACATTTTTTGCGTAAGCCCTGTCAGCACTACCAGCAAAAGTTCACGGAACTTTGCGCGAAAGTTCAGTTCCGTAAACCTATCGCTGTGGGGACAAGGCCTTTCATTTGTAAGAAATGAACTAAAAAATTAAGAAAGAACAAACATAAATGTGGTTTAATAATCTTAACTTCCGCCGCCGTGGCCGCACTGACCACACTGTGTTTGGCGCGATGCGTGAAGTCTTCATGTAGTCTTGTAGGCACTGTGCGTTTCGCGCCGCGCCGACCGCTGTTGACCGTACTGTGTTTGACGCAATGCGTGAGGTATTCATGCAGTCTCGTAGGCGCTAATATGTGTTACATGCCGACCGCCGCGTCGAGGGCTTCTCCTTATCAACTCAAGTCCTCGTCATCATTTCTCTCTTAACGCAATTAATTAAAGGTGCGCAGTCTTTTGTATCACCGAAATACGACAAAATTAGAAATAAATGAACTCTCAGGAAATGAGAGATTTTGTCACCTTTTCTTGTTTGTAATTTTTTTCTGAATCCGATTTTTTTGTACCTGCATTTAAAAAAATTGCAAAATTTGCCGCCCCCTAATTTTGCCGCCATGGGCCGCGGCCCATGTGGCCACCCCCTTAATCCGGCCCTGCATCCAAAATGTTAAATTGACTTCACTTTTTTTTCGGTGATGTTTTTTAGTCGCTTTTCATTATTTTGAAATATTTTGGAGTCATTACAAGACATCATAATTCTTAATGTCATTTTTCAATTATGTTAAAGATTTCTTAGAAACATTTTTAAGACGATAGCCGAGGAACAATACCGCTGACAATTTTACAGAACGAAAAGATAACTTCGCTATTTTTGTAATTTTGAGGTTGGATCTGCAATTTTTTCTTACATCACAGGATCATTATAGCCACCCCCCCCCCCCTACAAATTTGGAAAAAAAACTAAAATCATCAGCTTGCGTATGTTCCACTGTAGAATGCGGCAAAGTCGCTAACTAATTTTTACCAAAATTGTTGGTTAGGCACTACTGTTCTTTAGCCCTTGAAATATATTTAATTTTTTTTTAAACACTGTAGAGGTGTTTTTGAAAATCGGGATTTCCCGAATATTTTTCAAATAATTGAATTTTTCATTTTTGGAGCCGAACATGCATAGCTACTTGATCCCAACGAGACTTTATGAGTCTTGGGTCAGGCGCAACAGTGGCGTGGCGTGCTTTGCGATCTATCGATATTTCCTCATTTGAAGCTGTGGTAAATGATCGATTATTAAGGTGTTCGCTGCGAACCTCCTGTTTATCGATACTTTTCCATAGGTTAAAATGGCCGATCAATCGATAAATCGCAAAGCACGCCACACCACTGAGGCGCAAATAACGTTAAAGAGCGCGCACTGCGCTCGCACAGCGACTCGCGCAGTCGAACGCACACGCGGTCAGCCCGGCGACCGTTTAGATATTGTTGATACTGGTTTAATTGCTGTGCGGTGGACATAATGACGACATTAAATTAAATTAAATATCTTGCCAAGAATGTTTACGATTTCAAAAATGAGCCTTATCTCGCTGGGCTTTTATTGCCTTTGCCTTCTCTTCCTCGGCAGGCGGCGCGGCCTCGCTCGCGAATCCCTCTTCATCTGATGGACTCGCGCACCGAGGTCCGCAAGAATCGCCGCGCGCCGCGCCGGGAACGTCAAAGGAACGATTTTGATGACCGCTTATCGCGCAATCCTCCATGAAATAGATATCAAACGTACCCACGGCTCGCCTGGCCCAAGCCCAACTGTCAACGGGAAATTTCGCACAGGGTGGCAAACAGAAAAGATATACAGCGTGATCCAGTGTTAAACGGTCAGACTGCAGGAGCGTGGTCTGTGGGTCAAAATAAGACTTTTTTGTTTTTCCAAAAGTGCTCCCAGTTGGAACTACGGCCCCCCAAAATTTCGGAAAGTAAATCTTCTTTCCAACCAAGTTCGTCGCAAGGGTAAGTCCATGAAAAACTGAATGCGTCACTGGAAAAAAACACATTGGATCTAGAGTCCAGACTCTTGAAAACATTTGACGAAAAGAAATACTCTTGATTCAATCGGATTTTTGCTTGAATCAAAACGAAATCCGCTCAAATTAAGAGGCTTGGCTCTTGATTTAAGCTAGATTCTGTTTGAATCAAGAGTACTTTTTCTTGTCGATGTTTTTAAGAGTCTGGACTCTAGATCCAATGTGTTTTTTTTCCCAGTGGGTGATCCAATGTTAAACGGCCAGACTGCAGGAGCGTATTCTATGGGTCAAAATAAGACTTTTTTGTGGTTGAAAGTTTTTCAAAAAGTGCTTTCAGTCGGAACTACGGCCCCCCAAAATTTCGGAAAGTAAATCTTCTCTCTAACCAAGTTCGTCGCAAGGGTAAGTTCATGAAAAAGTGAATACAGAAGAAAATATTCTCTGATTCGGACTAACTTTAACGTTTTTTGTCATGGATTTTTTATTCTTATGAGTACAAAATGGCAATGAAAAGTTAAATACCAATCCGTTGAAAAACTGATTTTGAGAAAAAAATCCTGGAGACTTAAACGCAAAGGTATAAAAAACGGAAACCATTTTCGTTCAAGAACTCTTGCATCATTTTAACCGAGGTCGTCGCAAGGGTAAGTTTATTATATCACCTGTAGTTGCATTGAGGAACTGAATGCAGAAGAAAAAATTCTATGATTTGGACAAACCTTAAGGTAGGTGCGAAGCTATTGTGTATGAAATTTTCAAAACCTACGAAATTATTTCCCTTGTATTTTTACTTTTTTATAGAGGCACTACTGTACAGGTTTATCAAGAGGGTTAAACGGCCAGACTGCAGGAGCGTGTTCTGTGGATCAAAATATGACTTTTTTGCTGTATAATAAGTTTTTTCAAAAAGTGTCCCCAGTCTACGCTACGGCCCGAAAATTTCGGAAAGTAAATCGTTTTTCCTGAATTTTGGCAACGACTGTGAACCAAATCTCATAAAAATTTGTACTTTCCTGGACTTTTATGCACTAAATTCATAATTGATCTAAAAAAAATCGAAATCTCAATTTAAAGAGGGGGTTTGAGGGTGTTTCGGCTCCTGCAGTCTGGCCGTTTAACCCTGGATCACCCTGTATTTTCGAGATCCCGCATTTATTTCCAAATGTTTCAATTTTTGTCAGTGCTTTTCAAGCAGAAATTTGGGCTACATTTCGCAATGATGGCTCATTTCAGGAACAATATATGTGTTCTTAGGCAGATATGTGCTTTTATGGTTGAGCCAGAGATAAAAGTTCCTTATTGTAAAATATATAGTCCAATCGATTATACGCCTCAATGTATCTCTGTGCACCCCAACTGTCGTAGAGTGATATAGAAAATACGAAAACTAAGATACGGATGTAATTGGCATTGATCAAATGATAAAAAATTAAGGTATCTCACGAAATAAAGTCTTCATCTGGATGTACTTACTTCTTCCTGAAATCAGACAAAAAAGACAAAATTAGGTTTTAAGCTCACACAGAAAACTTCTCACTGCAGTGATTGCATCGTTTTTCACCAAAAACACACTATCATAAAATGAAAACATTACACACATTTTTACAAGGTAAAGTTTTGCAAAAAAAAATAAACATTATGAACTTTGAAAATGCGTTTACTGACAACACAGATCCTTCCACCATTTTAGGAGAAAACCGTGAGGACTATGACTAAGACTGTTATTCTTTTCCCGTGTGAAAAAAAAGAGTGTGACAGCGCAATTGTCCGTCACGTAAATTGACAAGTAGTAGCGCACAAAAATAGCAGAACATAACTTCAGCAAAAAAGATCATCACGTCGTCCAACTAAAAACAGAGGCATCTGATCCACGTCCGGTGAGGCAATTTGGGACAAGGATGCCGAAGATATCTTGAAATTCTTGAAGAGAGGAGAGGAATATCTAGCTTATTGATAGCACTGACAATTATTTCATATTATACTGAAGAATTAAGATCTGAATTTATTCAACATTATCGCTCTGTATTCTTCCTAAAAGGTTGACTATTGAATAAAGGAGTATTTCAACCCTTTAACGGGGACCGGGCTCTCCGGTAAACTCCCCGCAGTTCGTCGTTTCCTTCATGAAAGAACGTAACTAAATTGTAATGTTGCCTAATTTCCCTTCGCAAATTTCATTTTTATCAGGAGAATCTTGGGCATTACTACCTGATAATTTCACTGATTTTTCCTCTGATTCCATGCTAAAATCAGAAACATTTCGGACCAAAATCGCACAGGTACATTCTTTTAAAAAATTGAATGGAGATGTTGCATTGGCGAGGGATTTGCGATTTGATCATTGATTCTTATGTAAAAGTTTGCGAAAAACACGATGGTGCCATTGGTTTTCTCTGAAATCATCTCCCAAGCTCAAAAAAGCTCTCAAAGTGAGACCAAACTGGAGAGAATATCCCACGCTATCTTAAGAGTCCACCTCTACATCAAAACAAACTCTCCATGCAAAGATAGGGAGCAAATACATTGACAGAGCTGCCACTTTATTTGGGGACTCTAAAACTGAATAAACGGCAACCCTGCTAATGTCTTTGCTCCCTATCTTTGCATGGAAAGTTTGATTTGATGTAGAGGTGGACTCTCAGGATTGCGTGGGATATCCCCTCCATTTTGGCCTCGACTTGAGAGCTTTTTTTGAGCTTGGGAGTTGATTTCAGAGAAAACCAGTGGGACCATCGTGTTTCTCGTGAACTTTCACATAAGAATCAACAGTCAAATCGCAAATTCCTCACATATGCAATATCTCCATTGTTCGAGCCAATTTTGCAACCTCGGAATGGAGTTACGCTCCTTCGTCCGGAGAACGACATTCGACTGGACCGGCAACTTTTCGCACGAGGGCGGCATTCATCCAATCAGAGATTCGATGTTTTACAATAATTATAGTTATAAACCGCCCGAGCCGGGGGGGGGGGGGGGGGGGTTTCGAAAAGTGAGAATCCGAGGGGGAGGGGGGCAACGCACGTTCACGGCGGCGCGGGGGGCTGTTAACAAGGCAGCACTCCGGCCATAAAACGATAATGGGCCCAGATTAAGTTGTCGGGGGGCCTATTCACACTTGTTAAAAAAATAAAAGCGACGAGGGCCCCGAACGGTAGGCCCGCGAGTGCCCCCTCCCCCCCCCCCCACCGGGGCACGGATTGAGATATCAGCGGAACGTGATGATGGAGGACCAGACCTTCAGGGTCGCGGGGGGGGGGGGGTGGATGATGAGGTCCTGAGGAGGTTGTCAAAACGGCTCGTCGATGTCCCCTCCGTGCGCCGGAGCTGGGGGGGGGGAGATTGCGTCAGAGGGGGGCTCGGGGGGCACGGGGGGGCTGCAGGGCGGGGGCGGAGGGGGATTGTGACAGGCATCTGCGGTAGGTCGTAAGGATCTGATGTCTCTATTACACACCCCGGACCACACACCGCGCTCAACCGGGACCTACGCAAAACTAAGTACTCGTACGCTCACATTTGGTCGTATTTCTGCCGAACGGCACTAAGTGCATCGTGGCGTGAGCCCTGCTATGCATATATTCTTATGGGTCTCAGGGCTCATGTCTTAACGGGTATGGTTACCTTTGGCAGAAATACGTCCATTTGATTTTATTTTGTATTATTTTTTTTTCTCTTTTCGCGTTCCTCGCTGGTTTTATTGACATAGCTTTCTCGCTGCCCCCTCGAGCTATGCCCCCCCCCCCGTGCCCTGGGGACGGATGGGGGTTTTTAAGCCTTGATGAAGAACGCCGTATGAACGGCCCGATGTTGCGAAATTTCCTGGAGAAGAATTTCCGGGAGGAAATATCCTGAAGACAAACGAAAAAATGTAGTCGGGGGAAATTTTCGTAGAAAGGAAAACTGTCTGCAGCGTGTGTTGCTGAAAATCAGTTCCCTGAAAGAGGCAATGGCGTAGCTCGTGAGCGCAACCCACCCCCCAGACTGTAATTCAGCCCCACCCCTCATACTCCCTGCGCTCGACTATGGGATTAAATTTAAAACAAATTTTAAAAGTTCAAGCGGACGACTGGGCCCCTTAAAGCCATGGGCTTCTCTCGCATTGTGGGCTCTGAGGCCCTATATTTATACGCCACTAGCAAGAGGAGCATAGCCTAAAATATGAAACGTTCAGGTCCTTTGATGGTTTAATGTTAACGTTCCTAAACTTTATATTTGGACTTGTTGCGAAGCACGTGAAAGTCGCGTTCAACTTTTCAATTTGAATTGAAAAAAACATTTTTAAACAATTACTTGGAAAAAGATGCGCGTGATCTTCCACAAAAAGACATAACTTTCATTTCTCCAAGTTGGACAGTTTTCAGAGCAGGACACTCACTTTTCTGGAGATTTTCAGAAACAAACGGAATCGCGGATGGAAAATTGAAAGACTCCTCTCTCAAGTTTCAGAAGAGACTCGTATTTCATCAAAAGAAAGGCAACGTTCCTGTGTTCACACGGCGTTTTTCCCTTAGCGGGGCAGGGTGCAGTTTCGATTCAATCCGACTTTGAGCCGCGATGTATCGCGGTACATGCGAAGTGATACCTTGGGCCTTCGACGGCAGTCTCAAATTTCTTCGTCTCCATCGCCCCCTTCCCCCCCCCCCAATTTACCTCCCCGATTTTTCATTCATTATAAACGCGGGAGATGTCTCGATAAACCCGTGGTGGTCGCCGGCTATGAGTCATGCCTCGTAACGACGTAACAGCGTAACTGTTTTCGGAGATGAGCTCCGTCGCCCGTATGTCTCAATGTTTTTTACGGCTCAAAGGGGAATGGGATACGCTCTTTTGTCGCGTTGCTTGCGTCGCCGCAACAACTCACACTCCGATTATCGGCTCATTTGTCCAGAAGGACATTTTTGCACGAAGAGTCCATTTCTCAGAGCCTCGCTTCTCTCGTGGGCTAATCGATAAATCTTGAAAAATTCAAACTTGGCGCAGTAATGCTAAGCTATGCGTAAAGCCATGGTTTATTTTATAACGCTAATAATGTATGGTAACTGAAGGTAAAGTATGTTAAAGATTTTACTGCGAAGTCTTGCAGCTTTGTGAGTCTGCAGGAATTCGTATGATGGCTGAAAGATCGTAACTATGGCGCAGGCAAACTGTCAAATCAAGCATTTTATCAAATGCCTCTACACTACTCGACAGATTGTCAAGTTTTGATATCTTGCAAAATTTTGTATGTTTTCGACGAAGGACTCATGCAAGAATCAGACAAATTTTATAGACGGAAATTACACGGGTATATTCTTGTAAAAAATTGAATTTCTTTAGTCAATTACTTTGCAACCTCAAAATAGAGTTACGTTTCCTCGTCCGGGAAAGGACTATTCATCCTTCTTAATTTAAACATAACCGCGACATACCATTGAGAATTCAAATTTAAAAAATGAAGGATTATGATGAGGGCTCCTCGTAATAGAACAGTATGTGTTGAAGAAAAATGCAAAGTCTCGATTGGAGTTACGGTGCTCTTCCTGTGGACGGCAGGGTACTCGTTTGCAATACTGCATCCGCAACAATGTTTTCGCCCCGATATAAATCTCGCGGTTGAATTTTATAGGTCACAAGAGTTTTATAGGCCAAACGAAATGAGAATTTAAAGGCATCAACCGAGAACCGACACTTGGATCGCTCCGCTTTCCCGACGTGGACATACCCGGAACTACTCTTCTCCACGCTCCCCCCCCCCACCCTGCTCCCCCCCCCCCGCTTGGCTTGTAGCTCCGAGAATCCCTTGGTGGTCTCTCCGGATCGGATTTATGATGCAAGGATTTGACGCGAACATTGTCTTTCATTCGGATCCAGCATGATCTCATAGTGTGAAAACATTCTCGAAAGTTTGCAAGCCGATCTTAAGCAGCGCAGTTTTGCATCTTATTGTCGCTCGTCTTGATTTCCGAGAAATTATGTAGGATAGGACGTGTGTGGCACGTGCAGCTCAAGTATCATGTGAGCCGTTTCGGCGGAATTTTTTCCTTAAAATTTCAGTAAATTTTTTTAGGGTCAAAAAAATTGCTCAACAGGTGTCTGAAATTTGAAGAATTTCCTGTTGAAGTGGGAACTACTGAGTGAACTAAGCGGGAGGATACCATTGGCTTATCAATCGAGCAATTGTTGAAGGAGATGTGACGAAAATATCTAATTTGCTAAAATACATGTATGCGATTTAATGGGAAATGCCGCCAGATGACGTCACAAGGCGGTGCATTTCCTCACTTTTAAAATAATTTTTAGCCTATTTCCCATCAAAAAAAAAAAAAAAAAAAATTATAAAAAATTCCGCGAAATCAGCTCTTGAAGCACCTTCAGATGAAGCAATACAAAATTTGCGTGCAAATTCTCCATTGAAGTGGTGAGTGCAAAAAGAGCGTCCTTCGGTTGCGGAGTCTCAGAATTTCTACTAACATTTCATCCCTTTATAATTAAGGACGTGTATGGAATTTTTTGAATTTGTATTGAATTTTCTATGTGATTTCACACCGCTTAAAACAAAAAAATTCAGAAACTTCACCCAAAAGTTTCCTCTCTAAAATATAAATCAGCAGCAGAGATTCTGAAACACGGCAACCAAGAAGTACCCTTCCTGCACCCAACGCATCAATTATTCACTCTAGCCTTCTCATACCTTTTTACACCCTTTTCGCTGCTTATCTTCCCCGAAACCAATCTTTAACCTTTCTATGAAAAGGTGTAATTCGTCAATTAACGCAGAGCAAAATTAGAAATGCTCAGGAAGACAGAATTTTAAGGTAAGACACTTGCAGCACCCACTGAAAATAATCCAAACGGAGCCAACACAATACATATAGGAACAGAGCAAGGGAAAGGACGCGCGTTGATAACGGCGAAAGAATACAACTATTCGTACTTGATGGATGTCCGTATTGCGTCTAAAAAATTGAAGGGGCGATGATAATGCGAGGAATGAACACTAAACCCTCAATGCGCTGCTCTATGCTGCCAATACAGCGTCGCTCTGCAGATTCGAGAGAAAAGTTAAAAAACGAGACCCGATTGCGTCTCTCCTAACTGCGGATGTGTTGGTGTTGGTCACAAAGCCGTTGCCACTGCAAATAAGATATGCGGAAACAAACGATGTGGAATTTGTGGGAAAAGAGCACGGGAAAAGACGCGCGTTGACGACGGCGCAGTGATACAACTATTCGTGCTTGATGGATGTCCGTGTTGTATCAGCAAAATTGAAGGCGCGATGGTGCGAGGCGTGAACTCACAATGCTTCGCTCTATACTGGCACTACGGTGTCGCTCATATTCAGGAGAAAAGTTAAAAAAGGAGGCCCGATTACGTCACTTCAGTCTACGGCTGGGTTGTTCAGGTAGCCCCTCTTGAAGCATCACTGCAAGTAAGACAAACGAAACCAACGCAACATGGAAATATAACTAAAAAGGACTCGAGTTGATGACGGCGCAGTGATACAACTATTCGTGCTTGATGGATGTCCGTGTTGTATCAGCAAAATTGAAGGCGCGCTGGGCGCGAGGCGTGAACTCGCAATGCTTCGCTCTATACTGGCAATACGGTGTCGCTCATATTCGGGAGAAAAGTTAAAAAAGAATGCCCGATTACGTCACTTCAGTCTTCGGCTGGGTTGCTCAGGTAGCTCCCCTTGAAGCATCACTGCAAGTAAGACAAACGAAACCAACGCAACATGGAAATATAACTAAAGAGGACGTGAGCTGATGACGGCGCAGTGATACAACTATTCGTGCTTGATGGATGTCTGTGTAGTATCAGCAAAATTGAAGGCGCGCTGGGCGCGAGGCGTGAACTCGCGATGTTTATTTCACTGAGGCGTCCGGATTCGGAATTAAACACAGGGTCCGATCATGTCTTCGGCTGTGTTGCTCACATAGCCCGTGAAGCACCACCACAAATGGGCTACGTTTTGCAATTTATTGGTAATTGCAATATCTAGATCAGTTTAGAAACTACGCACCATTATTTTACCTATGCACAATAGTATTTCTACGGATGAGCCAGAAATTGTAATTTCTAATTACAAAACGTAGTCCAAAAAATCCTGCCGCTTTCCGTGGGGTTGCCGGCAAGTAGGGGACGGTTCTTTTTGTAGTCCGCGCATTTACCGCGGCATGTGTGTATTTTCCGAAGGGTAGCGTTACATTGGGGAATTAAATCATTTACCCTTCCCCTCTTGCCTCGTACCATAGGTTTTTAGGTGGTCATTGGGAGCTTTTTCCCTCTGTATTGTGATTTTCAACTTCATGCTGAATTTTAAACGCACGTTGGCTAAAAAATTCCGAATTGCTCAAATTTAGAGGTCAGGTTCCGCAACTGGTGGACCGACTAAGACTGGGCTCCTTTCCCTTGCGAGTTACCTGGACAAATCCCTTGGAGAACCCGTTCGGGAGGCGTCAAGCGGGCTGACGACGCGTCGGGCGAGGAAAACGGAGGTTCGGTCGCGGCTTATCAAGGAAGGAATCAGTCCGGACCCGGGAGCGGACAACGAGGCGCGGACAGGTCGTCGCTCCTTTGACGTAAGGGCGTATCTCAATTTCCACGTGAGCCTTGTTTCCCATATGACTCAATGCTTTCCAGGGCTCATGTGAAAAGCGAGATACGCCCTTACGTCGGAGGCGCGGACAGGTGTCGGGCGATCGAGTCCTGATTCCCGACTCCTGATCCTGGGAGCTGGGTCATTTGAGTTATCAGCGACTGCCCAGGTTGAGAGTGTTCCATGTCTTGCTCCACGTCCATGCTCAACTCGCTCCGGCCTTGCGAGGTGTTTGTCGGCCCGACGACTCCCTCACCCCCCGCCCCCCGTGCGGGAGGGTTGTCTGACTGTCGCCTAATGAGCCCCGATCTGGCTTCTGTTCAGATATAACAAGTATTTAGAGGCCTCGTTGCCAAATTCTCTGTTGAATCGCCCAAAAAAAAGGAATTCAACGAATGCAGCAATAATATACAGGGTTATTCAAAAGTCACGCACCACTGGCCATGAGGGGGTGGCCATTTGAAATTTTTTAGTTGCCCCCCGCCCCCCTCCCCCTGGGGGAATCAAAAACTGGTCAGTACCTAAGAAAGTTTCCCCCGCGATTTAAGGAAAAACGTCTTAAACCGCAAATCGATATCATAATCAGAATTAAAGTTATGGCCAGTGGTGCGTGATTTTTGAATAACTCTGTATATTTTAGGAACCCCGCACCCTGTAGTGTAAAAGCTGCTATCGAAAGTCAACGCTCAGGGTCGTAGACGTAGTCGTTCCCCAAGGTGAATCCAGGGTTCGATTAGGGATAATTCAAGATTAGAGATAGCGCCACCAGTCACCTCTGAGGATTTCACTTTCCTTCGACGATTACTGAAATAATCTTCCTCGAATTACAAAAAGCAGATCCACAAGATATAGATTTTTTTTGCTTGATTTTTTGAGCGAAAAGTATTGGCAGTTAGAATCACAAGCGCAGGGAAAGTGCGGCTGAAACTTTCAGCTCAGCGGCGGCGGTCGAGCGTGCAACCGAATCCCTTATGTTCTGTCTCTCTTTCTCCCATTGCCGCAATGGGAATTACTTTCCGCCGTAGTTACGACTTTATTTTTGGGAATTTTGAGAAGATTTTATGACTGGGTGTTCCTCAAGTATGTTGCTATATCCCCTGGATCTCCAATCTTGAATAAGTATTACGGTTTTTATTATTTCGGCAAATATATACGGCTATTTTGAGCAGCGCGACGTGGTGGCCGAATCGAGAAGTTCGAAGCCTGGATTCACCTCAAGCAACTCCTTGATCATTCGTTGAAGTTTACACAAAGTTTTTTTCTCTTTGAGAAGAAAAATTACGAAATTTTTCAAGAATTGATGTCAAGAAGTTTTTCATTTTAAAAATAAAATATGACAGGAAGTCTGCAACGCCTCAAACCGAGTTACGTGGTCTGGTAGATTCACAGTTGATGTGCAAAATGAGCCAAACAGAAAATTCAAGTTTAGAAATGTATGAATTAATAGCAGCTTGATGGCAGCTCCCGTTCTTAGCTCTTCTTAGCTCTCGTTTGAGGTGTAAATCGCCAATCATAAAGTGCTTCACACAACAAACGTTTACAGATCAAAGCGAGGATGTCTTTGTAATCAACTTCAAAGCTCGAAACTTAACAGCGCACCGCAACATTATTACGAGAGCAAAGAGCCAATACTGCCGTTTTAGGTAAAAACGCCGTATGAGCATTCAAATGTTGTCAAATTTCCTCTCCAAAAAAAAGAATTTTCGAAGAAAGTTATGAGTATTTTCCCTTGATATTCACAGACTTTTAAGATCAAATTACGAACGAAATCCTCTGAAAAATCAAAGAGAAATATTCACAAATTTTGCTGCAAATTCGTGATTTTTTTAAAGAATATTTGGCAATACCTCATAGCTCACACGGCGTTCTTCTTCAGCACGACAGAATACAGGGTGTCTACTAAAACAGGCTGATCAAAAATAAGTACTTTTACAGTACTTTTTCAGTACCTCATCAAGAAATTCAGTACCTCCTCCAACAGAAAAATGCCGTACTTTTTCGGTACCTCCATTTGACGATATTCGAAAAATTTAAAAAATTTGAAAATTCGACAAAAATGACAAAAAATGTTAAAAAAATTCCGGACCTTTTTGCGGAATTTCCGCACTTTTTCAGCACTTCCGGACCGTTGTTAAAAAATCAGTACTATTTCCAGAAATTCCGGAATTGTAGACACCCTGAGAATAAGACACTTGGCAAAACCATGAGGCGGATCGCATGGTGTTAAGCAAGCAAACGAAGGCTCAAAGCACAATTATCGTGCGAGCAGAGCGAAAGCTCGTAAAATATCGAAAGTCGAAAGTTTCAAGTTCGAATGATGAGCGAAGATTAATAACTTCGGTATGTTAAGACGCCGGAACTGACGGGTCTTCTGCACGGAGGTGTCGGCGTTTTTCATTTAATTAAGCTCTAAGACAAGACAACACTCCGTCGCTTGGCTAACAAAAGCGCGTGATTACAATTCGAGATGAGCCCGGAAAAGCATTGAGTTATACGGACGACAAGGCTCAACGCGAGATGTGTCTACGTTTTTTTGGCGGGAAGTCGACGACTTTGCCCGGAACATCTTCGTAGCCCTCCGTTTCGACCCCTTCCAACCCTTTTCCATCTTATCTCTCTCTTAAACTTAATCCTCGCCGTGTCTCTCCGCCACCCTAAACTTCCTTACACCCTCATCCTCCCCCGTCTTTCTCTCGCCCTCCACGCCTGCCAACTTACAACTTCACTGACAGCCAAGCGACTAATTGCCGACTTCGCAGCTTGGGAAAACCGCCGTATGAACCCTCGACTTTTTCCAAATTTCCCCCAATAAAAATTGTATTTTCCAGCAAAGTTATGAATATTTTACATTTATATTTCCCAATACTTGTGAAGTGATCACGAGCTTTATTCTCTGAAAAATTCTTTGAAAAACATTCACAGTATCCCCTAATATTTCGTATTTTCTGATATGAAATTTGGCAATGTCGAAGGGCTCATACGACGTTTTTCCTCAGCACGTCGGAATAATAATTCCCGCTTTGCGTTCTCGCTAAGTTGTTGAAGCTAAAAATTTCTCTCGATCATTAATTTTAGCGTTGCGCGCCTTTATCACGTAGCTATTGTTACCGGGTTAGCCGTAATTAGAGGGCCCCGAAACGAGTAACTTTCTTAATGAGCGTCTCGGAGAGCTTCAAAGCTGCGGTCTTTACTATCGCCGCTGTTGGAAATCACCCAGTTCGATTGAAGATTGTATTCAATAAGCGGTTGGCACACCTTGAAATTTTACGCATAGCGTCGGTGTCTATTTTCACTTCCTACGCTGGCTTTCATAAAATTAGCAAATTTGTGTAATAGGTACAGTGGATTGAACCTGCGAACAAGGGCGGATTCAGGGGGAGGGGGGCTGTTGGGGGTGTATTTCCTACCCGTACGCCCGAAAAAAGTAGGAAGAAAAACGGAAGTAAGAAAGAAGAAAAGCAACGGAAGAAAGAAGAGGGAAGGACGCCAAATTTGGTAATCATTCGTAACAAAATTGACTCAAACTGCATGTTACATTCTTACAAATTTCAACAATTTTCTCGGGAGAGCCCCCTGAACCCTCCTTTCGCCCCCCGCGTGCGAAGAGCCTATGAACTAGTGGAATGGGGTGCTTTGCGATACATCGATTGATCGGCAATTTAAACCTATGGAAAAGTATCGATAAATGGGATGTTCGCAGCGAATATCTTAATAATTGATTATTTACCACAGGTTTAAATGACATAACAATCGATAGATCGCAATTCACGCCACGGATATATATAATATTCAATGGATTTAAATGGAGGACAAACAGTGTTGCAAACTTGTAAGAATCGCCACTGCATTGAACCTTCCTCACACATGATTTTTAACCGTTCTCCAAGAGTTCACGAAAATCACTTCTACGGGCCGTTGTTACCGGGAAAGAATCAAGATTGAGGTATCAAACAACGATGGAAACAGATCGTCTACCACCCTCTTTCTGCTACCTTATTTTTACTCTCGGTCCTGCCGCCCCCCTCCCCCCCCCCCTCTCAGGACTTTTAAGGCCCTCGATGAAGGACACATAGCCGCGAGAGGACAGACAGATTACTCGAAACTACGCGACACGCGTCTGTCTGACACGAATAGAATAGTTTCGAGGTGCCGTGGCGCTTAGAAAACTAACCTATCGTAAAACAATCGTTCTCTGCCGTTTTTAGGAAGAACACAGTATGTACCCTCAGGCGTTGTCAAATTTCCATCGATAGAGTATGAATTTCAAGGGACGCCTTCGAATATTTTTCAAGGATTTTTTTAGGGGATTTTGCTCGCAACTTGATCCTTATTATTTGAAAATCCCACAGGAAAATATTCATAATTTTACTCTCAGTTGAACATTTCACTATGGAAAAATTGGCAACGTTTGAATGTTCATACGACGTTTTCCCTCAAAACAGGAGCATGACATCACGGGTTGCGCCGCACGCATAGCGTCTGAATTCGACCTAAACAATCTCATCGCTCGGTAAGCGATTGCCTCTGAAGAAGTGAAGAATCCAGCTCTGTGCCAACTCTCAGTTCCTGAACTTTGACACTCCGACTAATTAGGAGTCGAGAGAGCATCCAGGAGTTTAAGTCGTGTTGTTGCCAATCTTCAGCTCGGAATCGTCAAATATTGAGGTATTATTTTTACTTCGAGTTCGAAGGGTATCTTGCACCAATAAATCACTATTTACTTTTTTTCTGCTTATTCCAGAAGAGGCAGCACAATAGGGGGTAAAGGCAGCAAAACTGACGGGCTACAGGTCAAAGTAAAAAAAATACTAGTCCTCTTGTTGAACTGGTAAAAATGTAACTTCTGTTCAAACTAGGGGAAAAATCAATGAAAAACTAAAAATTGCTTAAAAAAGAAATTAATCGCTGTAAAGAGACGACCTGACAATGCTTGATGTACTTAAAACCATGGACGTCTGGATTGGGTGGAGCCGGTAACTCTAAGGTATAGTGAGGTATCATAGCTTTTGGTGGTAAAAAATCAACACGCGAAAAACACGAGCATGTATGGTCACATCGAGGCATGTATTGAAAACCACCCTCAAATTTCAGTGTATGCAACATGGAAATCCATCAAGTAGTAATAGTTGCATCCAAGGATTTGTATTGAAGAGCACCTTGGAAAAATCAGAAGCACCCGTAAATGTTTGGATATGCAATGTGGACGTGCACAGAGAAGGAATAGTTGCATCCAGGGGTAACTTACAATGACACTGCTTGGTACCTCTGAATAGAGTTCATCAACTGTGCGTGCTGTTATTACTATAACATTGTAAAGTCAAAAACTTTTACGGTGACCTAAGTCGGAGGTAACGCAAATGATCCGAAATTAAGTGATTCGGCTTAGAACTTAATGAGATGGATTTGATGCTTTCAGAAATACACTCTGAAAACTAGCATGATGACATACAGGGCTGTATTCATAGTCGTTACTTACACAGCTTCTACCCTTAAAATAATGCATTAAATGAACAGGAATTTTGACATGTGATAATTGAGTAACGTGTTTTCAGAATTTAGCAGTCTATATGTTGTTTCTAAAATAAGCCAGTATGTGTGGTTCCATATTGCAAAATGTAGAAAGAGTAATGCTGAAAAAAGCACAAGGCTTGGACTATGTCCATATGTTCCCGACTTTTTAGTTTGGCAACATATTCCTTAACAGTGTAGCAGAAGAATTTCGATGCAGCTGGCTTCAGGGCGCTAGCAAATTCTCTTCCGAAGTGTGTATTTGGGCCTGACAACGTGTGACAATGTGACAGTGACATGTGTCGGGCCGATGCGCGAGGCTGTTACAGCACGTGCAGTTGTTATGCTGTGCATATTAGCGGTTTGCTTTTGCTTTCAGGGAGTATCAAAGTGGAGCAATGAGACATTGAACTTCAAGCAGTCAAAAATTGAGGGTGAGCCGTGAAGACTTGAACGTGTTTCTGCTAAATAGAACTATGTGCGCTAAGACATGAGCCCTGAGATCCATAAGAGTATATGCATAACAGGGCTCACGTTATAACGCGCATACCTACTTCCGTTTGGCAGAAATACGTCCACTTCGATGGTGTAAGTCTGGAACCACGTATCTCGTTTGCGGTGTTTGAAAATCTCCGCCTCTATATCATTTTTTTTAAATGAAAACAAATCGACATCATTCCTTGAAGTTTTTGCAGAATTTTCTTCGCACAGAGGAGAAAAATCACGGCAGTTTTAAAGAATTTTCGTTGAGTAGTTTTTCGTTTACGCACATAAATCAGAACATTTCAAAAGTTCAGGGCAAGCACTTGGAGGCTGCAACGGAAAATATTTGTTGGACCTTTTTTCCCCTATCCGAAATTCGTTCTACAAGAGCTCTTTCCAAGGGTATATAGCAGTCGGTAGTAAAATTGCTACTTCAACACGCTCAACAAAATTCTCCCTAATTAACAGAATGGAAAAAACAAACATGAACAGTGGAAAATTTGAAACGGTGAATTTAAGTTATCCTTTTTTCATCTGAGAACCGACGAATCTGCCCTGATAGCGAAGAGAGCAGTAAGCGACAATTTTTCGAAATCGAGTTTCCTTCAAAATTCGTCCAAAATCTTTTAGATGAAAGTACTGAAATTGCACTTACGACTGTCTTTCCTGATAATACCCTAGCATGAAAATGAAAAATAGAGGTAGGGCAGTGAGAGGTAGCTCACGTCCCTACAGATTATAGGCACGAGACCTCCATGAGCTAGTTGCGAACGCTGCCACCGACTGGGTTTTGAGGTTTTAGTTACTGCGCATGCGCGCGCATGCGCAGGAGTAGCGAATACCGTCATTTCTCGCTGAACGCCAGTTGAGGACTGATGCCCGTATGATCAGGTGTCATTGATATGCCGAGAGGGGGAATTGCACTCAAGAGGCGTAAATTCGCTGCCTCATTCATCGAGGCCTCGTAGCCTGGTGGTACCGCGCTGGTCTACCATCTCTGCGATGCGGGTTCGAATCCATGCGAGGGCACGGATTTTTTACGCTTGGCGTCGATATGCAGGTAGGGCTGGACCCTTACCCTTTTTATGTAATTGAAATAAAATCAGTCGATTTTTAATCATACATACGATTTCTAGGAGTCTTTCGGACGATTAATGGCAATTTGACACAGAACGGAGGCTCCATTCAAAAAAACTTTCCGATCAGAATCAGAGCTTCTGAGCCCGTTGACTCAAAACTTCATGTTTGCACTTACTGCTCTCTTCGCTATCACGGCAGAAATCAACACATAAAACCATCATTTAGGGGCATCAGGCCTGTAAGTTAATGATTAACTGGAATCTACTAAACAGCGCTCAGCGCCGCGCACATTGTAATCCATACGTGATGATTAGGTTGCAAGAGGAGGCCTCCAACCATATTTTTCGTGATGAGTTTCAGCCTTTTACAGCTCGATTCCAGCACGCGACCTACCGCTAGATCGGCGGAATCTGGAGGCCGATCAGGTGCGATCCTTTTTAATACCACTCGTCGGCTGCCGTTACCATAGCGACGAGATAATTTTTAATATTCGCATTCCTTTTGTTGGGTCATTAGTGTTTAAGGCTTAATTATGATCATTTCGCAATTGCGACGCGCTCATGGCGGAGCTGCAATAGCGCTGTTTACATGCCGAGTAAGGGGATCATTAGATGAATGCAGTGGCGTGGCGTGCTTCGCGATATATCGATTGAACTGCCATTTAATCCTATGGAAAAGGATCGATAGACAGGGTGTTCGCAACGAACACCGTTGTAATCGATTCTTTACCATAATTTCAAATGGAGAAGTATCGATAATAATCGATCATTCACACCTCGCCACTGGATGAATGAAGTAAATTAATGAGTTTTGAGTGCGTATCGGTGGTAATCAGGGACGTGCTGTCCACGGATCACATTAGTCTCGTAGGAATGAGGTCTTTCACGACTTTCTTTCGTCAAGAGTTCTTTCTTCTTTTGGGGTGGGTTTTGAAATGGTGCGATTGCGCATGCCGCTGGATCGTACCCTTCTGGTTCGATTTTGTGGGGAAAAGAAATAATAGCAGCGGGCTGATCATTGAAATTGATAGACAAAGCAATAGAGAAAGAAGACATAGCACTGGGAAAAAAACACATTGGATCTAGAGTCCAGACTCTTAAAAACATCGACAAGAAAAAATACTCTTGATTCAATCAGATTTAAGCTTAAATCAAGAACCAAGCCTCTTAATTTGAGCGGATTTCCTTTTGATTTAAGCTTAAATCTGACTGAATCAAGAGTCCTTCTTCTTGTCAATATTTTCAAGAGTTTGGACCCTAGATTCAATGTGTTTTTTTTTCTAGTGAGGATGTATGAAGCTATCCTATATTGGTTGAAACGGGTGTTCCTCATAGAACAAAAGGGAAATGATAGACTAACTGTAGGGTCTCTCGTAGGTTGCCGTCAGTTAATCTATTACTTACCTAATTTGTCCATTGCAACTACTCGCTTCCACATATAGTATCGCCCCATTTTGCCATCTGTCTATTTTTCTTTAGTCATACTTGTTTTTATTTTATTTTATACACTTAATTTAGGTTATTTATATAGGTTTATTCTAATCCTGGGACTACTAATTAAAATATTGTTTATTTTGTTTTATTTGTCTATTGTTTTGTCTATCAATTTCAATAATCAGCCCGCGCAGGCCACTTGCCTCTTCGGTATAATATTGGTGTAGTACTGCGAACTGATACTTGAAATTGATAGACAAAATGATAGATATAAAAGGCATTGGCAAAATGGGGCGATCTTATTGGTGGAAGCGGGTGGTTGCAATGGACAAGGGAGGTAAGTAAGACTAACAAACGGCAGCCGACAAGAAAAAGGAAAAAGGTTACAGCTGTACGTTAGCCAAAAAAAACGAAGGCTTGCGGTCAGGAAAAAAAGAGGTATGTGGATGATGATCTACTGGGTGCACTGTGGAGGGAGGAGGTGACAAAACGGAGAAGACAAACGGAATGAATGAACGAGTGAATGAGGGAGGTTAAAAAAAGAGTCACCGCGCTTGCCAGTTCGTAATGTAAATTCCTTTACTTAAATTAAATCCTCACTGATAATGACTCCTAATAAAACATACTCTCAAAATGAAGAAAATGTAATATTCTTGCATTGTTCCATTGGTTTGCTCCATTGTCGATTGCTACCACCCTCTTCCATCAAATGGATCGCTTTATTTTCAGTGTGTCGTGTTTGTCTATCTCTTTGTCTATTAATCTCAATTATCAGCCCCCAGTCCCACTCAAAAATAAAAAAGCTAATATTCTTGCATTATGATCCATTCTTTGACGATTCTTTGCATTTACTCCATTGTCGATTGCTACCACCCGCTTCCACCCATTCGATCGCTTAATTTTCAGTGTGTCGTCTTTGTCTATCTCTTTATCTATCAATCTCAATTGTCAGCCCGCAGTCCCACTCAAAAATGAGAAAAGCTAATATTCTTACATTGATCCACTGGTTTGCTCCATCGTTGATTGCTACCACCCGCTTCCACCAATTGGATCGCTTTATTTTCAGTGTGTCGTGTTTGTCCATAGCTTTGTCTATTACTCCTAATTATCAGCCCACAAACCCACTTAAAAGTAAAAAAAAGCTAATATTATTGCATTCGTCCATTGGTTTGCTCCATTGTCGATTGCTACCACCCGCCTCCACCAATTCGATTGCTTTATTTTCAATGTCTCGTCTTCGTCTATCTCTTTGTCTATCTCTTTTTCTATCTCTTTGTCTATCTCTTTGTCTATTAATCTCAATTATTAGCCCGCAGACCCACTTAAAAAGGAAAAAAAGTTAATATCCTTGCAAGAAACGGCAACGGGGAGCGCCACACGCAATCGACTGCTTCCAATTAAGCTTCCTTTATAACATTAATTTAATTTCCAGCGGCGACCACCCGCCTCGGAGGCCGCGAGCCCGAATCCGAGCCCGGCGGAGACGCGCGAGTCCATCCGAATCTGATCCGATTCATCAAATTCGGAAGGCGAAATGACAATAAAAGCCCCCCCCCCTCCTCCCCCGCCCCGCTCTCTTCCGCCCCGACCCCCTGTTTAACCCCCTCCTCAATTGGAGGTACTCGATCCGCTTCCCAGAGTGGGCGCTCTTCGGGATCTCCACCCGCGTTGCCACGTTCTGGACGGGGGCGAAGTGTTATCTTCCTGAGGGGATTTTTTGGGGCGCCGTGAAATGTGGGTCATGTTGATTTTTGATTCGCTAGGGAGGCTCCTCTGGCCACCTAACATTCCTCTTTGAGCTGTTTTTCGGTATTGTAAAAACTAGGTCTTAATTCAAAAATTGAAGGCAGCAGGGTGTACATAATAAGTCGTCCCTCTTTTTATGGAGCAGCGTACCTACTACACTGGGAAAAAAAAAAAAAAAAAAAAAAAAAAAAAACACTGTATCTAGAGTCCAGACTCTTGAAAACATGGATAAGAAAAAGGACTCTTGATTCAATCAGATTTAAGCTTAAATCAAAAGGAAATTCGCTCAAATTAAGAAGCTTGGTTCTTGATTTAAGCTTAAATCTGATTGAACCAAGAGTATTTTTTCTTGTCGATGTTTTTAAGAGTCTGGACTCAAGATTCAATGTGTTTTTTTTTTTTCCAGTGTTTTTTTTTTTTTTTTTTTTTTTTTTTTTTGACTTTACACTTCGACACTTTAAAGTTTCGTGAAGGGTTAATTATTTGCTGTAAATACATTTTAAAAAATACCTAAATGCTTACGAGAGAGACCCATGAATCGTCTCTCTTTTGACTTAACGGCGTAACCCATTTTCTCCCGCTTTTTTTGGAATCGATATGTAACATTTTGACACTTTAAAGTGTCGTAAAGGACTCGGACGATTCACGGGTTTATCGAACGATTTACAAGTTTGTCGAACGATTCAAGGGTTTGTCAAACGATTCACGGGTTTGTCGAAAGATTCACGGGTTTGTCGATCGATTTACAAGTTTGTCGAACGATCCACGAGTTTGTCGATCGATTTACTGGTTTGTTGATCGATTTACAAGTTTGTCGAACGATCCACGAGTTTGTCGATCGATTTACTGGTTTTTCGAAGGATTCAAGGGTTTGTTGAACGATTCACGGGTTTGTCGATCGCTTTACAAGTTTGTCGAACGATTCAAGGGTTTGTTAAACGATTCACGGGTTTGTCGATCGATTTACAAGTTTGTCGAACGATTCAAGGGTTTGTTAAACGATTCACGGGTTTGTCGATCGATTTGCAAGTTTGTCGAACGATTCAAGGGTTTGTTGAGCGATTCACGGGTTTGTTGATCGATTCACAAGTTTGTCGAACGATCCACGAGTTTGTCGATCGATTTACAAGTGTTTCAAACGATTCAAGGGTTTGTCGAACATGGCTGTCGATCGAATCGGTGTCTATCGAGTCCCGTCGATCGGTTCACGTATTTATTTTCCGATCGCTTTATGTCGATCGAATCCCTTGCCCTCCGTACCAAGAACCCAGCTCGACGTGGGAGAATGAGAGCGGCAACGGTGGCCCATCGAAGATCACTTGCGCGTCGAACGGATCATTACTGGTGCGAGGTTCTTCTTCCTCTCGGAGCGTGGAGCGTGTATTTACCGTGGAGCTTGTTACCGAACAATCGGGTTGCGTCCGACCCTGATTCCCCGCTCGTTTAAGACTGTCGAAACTCATTCCGTCTCCATTTGAACAATCAATGTTTCCGATGTCACGGCAGCCAGCACGTGAAAAGCGCCCTTCCCCTACGAGGTCTCCTCCGGCGAGAGCTTCGGATCCTCAACTTTGACGCGATTCATGGCTGATTATTGAAATTGATAGACAAAGCGATAGACAAAGACTATATAGGGAGTATGGAACGATCCTATTGGTTGAAATGAGTGGTACTTATAAAATATAGACTAAAGAAGAAAATGATGGACACACTATAGGGTTTCTCGTGGGTTGCCGTTAGTTAGTTTCTTAGTTAACTACTTTGTCTGTTGCAACCAGCCGCTTCCACCAGTAGGGATACCTCCATATCCCTTTTGTCTCCTTTGTCTATGGCTTTCCCTATTAATTTCAATAATCGGCCCGCATACACGATCGATACGTTTTAAAACCGTTAGGGTGGTTCTTTTTCATTTTGTCATGTGTATCCTCATTTTTGTCATTTTTGAAAAATGTGTCGTTCGAAACGTCAAACTCATTCTAAAAAGCAATTAAATGTGACTGATAATTTTTCCCTGACATTTTCATCATTTTCCCTGACATTTGCATCATTTTTCCTGACATTTCCTGGTTTTCCCTGACTTTTTAATATTCCCTGACAATGCCCGGTATTCCCTGACTGTGGCAACCCTGTATGACAGTATGTCGAAACATTATTGCTTTTCTAGGTTTTTCAAAAGCTCCTTGTGGACTGAAGAGCAGAATCGAGACTTAGCCGTGCTTTGAACTTTCGGCGGAAAACAGAGGATTTCCCGGGTCGACTTGACAAGGGTGGCACCGGTTGATGTTATTATTAGCCGGTAAGGAACCCACGAAGCCTTGCTAAAAAATCGCCTAAAATCGTTGTCCGAAAATTGCCATTTTCCGGCAATAGCCGATTGCGGTATGTTGAAACATTATTGCGATTCAAGGTTTGTCGAAAGCTCCTTGTGGACCGAAGAGCATAATCGAGACTTAACCGTACTTTGAACTTTCGGCGAAAAACGGAGGATTTCCCGGGTCGACTTGACAAGGGCGGGGCCGGTTGATGTTATTATTAGCCGGTAAGTCCAATAATGGTCAATTTCTGACGTGTAATTTGCTCAGCGCGACTTGAGCCGGACTGCTCGATCGAATAAGGCAAACACCAAACATCCATCAACGTTGCCGGCCGATGTCGCATTTTAATGAGACCCTCAGCGACTTTGACGAGTCGGACTCGGATCTACGCTCAAGTTCGGGGGTTTGCAGACCAGAAACGCGGAGTGAATTGCAATATATCGATTGTTATGCCATTTGAAGCTATGGTAAAGAATCGATTATTAAGGCGTTCACTGCGAACACCCTGTTTATCGATCCTTTTCCATAGGTTTAAATGGCATAACAATCGATACATCGCAAAGCACGCATCAATATTCAAGCAGTTCCGTTGATCCCAGTGGCGTGGCGTGAATTGCGATTTATCGATTGTTATGGCATTTAAACCTATGCTAAAGAATCGATTATTACGGCGTTCGCTGCGAACACCCTGTTTATCGATCCTTTTCCATTGGTTTAAATGGCAGATCAATCGATATATCGCAAAGCACGCCACGCCACTGGGCAGACCAGTTGAACGGGAAATGCGGAGCCAGTGGGACAGCAGCGGTCAGCTCTAGCTGTCCAGGCCACCGACCACCACCCTCCCCCTCATCAAGCAGCTCGGGACTTCTCTACAGGAAGCAGGAACATGCATCGACTGATTGGTAACCAATTACACGGTTTCTTTGAAGAAGCGTGTAACTGATACATTTTCAGGAATTGAATTTTCTGTGGGGTACTTTTCTTTTGACGGCGGGTGTAATATATTATCAACCAAATCTACCTAAATTGCTCTTTTAACGTCTTTTTTTTAACATTTAAGCACCCGTTTGAGGGAAAAGAGTTCCGAGCTACGCTACGTCTATCGGCGCACAGTGGATAGAGTCAATCAGAGAGGTCGGACAAGAAATTTTGGACTAAAACTGCAAATTCTGATGTTTATTTCGTCACATTTTTAACTTTAAGGGGTGTTACTAGAAGAAAATTTCATACGCATTTTTGATGACTTTCATGCACATTTTCTCTTGAAATCGTCAGATATTTTAGATCAAATTGCGCACAAAATTGTCTGAAAGTTTCGGGGGAAAATATTCGCAAATTGCCCAGTAATTTCGGTTTTTATCGAAGGAAACTTGGCAACGTCTGAAGGCTCATACGGCGTTTTTCCTTAGCACGACACTATTGCGACGGGGCGTATTGGCATCGACGCTCGCGGGCAAGCCTCGGCGCGGCGGCGTGGCGCGCAGGTTAAGTGGATTAGTGAAAAGTCAGAGGCATTTCCTCGGTCTCGCGTTTAACGAGTTCATTACAACCGGAGTGAATTTTACGTCCCGCTCCCAATCTACTCCACCTTGTTTACAGCCAATGAAACCTCCGCATCGACCACCGTAAACCGTACTGCCGTCCCGAGGAAAAACGCCGTATAAACCTTCGAACGTCACCACATTTCCATAAATGAACATCGAATTCACCAGAGAACTGGCGAATATGTTTCTTCTTTTTTGGACGCTTTGGTTTCGGAATATAATCTAAAATCTCAGCTAATCGAGGAAAAATACGCATGACTTTCCTCAAATCTACATGTTTCAGCCGGGGAAGCTTGGCAACCATCGATGGTTCATACTGCGTTCTTCCTTAGTACGCCAGCGTAAACGCTCTGCAATCTCCGGCTGAGGGGTGAGGACCCGCTATGTGTGACGATTCTCGGGTTGAGAATCGATTCTGCGGAGAATCGATCCGAATGGAGAATTTGCACACAAAAATTTTATTGCTTCATCTGAAAGTGCTGGATAAGCTGAGTTCGCAGTATTTTTCATAATTTTTTTCTGAAATAGGAAATTGGAGAAAAACAGATTTGAAAGTGAGAAAATGTGCCGCCTTGTGACGTCATCCAGCGACATTTTCCATTTAAATGCATTTAGTTTGGCAGATTAGGTTATTCCGTCTTATTTCCTCCAATAACGGTTCAATTTAGAGACCAAGGATATCCTCGTGCTCAGTTTTTTTAGTAGTTTCATTTTAAACATGGAATTTACAAAAATTCAGACACTTGCAAATTCTCCATTGGCCAGGGAGGGAGGATCGATCCAGCTCAGAAGATCGGGTCAAAAGAATCGATCCGGTTCAAAGATCGGGTCCAAAGAATCGATCGTCCATCGATGTCGATATTTTCGACCGATCCAAAAATTTGCAAAATTAGCCAATCATATATGCTGAAATTATGTCATGTGACGATCTTAACTCAATTCAAGATAGTCATGTGACGATCCTGACTCAATGCAAGATAGTAACTTGACGATGCGATCTTCTCGATTCGATATTTGCAACGTCAAGGGAAATTGATGGCATTGGATCATTCATCAGAAAAAAAGTGATGAATTCCCTTCGGAAAATACTAATAATATCTGTATTGCAATAAATACATGATTTCTAATATTTAAAAATTTCTTCCTGCTATCATTCGGTTCGGCGCGAAACCGGGGCGTTTTAAATTTCCGGACAAGTTACGCTATTGGAACCACGTATTTCTCGGTTTCTGAATTAATTTTTCGCATTTTTAATGTACGCATCGTGTTCTACGCGTGCGATTTACCTTTGGAAGTATGTATTGGCAAGTGATCGCAAGTCAAAATTCTTTCACGGTTTAGAGACCCATTGAGATACGCCACTAGGTCAGAGGAGCAACGATACTCAATTCTACAATACTGCCGGCCTGAGGAAAAGCGCCGTATAAGCTTTCAGACATCGCCAAATCTCCTTGGTTAAATCATAAATTTTCTGACTCATTTGTAAATATTTTTCCTCCTATTTTTCAGAGAATTTTTTTCGTATTTTTATCTACAGTGTCCAAGAGGTAGGAAAAATATTCATAGCTTTCTTCAAGAAGAACTATTTTATGAGAGGAAATCTGGCAACATCTGAATGCTCCTACACCGTTTTTCCTTAGCACGGCAGAATAACGCTCCGTTAGACCTGGCAGCGGTGAGCGACATTCTCACCGCTTGACGTGAGGTCCACCATGAGCGGGCGCCGAGCAAAACGGTTCGAATTCACAACATTTTTATGGGCGCTTCTGGTTTTACCAGGCAGTGGTCGGACTCGCGCCTCCACGGCTACGGAAACGTCACACTTCGGACTCAGACCAAAAAAAAAAAAAAAAAAAAAAAAAACTACTGCCAGTGGGAAATGCTCATAAATTACTACCCCGTGAGAGGTACCCCGTGAACCTTGGCTAAAAGGTAAACAAAAGTTTGTCCCCGTACGTGGACATTTGTAAATTACGACCGCCACGTCTGAGCTTGCTTTGAAATGAACTTAGCCAATTGGACGTGTTCATGCGGAAACAGCCTATGATGCACGCAAGTCCCTATGAACGTAGTCCCTTTTGGCATAAATATGTCCAATTATACTCACGCATTTATGACCGAGACGTGGCGAAGTTGGAGTTGAAGGAACATGCAGATTTGAAATCAAAACATACACGTGCTCCTATTTGTGAAAATAATCTCGGGTGATTTGTATAATATTTCAGGGAGAATATTTGGACTGGTGGATTAGGGAATTGGTAGTTCTGACTGACCAGCGATGCAACATTTCATGAAAAATTTTATAAAGAAAATATTTTTCTCCGGAACACTAACTAATTTCTCCGGAGAGGGAATAATTCTCTCCCTGGCATAAACTTCTCGTTCCAAAGAGAGAATATTTTTCTCCGAAACACTAACTAATTTCTCCGGAGAGAACATAATTCTCTCCCTAGCATAAACTTCTCGTTCCAAAGAGAGAATATTTTTCTTCGGAACAGGGCCGGATTTTCCTACTTACCGCCCATGGGCCGCCTGTATTTTGCCGCCCCCTTCTCATTTGTTTTGAAACATTAATAAAAACCATCAAGTGAACGTGCCAGCGGAGGAGGGGTGCATAAGACGCATCTACTCGTGGTGAACACATTTTTGGGGAGAGCCCTGTCAACACCACTAGGTCACGGAACTTTGCGCGAAAGTTAAGTTTCGTAAACCTATCTCTAATGGACAAGGCCTTCCATTCACAAGATATGAACGAAAAAATTATGAAAGAACAAACACAAAATTTGGTCTAATGATTTTAACTTCCGCCACCACGCCGCGCCGACCGCACCGTGTTTGGCGCAATGCGTGAAGTATTCACGCAGTCTTGTAGGCGCTATGCGTCTCACGCTGACCGCACTGTGTTTGCCGCAATGCGTGAAGTATTCGTGCAGTCTTGTAGGCGCTAATATGCGTTGCATGCCGATTGCCGAGCCGAGGGCTTCTCTTTTTCATCTCAAGCCCTCGTCATCATTTCTCCCTAAGTCGCGCCGTTCCAGGCCAAATTGTGTGTTTGGTTGGCGTAGCACCCGGAGCAATCGGAGCTACAGCTCCAGCACCCGGAGCAATCGGAGCTACAGCTCCAGCACCAGGAACTTTCGGACTCTGAGCCCGAACGGGCGATATGTCCATGTCGCAGGCAAATAGTGAAATCAGGCATTTTGTCAAATGCCTATAGGCAAATAGTCAAATATTCTGAACTTAAATTGAAATTCTGATTCTATTCCCGGTTTCAGACAAAATAATTCATTGCTCCCGCAATAAAAAATTATCAGTAAAAATTTGCGCACACAATGGTATTTTAAACAATTTTAAGCTCCTGAAGAAACACTGATCTTGAAATTTTCATCGTGTCGTAAAATACAGAATTTTTAGAATTTCAACATTTAAAAATATGAGAAACAATTGAAGAGGAAGAGACAAAAAGAGTTCGTAGGTTTGATTGGTTATTTTTCCAAAAATAATGAAAAAGCGTGAGCTCTTCGCCATTAATTCACAAAATTTTGTAGACCGTCAAAATTTGACTATCTGCTTAGGCATTTGACTATCTGCCTAGGCATTTGACAAAATGCCTGATTTCACTATTTGCCTGCGACATATGTATGGCCCGTAACAATTTTTTCAGTGCAGAAATTTCTCGACGGTGTCTGGAAGTAGGAAGCGGCTAAAATGTAGGCCGGATCCGAAGGAACCCTGGAGGGATTCACCCTCGGAGGGCCGGGAAGTGGACGGAATGGTGCTTAATAGTACCGATTAAAGTCGGGTATATGCAGCCTTGCATTTCTCGATAACAGCTACAATGTAATGGAATAAAGACGGGCTCATGCATCGCATGCGCATGCGCAGGCGCGTCTAATAAGGGTACTAATTTCCCGAGTCGGGTCCCGCGCCCGTCGACATCCGAGTCGGACAGACCAGACGAGCCGCGGTCGCTCGGCACACACCGCGTCCAGTTAGGTTAATTATTCCGTCATCGGCAACGACATCCACTGATTTAGTCACTGCGTCATTCGATACATCGATACATCCGATAGATCTATGTATTTCGATGGTTCAATTAGAAACAGAAACATAATCTTAATCTCAAGAAATTCAACTCTCCGATTGACTATTTAATTTTACCGCGTTTTCAAAGCGCGGTAAAACTAATATCGAAATTCAAACGGGCCGATTGGATTTTCATTATTTTATGGTGATCCTGATTTAAAAAAAAATCCTGGAGACTTAAACGCAAAGGTATAAAAAACGGAAACCATTTTCATTCAAGAACTCTTGCGTCATTACAAGTTTATTATATAGTATAAATTATATAGTAAGTATATTGCACCTATAGTTGCATTGAGAAACTTAATGCAGAAGAAAAAATTCTATGATTTGGACAAACCTGAAGGTAGGTACGAAGCTATTATGTATAGAATTATCAAAACATGCGAAATTATTTCTCTTGTATTTTTACTTTTTTAGAGAGGCACCACTATACAGGTTGATCAAGGGTTAAACGGCCGGACTGCAGGAGCGTGTTCTATGGGTTAAAATAAGACTTTTTTGCTGTGCAAAGTTTCCTCAAAAGTGCCCCAGTCGGAGATACGGCCCCCAAAATTTAGAGAGCAAATCGTTTTCCCTGAATTTTGGCAACAATTGTGAACAAAATCTCATGAAAATTTACATTTTCCTGTAATCATATGTCCTGAATTCATAAATGATCTAAAAAAATCGAAATCTCAATTTGAGGGGGGGGGGGGGGGTTGGGGGTTTTTCGGCTCCTGCAATCTGGCCATTTAACCTTGGATCACCCTGTATAGACTCCGTCAGCGAATTTCACTCCTCAATTTTTAACAGTGTATTGGTAATATTGTTTGAAGCGAGAACATTTTCCATTGTTTCAACGAGAGATCCAACAGGAAATTCTTGTTGGTCTTGGTAATACTGTTTGAAGCGAGAACATTTTCCACTATTTTAGAGAGATCCAACAGGAAATTCTTGTTGGTCTTAGTATACAAGGCGAGGCGTTTTCGCTTTCGAATCGCAGCCGGCTCGACGACCGCTCGCTCGGTCGTGGGCCGCTATGAGGCGTGCGGCCGACACAATGGGCTTTCGGGCCGATAAATTTGTGACAAGGAGTTAAATTGTCGTTCGAGCCTCGCAGGCCCCTCGGAGACCTGAAAACCCCCGAACATAAACAATTCAAGATTGCACATAATTAAGCATCATTACACCATTTCTTTCACCTGTGATTATTGTTTGGACCAAAATAAACACAATATAAGTTATTCAAAGATCCGAGGGACATCGCGGGGCGGGCGGTTTTCATTCTTTTCGAGCGTCGCGCATCTCTCTCGCTCCCGGCCGGAAAAACCGCGCACGTCCCGAAAGCTCCGCGTTGGACTTACGCGGTTTTGATAACCGCGTCGGCGCGTCCGTCTCTCTCGCTCTGAATGTGGGGGGCCGCGTAATGAAGACATCACCAACCTTACGATCATGTCTCAAGGGCCACACACGCGCACTCCTTCAATTTCTCTATGCCTGACTTCTTTATTTATACCCCCCCCCCCCGCCCTCCCCCGGCTCAGCTCTGACCCCCCCCCCCCGCCCGCCCGCCCCCTCGCCGGCCGGGGTGCCCGCGGGCGGTTTCCGCGCATGTTCGGAGCCGTGAATTAAAAATTTTGCATCTTCATTTTGTCTCGGATGACTCACCGGATTCCAGCGAGGAGCGCGCCAGACGGGCCGGTCTCGCTCGCGGTCGGGTCCCTGGTGACCGGTTTCGGATCCGCTGGGGTTTCGTCAACCGGTTCGGAGGGACCTGAGCGCGCCGATTGTGAGGGGAATGTATTTTTGGAGTGAATGGACTGTTCTTTTTGAGGGATGGACCGATCGTTCCGTTTGGCAAACGGGCGACCGGTTGAAAAATACTGCAAATACGGTAGAACAGGGTTTCGCCAACCGGTTGGGAGGGACTTGAGCGCGCCGATTGTGAGAGGAATGTATTTTTGGAGTGAATGGACTGTTCTTTTTGAGGGATGGACCGATCGTTCCGTTTGGCAAACGGGCGCCCGGTTGGAAAATAGTTTAAATACGGTAGAATAGCGTTTCGCCAACCGGTTGGGAGGGACTTGAACGCACTGAGAGGAAAGTATTTTTGGAGTGAACGTACTGTTCTTTTTGATTTGAGGGATGGACCGATCCTTTCGTTTGGCAAACTAGCGACCGGTTGGAAAATACTGTAAATACGGTAGAACAGGGTTTCGCCAACCGGTTGGGAGGGACTTGAGCGCACTGAGAGGAAAGTATTTTTGGAGTGAATTTCCTTTTGATGATCTTGTTCTTGATCTTCTCTTTCCTTTTTTTCTTGTTTTTCTGCCCCTTTTTCTTCTTCCCCTACTTTTTCTCTTCCTCTTTCTCTCCCATCCTCTTTTTTCTTCTTCCTCCTCTTTCTTGCCTTCCTCTTCCTCTTTCTTGGCTCTGTTTTCTTCCTCTAATTCCTCCTTTTCCACTTATTACTCATCTTCCTCCTTATACTTCTCCCCTTCTCTTTCTTCCTTCTCGTATTCCTCTTCTTCCTGTAGTTCTCATTCTTCCCTCTCTTCTTGTTTTTCTACTTCTACTTCTACTTCTCCTGCTCCTGCTTCTTGTCTTTCCTCTTTTTCCGTGTTCTACTGTGGCTCCATTTAAAATTTTACACATTTGTGTACTTCCACAACTCTCCATATACACGACGTAATGACCCTTGTCCTTTTATTGTGAGCATCACAGAGTCGATAAAACCTGGGTCGATCAGACTGGAGTTCGTCGAGTAAAATATTTTCCCAATGAGTGTTGCAAGCGGATGATACGTTTGACGACCCGGCGGTACATTTAAAATTACTGAAGCACAATATTGATCAGAGGTTCTGAATGAAATAAATCACGCGATAAAAAAAGAACGCACTGATCGACTGAAAACCTTTTCGAAAAAAACTTTTAACTGCAAATAGGAACATCGTTTTAAATCAAGTAGGTAAATTCATCGCTTAAATGGATGAACATTCAAATAAACCTCACGAAGATGGGTAACTGACTCACGTGCGTGAGAAACACATACTAATTTCTATGATGAGAGGTAAGATTTTTTACGTTTGTTAATTTGCACTTTCTGCTCACAAAAATGTTAAAGTCTGTATACTTGCCTCTAAAATTTACTGGCCAACCATTACTACCTCGAGTTTATTCCCCATGCTATCAAGTAGTGATCCATTTTCAACCTCCTGGATCATTACGCTGGGACGGCCTCAAGCTTAAGCCTCTCTGACCATTAGTGACCATCATCTCATTGGTCTCCAGTTCTCCGACCGTCATGACCGCCAACCTATGGTTCTCTCGGCAATAAATGGTGTACCACTCACTTTCTTCGTCGTCTCATTAGACATAATTTATAGGGCTCACATAGACTAGGATTATGACAAGGAATGGCACTTCCTGTTCTGCGCGCTCGGCCGCCCCTGGCCCCCTCTGGCGGCCATATTTGGCAACTTTGAGCCTGGATCCGCGAAACAGTGGACAGGTTCATTAATTAAGAGCATCAGGTATCGGGTAGCAGGAAGTTTACGGCCCGTTTTACGATGACGTATATCGCATTAGGTCGGCGCTATGGAGTGGGGCCACACGGACGTCTAGGAAACATCTAGAAAATATATCCATTAAACGTATGGTTACCATGGTTGCCGGCCGTCGTGCAGAGACACCGCCGTTCGTCAGCCGGGTGGGTGGATTTTAACGACGATCCGGCAGCCCTGGTGGGAGTAGGGCCACGAAACAATTCTATCGCTCATTCCGGTAGGCCGCTTAAATGTTAATTGCTCGCACTGCCTCCGAGAAAAAGGAGTGAAGTGGAGAAAAAAAGAAAAAATCAATAAAACTACCATTGGACACCATCGTAAGCCAGTCTTGTCCCGAAGTCACAGTTGCTGTTTAATATAATTTGCCAACCACCTGGGTGGCCGCCAGCGTTGTCGCGTTGCAGGGAAAGCTCGCTGAAATTAGTGCAGTTTGCCAATGGACCACTTGACAAGGTACGAATTTAAGCAATCTGATACATGTTTCTTAATCAAAATTTCACGTAAAACACGATGCGGACAACGAAAATTACTGAAACCAACTCTAACCGAAGATATTAACGTTTTTATTTCACATTGGTTACGAGGAATTTGAACTGCCCGCTCACAAGAAACGCAAAGCTCTACGTGAGTCAAATCGAGCGCTACAACGGTTTAAGCAAGCTTCTCAATGAGTAATGTTCATTTCCCACCATGTGTTTTTCAAACTATAAGTAATTTGCTATAGCTGAGCCAAAGCGTCAAGATTGAGGTTGCCGGATTTTTTTATCGCAGAGACGTTCATGATAATGTTTAGCGAGCGATGTGAATCACGTAGAGTATTGAGTTTTCATGAGCAGGTGGTTTGAATTTACGCATCAAGAATCATTGAATATCATTGTAAGGAGTTGCTTTCGGTAATTTTCGTTGTCCGCATCGTGTTCTACGTGAAATTTTGATTAAGAAACATGTATCACAATGCTGAAATTCGTACCTTGTCTAGTGGTCCATTGGAGAAATGCCGATCAACTGATGTGATGGGGATTCCTATAGCAGAGACAATATATTTTAGAGACTAAAAGTCCAGACTACATTATCGAGTTATACAGAAACTTGGAGGTTAACGCCCTTCTTACGCCTAGTGATGATTGATGAGCAGTTTCTTGAGCAAAAAGTAAAAAAAAAATCTTAGAACGATGGGACTGATAAATGTCAGGGTCTGATAAGGAAAATGTCATGAAAGCTTCATATTTGAAATTTCAAGATGGAAATTTTACGTGAAATTTCAATAATTCATAATTATTGAAGACTACTTTTCATGCAATTTTAGGAGCTTTTTGATACATCATCGAATTTTCACGTGGAATATTATGAGGAAAATTACGTGAAATTACAAAGGCCATCTCAGGTCGGGTTGAACTCATATGAAGGCAGGTTTTGCAAAATAGGTTGAGTAAACAGCATTTTGTGCCGTGTTCTAAGTAAAGGAGTCATTTCACGATGATACCACCGTTCGACCACGTGGGAACTTGTGTTGCCTACACTAAAAATTGTAGGCGAACTGCTGATACGTTATCACCTCTGCACGTTTAGTGATACTTTTAGTGTGAGTTCCAAATAAGGCTTCACTTCACAGTGGCTATGTGACCACTTGGGAGCTCGTGTTGCCTACACAAAAAATTGCATGCGAACTGACATAGAGTGAATGTCACTTCTTCCCGTTCGGTAAAAATCAAATTAACTTCGCGGAAAATAAAAAAAAACAATATCCCTAAAATTTCCCGCCCAATCAGAGGTTACTTTTTTCGATCAATACATGAACTTTTCACGAATTTCAGGAATATTTTAATTTTTCTTAATTTTAAAGGGACGTCCGTGAAAGATATTAAAGGAATATTTGAAGCAACATCACTGGTAATTACCGATGCCGTAATGCCAATAATTATCGGGTAAGACTCGGCAGCGCAGCGTACCGGAGTCCCGAACATGTTACGTTGGAAGTGTATCTTCACATTCTTTATCTATGGTCGGAGAAAGGGGTTGGGGCGAGGGGAAAATATTGATTGCGATTGGCGAGCCGGCCAGAGTCGAAACATACCGGGAACTGCGGTATGCGGTATGTTCACCAGCCCCGACCCGGGCTACTTGGTTACTTAAATTAGACACACTTAAGTCAAAAGGACCTATCTCCACTGCGAAATGGTCCTTGACATTCGTGTATCCTAACGGGTCTCAGGGCTCATCTCACAATTGAGATAGTTTCTTCAGAAAATGGCGACCCCGAGCGTTGACCATCGTCCTGGGGGAGGCTCTCTACTCTCTAGTTACTCCATTACTCTTGTGACATATGTTCGTCATAGGATGAGACCTGGCGCCCATATGACTCTATGCGTGCCAAGGCTCACGAAAAAGTGGGCTTACGGTTTTATTCGAGCGGAAGACGACGCTCCGAGCAGGGTCACCGATTGGAATTCCTGTCCTCCCCCAACTGTCACCGGCAGGGTCATAGGTTCTAGCGAAGGGGTTCGCGACAGTGGCGTGGCGTGAATTGCGATAAATCGATTGTTATGCCATTTAAACCTATGGTAAAGAATCGATTATTAAGGTGATGGCTGCGAACACCCTGTTTATCGATCCTTTTCCATAGGTTTAAATGACATAACAATCGATATATCGCAATTCACGCCACGCCACTGGTTCGCGAGAACTTGACCGGTTTAGTCTAAATGCAGGGTTTTCCAGGAATGAAACGCTAAATTCCAGCTATATGATCTTACAAAGAGCATTTTTCGACGGAAAAATCCCGATGTTCTGAAATTGAGTTGCGACCCTTTTTTTTTTTTTTTTTTTTTTTTTTTTTTTTTTTTTTTTTTTTTACCACTTTAAATGGCCCACAAGTGCTAATCCTGCGCTTTTAGTCCCGTCTCTCCTCCGTCCCTACGAACCACTCAGTCTCAAGCAACCATTGTTTAAAACCATCTAACTCGGGACGCCTGGCCGGAAATCGAACCCGGGACCACCCGATCATAGAGCTACCGCTACAACCACTGCACCATAGGCGGCCGACTAAAAGCGCTAAGTCTAAGGCTTTTTGGCGATGAAATCGCTAAAACGATCAACATCTGGGCGATTATCCTCGAATTTAACTCGATTTTATCACGATTTTTCGTTCGATAAAGATAAAATGCGATAAATCGCCGACAATAAAATCGCGATTTTATTGCTTTATGCGATGAAATCGCAATTAATTGCAATATTTAATATGATAATATTGCAGTAAATTGACGTCGATGAAATGGCGATACATTCTCCGATCAAATAGAATATTATCGCGACCATTGATACTGGGGCTACGGGTGAAAATTGAATCATTAAAGTAATCTGAATCGACCCTTATAATAGATTTCATGTGGGGGGCCGTCCATAAAATACGTGCCATTCAGGGCCGGATTAAGGGGGTGGCCACATGGGCCGCGGCCCTTTTGGCGGCGGCAAATTTTGCAATTTTTTTAAATACAGTTAAAAAAAAAATCGGATTCAGAAAAAAAATTATCAATGAGAAAAGGAAATAAAATCTCTTTTTCCTGAGAGTACAGTAATTTCTAATTTTGTCGTTTTTCGGTAATACAAGAGACAGCATCTTTAATTAGTCGAGTTAAGAGAGGAACTAACACGCAATTTTGCCTGGAGCTCAGCGCAGAGAGGAATGATGACAAGGACTTGAGATGAAAAGGACAAGCCCTCGGCGCGGCCGGTCAGCATGTAACACATATTAGCGCCTACAAGACTGCATGGATACTTCACCCATTGCGCCAAACACAGTGCAGTCACGCGGTCAGGAGCGGTTGGCGTGAAACGCATAGCGCCTACCAGACTGCGTGAATACTTCACGCATTGCGCCAAACACAGTGCGATCAGCGCGGCGCGGCGCAGCGGCGGAAGTTAAAATTATTAAACCACATTTATGTTTTTTCTTTCATAATTTTTTGGTTCATTTCTTCTAAATGGAGGATCTTGTCCACACAGAGATATGTTTACAGAACTTAACTTTCGCGTCAAGTTCCGTGAAATTTTGATAGTAGTGTTGACAGGGCTTTCGCAAAAAAATATATCCAACACGAGTAGGTAAACGCGTTTTATGCACCCCTCCCCTTTCGGCACGTTCACTTGATGGTTTTTATTGATGTTTCAAAACGAATGAGAAGGGGGCGGCAAAATACAGGCGGCCCATGGTCGGCATGTAGGTAAATCCGGCCCTGGTGCCATTAAATTTCGGACTTCTCGATTACACTAAACCGCATGCATTTCTCATCCTCCATCCATTCCTTCTATACAGGAGGTTCGGACTTCCAGCAAATCGTGAACATATCCGTCTTTAACACCAATTTGGTCCACATTTTGCAATTAAAAACTACTATCTCCAGCTTATTTTAGAAACGACATACGCGCCATTAGTATCCCTACGCAGATAAGTGATTTTACAGATGAGCCAGGAACAGTTCCTTATTGGAAAATCATGTGGTCCAATTTTCGCGCTTGGTATGGACTGGAATCCAATCTCCACGATCTTTTTGGTCTTAGGAATTCCGCCAAAGCTTTCAACTTACCGCAAGCTCGGAGGCCCGGCATAGCGGGCACTCATTCTGCAGAACGCCTCATGATCTTTCGAACGTTGCCAAATTTCTCCCGATAAAATATTTCATTTCAATGGCAGTTTTTGAATATTCTCCCTCGACACTTTCAGTAATAGTAGCTTGAACCGCAAAGAATATCCGGTGAGAGGATACAAATCGGAAATATCATAATTTATCGGGAAAAAAATCACAATTTATCGGAAAGGATTCTGCAACACCGAGATGTTCATGCGGCGTTTTCCCTCGCATTCCCACCGAAGCGAACCGAACGTGGAACGGTGGAAATCGGTAACGCGGCGTGCTTTGCGATATATCGATCGTTCCGCCATTTAAACCTATCGCAAAGGATCGATAAACAGGGTGAACCTTGGTAATCGATTCTTTACCATAGCTTCAAATGGGAGAAATATCGACAATCGATCATTCTCGCCTCGCCACCGGCGGAAAGTGCTCTATGGTCAGTGCATGGAGGCTGAGCTTAAGTGGAGAGTAATTAAAGCGGGCATTTTTCGAGCGACGACCATCGGGGGGGGGGGGGGGGGGGGTTCGGATTCCTGGAGTGCCGCGCGGGTCGCGATCCGGTCCCGGATGGGCAGGAGGCCGCGATGACGCAAGAATCCCGATTCCCGCGAGTTGATCAATCGGATCTGGATCGGGCTAATCGGGTTTCCCGAGGGGTGGTTCTCCGATCCGATTCGACTCCTCCCGCCCTCCCGCCCCCCCTCCCCCCTCCCCGCCACGGCCTGACGCTCGGCACGTGGCCGGCCCTGCTTGGACCTGTCTTCGGGTTGTTACGATATATGGCAACGGCTGTCCCGTGTGAGCGCGGTGCCGTTAATTAGAGGAATGGATGTTCGGTGGGACCGCGTTTTATAATGGAGAGATGGTATTTCTCAGAGTCCCTTTATACTGAGAGTCAAGACAATTTGAATCCATTTCTGATTGGTTCCCGTATTTTAGGCCTCCACAGTGTCACAAACGGGAATAAAGATTACATTTTCACCAATTGCAAAGATTATAATCTGGAATGGACCAGGGAATTACGGGTTCGGCAAGGAACACACGGAATGAGAGGAGGAACGGAGAAAGGCACTTGAGAATGGGCCGATCAAAGATTACGAAAAACGTTCAATTTCTGTAATCTTTATTCCCGTTTGTGACATCCATGAGCCGAATTGTCTTGACTCTCAGTATAAAGGGACTCTAGTATTTCTGGCTCATCCTAGAGTCCCTTCATACTGAGAGTCAAGACAACACCCCCTCATGGAGTCACAAACGGGAATAAAGATTACACAAATTGAACGTTTTTCGTAATCTTTGATCGGCCCATTCTCAAATGCCTTTCTCCGTTCCTTCTCTCATTCCGTTTGTTCCTTGCCGAACCCGTAATTCCCGGATCCATTCAAGATTATAATCTTTGCAATCGGTGAAAATGTAATCTTTATTCCCGTTTGTGACACTGTGAAAGCCAAATATACGGGAACCAATCAGAAATGGATTCACATTGTCTTGACTCTCGGTATAAAGGGACTCTAATCCGTAAAAGCCACCTATATGCGTAGGGGAAATCATGGTGAGGGCAGAGGAAGAGGGAAGAAAATGAACTATGAAAAAGGTGGAAGAACAAGAGGAAGAAAGTTTAGTCTCTGTTTTGAAAGGGCACCTGGACTACATTTTGCCTCTTGTAGGGAACTACCTACTATTCTGCTGTGCTAAGGAGAAACGCCGTATGAATCTCCAGACGTTGCCAAATTTCGATTGATAAAACACGAATATCCGGATAAACTTATGAATATTTGTCTTCCAATTTTTCAGATAATACTGTGCACATTTTCACCTGAAGCTCCTGAAATTTTGAGGGAAAATATTTATAACTTTTCTAAAAAATAAACGTTTTACTGAAGGAAATTTGGCAACTTTCGAATGTTCATACGGCTTTTTTCCCTAGCACGGTAGTATTTCTGACTCATCTAGAAAAATGCCTATCAGCATAAGGAAAGTCAAAGCGGGGGAAGGAGGATCAGGAGAAGGGAAAAGAAGGAATAACAGGAGGATAAAACTATTTTTTACCGTTCAAGCAGGGCATTTGCACTACATTTTGCCATAGGAAACTATATACTCGCTTTTTCTAGAAGCGGGCCCTTGGAGCCCTGGAAAGCATGTAGTTTAATGGACAACAGGGCTCACGTGAAAATACAGAACAGATACGCCCTCACGTCAGAAGAGCGACAAAATGGGCAACCAACCTTCCGGAGAAACGTAAATGCTCTAATATTTAATACCCACATAATGACGGCTAAACCTCTTGCGTCGACTTATTTGTTTTTTTTTTTTTTTACGGACAGATACTCTTAGCTTTATCGGTAACACACGTTATGTGAAAGATTTTCTTCTTCAAATAGTTTACTCACGAAATAGTTTCCTTGATCATTTTGCCAAAAATATTCTCACCTGAAACAGAAAAATTAAACATAAATTAATTGACTAGAATTAAAAACATACACCAAATTTTTCATATGTTAAACACTTTTTGACATGACATATTAATGGATGAATGAATAGGAATTATAAAGGCGTTAGTGACGTCAGCGGCGACGACAAAGATGACAATCTAAGTCTTTAACTCATGAACCCAGTCCTCATCGCTCTTGTCACATGCCCACGAATTAGCATAATTTGGCGCTTAGTTATTTTTTATTTAATGTCTGTTAAAGCTAATTAAGCTTCATCCAGATATGCCTCCGTGGTAACAGAGTTCTATATACATACGCATTGTAACGCTATGAACCCGTGTGAATAAAGTCATATCCACAGTATTATTATGAATGGAATTATTATCAAGTTGAAGAGTTATTCAATAGTTCCGATCGTTGCTAAATGTAAGCAACAAAATGGTGACCTCGACGTGATGCGTGAAGTATTCACTCAGTCTTGTAGGCGCTATGCGTTTCACGCCGGCCGACCGCTGCTGACCGCCTTGTGTTTGACGCGATGCGTGAAGTATCCATGCAGTCTTGTAGGCGCTAATATGTGTTACATGCCGATCGCCGCGCCGACGGCTTCTCCTTTTCATATTCAGTTCTCGTCATCATTGCTCTCTGCGCCGCGCTGCTACAGGCCGAATTGCGTGTTTGATTTCTCTCTTAAGTCGACTAATTAAAGGTGCTATCTCTTGTATCACCGGAAGACAACAAAATTATAAATTACTATACTTTCAAGAGATGAGATATTTTGTCACCTTCTCTCGTTTTACCGAAAATAACTGCGAAAAAAGCCTCATATGGATGGTCTACGACACGCTGCATGTCAACTCTCTTTAGAGTTTGTGTCATCGATGGTTTTAAATTGAAAACCCCATAAAAAAACCCGAATCGTCCTGTCGTTACGTGCCTATGGCGTATAGGCTAAACTGCCTGCACGTCCATAAGTCACCCGAAAGCTCAACGATCTACTTCACTGAAAAAAAATTCTCGGCGTTTTTCTTAAGCTTACCTAAAAACCGGTATTTTTCTTGTTTATTCAGATAAATAACACTTTTATTGGTAATCAATTCCCGGTAACTTTGCCATTTTACCTCGGTAATTCTACCACAGTCGATAAAAAATATTGGTGTTTTTACCAAGGTCCAGTAAAATTACCGAGAAAGTTAAATAATTTTACCGAGATTTCTCGGTAAAATTACCAATTCCATAAATGATAATTTTACCAAGAAAAAACTGGGATCAAATAGAACCCTGAATTCTTGGTAATTTTCCACTTTTCTTAGTAAATACACCAAGATTTTTTTTTTCAGTGTTCTGGAGTTCTTCCGCAACTCGCACAGGACTCCCTGACGCAAATTTTCCGCGGCTCAGACACAAGTCCGACGACTCGACTAATGAATTGTCCACGCAAACGCAGAGACAGCCCTCGATTTGCCTCGCGCGGCAATTATTTCGATTCCTCATCGGATCCATCGTCGAATTAATCCGAGGGACATCAATCAACGCTCAACGGACTTTCACCGGTGCATCGATCACCGGAGATCGACGAGGCACACCGGCTCTTTCTCCCTTTTGTTTTCGTCTCTCGATGCCTCATCAGCCCGATGATCGAGATTGGAAGCGGGGACGTCCAGCCTCCCGGCGAGGGGGGGGGGGGGGGGGGGGGCAGGGAGCGGTCATATTGTGCTGTTATCGTATGAATAATAATAGCATCGTTAGGGCCGACCTGAGTGAGTGCAGAAGGCATAGCGGAGTCCCGGCCCGCCAAAGAAGATCAGTTTAATGGCAAGTTTGTACTACGTTAATGACATAATCAGTTGCCGCGCTTACCCCCTCCCTCCCCCCCCCCCTCGTTCGTTGCCAGACCGGTGATATTCTCGCGGAAATCGGCGCATCCATTATTGCAATGACTGATTCTTTAATGACCGATCAGCTCTCAGCCGAAGTGGACTTGTCTTTAACGGGCTGACTTTTTGAAATTGATGGACAAAGCCGTAGACAAAGCGATGGACAAAAAATACGAAGGGAAAATGGAGCGATCTCATTGGTGGAAGCGGTTGATTTCAATGGACAAAGGAGGTAAGTAATAGACTAACTACCTAAAATTTACTAGAGACCCTATAGTTGGTCTATAATTTTCCTTCTTCGTCTATAAGAACTATCCGTATCAACCAATAGTATTGCTCCATTTCCCTCTTGTCCGCTTTGTCCATAGCTTTGTCTATAAATATAAAAAATCAGCTTGGGGATCAGCCCGGGTAAATTTAATCATAGTTTCTTCTCATTGACTGGTGTAAGGAAAAACGATGAATTTTAATCGGATCGAAGATAGTGAAAAAATTGGCTGCGGCTTATTTCAATATATTAAACCTACTCATCTTTAAATTTAATGGAGCGTCCATCAAAAGGTTCCAATTTATGCAAAAGCAAACATAACCTAACGTTGTAGAGTGATTTCACATCGAGTAAACATTTTAGGGCTCCGACGGATTTTTACAAATTTACGGGATTTCGCCTAGAAAAAACTCCATTAAAAAAAAAAAAAAAAAAAAAAAAAAAATGTTGGTTCTCTTTCCTGTTTATTAGATTGGTGATCTACACCCAACTGACCCAACTTCTTCATAGTTCGCTACGACTTTTTCAGCGTCGCGTTCGAGAACAGTTGTTTTCCCTACTACCTGGAATTTTTTGCTAACTCAACATTTTCTCGCACTTTTCCGCAAGGAAGAATTTGATTTTCCAGAAACCTGGTACATGATGAGTAGAAACTACAGTCTTTTTTGTATTAAACATCCAAAAATGCGTCGACAATTTTGTGCCATCTGAAACACCTGAAATTCATACCCTTAATCTAATATTGCGCGATTTCAGGAAAATATCATTTATCATAACCGTGCGATTAGTCACACACGTCCAATATTCAGCGAAATTGTCAATGTTAAAATTCGCGGTTGTCCAGCAATCTTTGATACGAGATAAAAAAAAAACTTATTAGACTCGAAATGATAATATAAAATCAACAACTTAAAGTGAGGCTAAGGCTGCAAAATAAATCATAAAATAAAAATTCCGCATAGTACTCACACCCGCATTTTCAACCAGGAGTACAAAAAGAAAGATTTAAAAAAAAAAAAAAAAAAAAAAAAAAAAAAAAACTTATACTGAACTCTAACGATGTTATTGTAAGACTCAATTTTATGGCCTGAGTCCCATTTGGATCGAGTTTATCAGAAAGGAACCAACCCACATTAAGTTGTAATGGAGAAAAAAAGGTCTGAAGTTTTATTTCCCCATAAGATTCAATATAGAAAATAAATTTTAACTCCTCTTTTTAAAAACTAACTTTTTTTTTCGACTTTGAGTTTTTGGCGGGAGAAAATATACGACTAGAGGAATTTTAGAACATTCTCAACTCAATTTTTTCAGAAATGTGGGCTGGTCTCTTTCTGATAAACTCGGTCCGTTTAAAGTTGTTGATTTTAATCCGTGATTAAAGTCCCGAAGCTTAGTTTGCACAAATCGATCAGTACCATAGCTTTTTAGTTAAGGCTTGATTTCTTCCTGTTGAATTTCATTAAGTCGCTCCACAAGGACTTCGCTAAGCTAAGTACATTTCTTCCCCTCCGTATTCTCTCATCTTTCCAAGGGGGCCACTAGACCACACCGGAGTCATTGCGTGTGGTCGCTTCTAGGCCCAACTACTCGAATAAGTAGTACCGGTTTGTAACTATGTACTCTGTACGTTCAGCTTCAATTTTTTTGGCTTTTTAGCCTCGCGAGAGGAAAAAAAGGACTTAACACACAATCCACTTTGCAACACCTTTCAAACGAGTTTTAATTAAATTGCGGACCCTGTCTCTCGGACGTTCATCACGTAGGGTTTTTTTAAACGTCTTTTTGGGGAGAGATGTTTAATTCTCATTGATGACATTAATGGAATGCATTGATCCGGATTAATTAAATGCGTTCAGTCACTATGCCTCCGTTGATGGAAGGCCATGTTAGGTCCTTTGATTTATTATTCGGCAAGTGTAAAGGTTTCAAAAATAGAATTCGGCGGATAAATCTTGGAATTGACGTGTGCGCTATAACAACTTATGAGACCCGCGAAAGTAATGTTTAAGAAAGGAACCCAGCCACATCGGCTTTTGCCAAATCTAACTGGGCGATTTAATTTTTTACAAGAGAACGTTTGTGCGGATCCCTGTGCATGTTTTGAGGAATATGCTTCGTATACGTACTATGCAGAAAATTCACTGAAATTTGCACGAAAATCCGCACACACTGGAAAAAAAAACACATTGGATCTAGAGTCCAGACTCTTGAAAACATTGACAAGAATAAGGACTCTTGATTCAATCAGATTTAAGCTTGGATCAAAAGGAAATCTGCTCAAATTAAGAGGCTTGGTTCTTGACTTAAGCTTAAATCTGATTGAATCGAGAGTATTTTTTCTTGTCGATGTTTTTAAGAGTCTGGACTCTAGATCCAATGTTTTTTTCTTCCAGTGCAACCGTAAAAAATCAAATTGTTCAATCAAATTTGGGAATAACTAATGTTGCTCGGTTCCTTTCTGCTAAATGCGATCCAACTATAACCTTGCGAAATAAACTGCCGACATGAAATCACCACAGATTTTCAAGACGAGGATTGCACGACGCATACGTCCCAACGACAATGTCGCAGCGTCGCTCCGTAGATTCGTGGCATCGGACGTCATATTTGAGGCAACACCTCTCTTTGTTTTCCAGCCCATGTTCAATAACCGCGCTGCCTCCTGCGACGGCCAAGTTTCATGACTCATTAATATTAACCTAATCCAGTTACTCTCAACGTCCAATGATGGGCACAATGTCTAAAATAAGACCTCGGGCTCCGCCGCGCACTTCTATTCTCGACTTGGCTGCCTCCTTCACGATTAAGCAATCTCCCGATTGAATTATCGGTTACACCCTTTGCCCACCCTTCCCTATTGTTAAAGTTTCATACTAATGTAAACGAAGCCTATTAGCCGTGGATTTCTCTGCGAGGCATGGAGAAAGGTCTTCCTTTTTAAAAACGATACATTTTTAAATTCGATATGTTAATTCGATATCTATATATTGGTTATAATTTGGTATCACTGAGAAAAATGTGCTTGGCTCATGCATGATGATTCTTGAATTTGCCGCCATGAATTTTTTATATCTTGATGTAAGCTGAATTTTTCTTTAATACAAGAAATATTAAGCGATTAATTAATTGATACAATAAATATTAGTTTATATTAAGCAGCAGAATTCTTAATTTAAGAAAAAATACTTCTTGGCGGCAAATTTAAGATCCTTCTTTTTTCAGCGATAAGTATTATTTGGATTGCATTTTGCAAAAAGCAACCAAAAGCATTGCAATATTGCTAAGATTGTGCAATCTCTTTTGTCTTGGAAGGAAACCGCCCTGATCGTCAGTAAACAGTTTCTATTTTACACCCCAAAAACTGTGATTTTCAGACAAAAAATACCTTGTAAATTTTATATTTTTGCATGATTTCAGTTCTTTTATGACAAAGAATGAAATCGCACAATCTGAGCAACATATAAGCAGTGATCTTGATTCCTTTTTGCAAAATGCTATCCATTTAAGGATTGTGGTACGACAGGAGGCAGCAGAAGTTAGGTGTCGTAGAGGGTCAGAAAGTGCTATAAAGTGACTTATATGTATATACAGGGTTATTCAAAAGTTACGCACCACTGGCCATAACTTTAGTTCTAATTACGATATCGATTTGCGGTTTGTGGCGTCCTTCCTCATATCGAGGGGGAAACTTTTTGAGGTACTTTTCAGTTCTTCACCCCCCCAGGGGGAGGGGGGGCGGGGGGCTACTCAAAAATTTCAAATGGCAACCCCCATCATGTGATACATCGTTAGAAAGAGCATGAAAAAAGAAAATTTTTGGCGCAAACCGGAAGTCGATCTGACCCCCCTGTCAAAAGTTAGGGGGGTCCAAAGGTTATTTAGGGGGTCCCTACCTTCATTTTTTAGAGTAGCTTCGGCGGCTCTTGGACATACCGTTTCTCTTTTCAAAGAGTCCTCGAATACTCCAAGTCTGATACCGAAGTCTTCATATTGCCCCCGGGCCACCACAGCCCCCCCGTAGGGGGGGATGGGCCTGTTACAATGAAACATTGCATTAAAATGCGAAAAGTCACAGAAGAGCTTCAAACTTAGTATCAAATCCGAGTGGACCTTCTTGCCAATGTTAACGCAAACGCAGCCTGCGACTTTAAAGTGAGTTTTCAAAACTCTTAGCCCCCTGCCCCCCCCCTCATTTTTGGTTACAGAGCGGGTAAAAACCGGGAAATTCACTACAAATAATGCCCGAAACTAATGTCCAACTTGAGGAGGACCCTTGAAACGTCGCGATCAGTCGGAGCATTGAAATACAAGAACTGCCACCCTCTTAAAGTACGGGAACATCCAAAACACCCCCGCTGCCCCCCTCATTTTTCGTTGCGGAGCGGGTAAAAACCGGGAAAATCGCCAGAAATGATGCCCGAAACCACTGTAGAACTTGACGAGAACCCTTGAAACGTTGCGCTCAGTCGGAGAACTGCAACACAGGAACTGCCGCCCACTTTAAGGACGGAAACATCCATAAAACCCCCGCTGCCCCCCTCTTTTTTCGTTGCAGGGCTGGTAAGAACCGGGGCATCATTTCTGGCGATTTTCCCGGTTTTTCCCCTCTCCGCAACGAAAAATGAGGGGGGCAGCGGGGGTGTTTTGGATGTTCCCGTACTTTAAGAGGGTGGCAGTTCTTGTATTTCAATGCTCCGACTGATCGCGACGTTTCAAGGGTCCTCCTCAAGTTGGACATTAGTTTCGGGCATTATTTGTAGTGAATTTCCCGGTTTTTACCCGCTCTGCAAACAAAAATGAGGGGGGGGGGGCAGGGGGCTAAGAGTTTTGAAAACTCACTTTAAAGTCGCAGGCTGCGTTTGCGTTAACATTGGCAAGAAGGTCCACTCGGATTTGATACTAAGTTTGAAGCTCTTCTGTGACTTTTCGCATTTTAATGCAATGTTTCATTGTAACAGGCCCATCCCCCCCTACGGGGGGAGCTGTGGTGGCCCGGGGGCAATATGAAGACTTCGGTATCAGACTTGGAGTATTCGAGGACTCTTTGAAAAGAGAAACGGTATGTCCAAGAGCCGCCGAAGCTACTCTAAAAAATGAAGGTAGGGACCCCCTAAATAACCTTTGGACCCCCCTAACTTTTGACAGGGGGGTCAGATCGACTTCCGGTTTGCGCCAAAAATTTTCTTTTTTCATGCTCTTTCTAACGATGTATCACATGATGGGGGTTGCCATTTGAAATTTTTGAGTAGCCCCCCGCCCCCCCTCCCCCTGGGGGGGTGAAGAACTGAAAAGTACCTCAAAAAGTTTCCCCCTCGATATGAGGAAGGACGCCACAAACCGCAAATCGATATCGTAATTAGAACTAAAGTTATGGCCAGTGGTGCGTAACTTTTGAATAACCCTGTATGTAAAATGATAAGTCAAAAAAATAAGCTGAATCAATGAAAACTCTTTGGTTTGAGTAAGTCAATTTTATCGGATATCAGGACGCACATGTGTAAAGCCACCAAATTCTTTCGCACTGAATATGAAAATGATCAAAGCAATTTACAGGTAACGTGTATCGTAAATATATTTTACAATTTATTTTGTTTAATTTCTCTCAAATACGTTTGATAAAAATAAAATTTACGTATATTAATTTTGCTTTTAGTTTCAATATATATTGGATGTGCATGTGCATGTGCGTGTTGCATATTTAAAAATTGCAGGCGCTCCCACTTCAAAATGACTTGACTGATTGTGAGTTGATTAAGGCACCTTGATGCAACTATTCGTGTTCTACGGATGTGCGTGTTGCATATTCAAAAATTGAAGGCGCTCCCCGTTGCTCTCTTTTCCGTAAGGATGCCTGGGACTTGTCATTTGTAGCATCAAAAGTACACTGTTAAAAATCGTTGATTCCGTCCGACGGAAAATCCGGAGTGAGAATGAACACGGGAGTGCGGTTCAGCGCGTAGGTGCTGAGACGGGCTGCATGTGTAGTCAAAGCACTCCGCACCGGAGCTGCAGTACGGCCCGGAGTCACGCGCACCTTCTCTCCCTCGCACTAGCGCTATATACTGTCTCTTCTCCCCTTTAAGCCTACCACTCTCAGAATGAAAATGAAAAATTTAAAGAGAAAAAAATAGAAAAAATAATAGAATAGAAATAAAATAAAGTAAATCAAATATATGATAAAATGAAGTCAAAGACTAAATTGAAGTAAATAATTAGAGGGAGCAAGGAGATGAAGAAAAAAATAAAATAAGGGAAACAACTAAATGATGTTAAAGAATAGAATGAATTTTAAGAGTAAAGTGAAGTCCAAAAATTATGATGAAGTATTAAAAGAAATCACAGTAAATATAAAACAAAGTAAAGGAATGAGAAGTAAATAATTAAAGAAAAAAAAATGAAGTGCTTGAAAAAATAAAATAGAGTGAAGAAAAAATAGAGACAACAAGGAAATAAAACAAAGTAAAACGATAAAATATAGTTAAAAAATATAGTAAAGTAAATAAATACACGGACAAATCCAGGTAGATTGAAAATATCTTAGCGGCCCGTTCAAATCGACGTTAAATACCGTTTTTGCGTCACTATCATGCATCGTTCGCTATAGCTCAATCGGTAGGGTCGTCGGTTAGTGTTAGGTAGGTCCCGGGTTCAATTCCCAAGTAGGTAGAAATTTCTAACCTTCAAAATCGGTTAAATCACGTACCAATGGTTTCATTATTTTTATTTTTCATGGTTTCAAAAATTATTTCCACAATTAACCCCTTTCCACCATCCCCTAGCTGCGAACCCCTAAATTTGCGGCTCCCGCGAATCCGTCCGGCGTCGGAGTGATTTCTATGCGTACGGCACCCAAAATCCGTCCAGCCGATTCTCCGTCGGAGTGACTCCTCGGTCCGGCGAAGTGAGGGCCCGTTCTTACTCGCGCTTGTGCTGAGTCTCACTCCGTTTTTTTTAACAGTGTAGCACAAAATTAGATACGATGTTAGCGTCAAAGAAATAGGCTCAATGAACGAAATATCTTAGTGGTAAATGAATCAATTTTCATCGGACTTTGGAACATGTCTAAAGCCTCCAGATGTCTTCCTTTAATTAGGAAAATAATATCTGCACACTCTTTTTTTAGTTAAAAATCAGGAGCCGTTACTTTTCAGAAATTGTAAAAAATGAGCGCATCAAGTCATTGATCTCAAACCTAATAAATCTAATAAGCTCATTGTTGAATATTTTTGAAAAGTCACGATTCCGGTTTTCAAACCGAGTAGGTGTCACATACTTAGGCGGACATGAAATTGCGACATCAAACCCTATTGGTTGAACGAATGGTTAATAGACTAAAGGGGGAAATAAAGAACTGACTATGTGGGCTGTCGTGGGTTGCAGTGGCGTGGAGTGAATTGCGATATATCGATTGTTATGCCATTTAAACCTGTGGAAAAGGATCGATAAACAGGGTGTTCGCAGCGAACACCTTAATAATCGATTCTCTGACATAGATTTAAATGGCACAACAATCGATACATCGCAATTCACGCCACGCCACTGGTGGGTTGCCCTTAGTTAGTTCAATACTCACCTCCTTAATCCATTGTAATCACCCGCATCCAACTACGGAATCACTCCATTTTCCCTTTGTGCTCTTTGTCCATCGCTTTGTCTATAGCTTTGTCTATCAATTTCAAAAATCAGCCCGCTAAAACAAGTCCACTTCTGCTAAGAACTGATCAATCATTAAAGAATCAGTCATTGCATTCCATTGCAATCGCCCGCTTCCACCTACGGGATATACTCCATTTTCCCTTCGTATTTTTTGTCCATTATCTTTGTATATAGCTTTGTCTATCAATTTCGAAAATTAGCCCGCTAAAGACAACTCCACTTCTGCTGAGAAATGATTAATCAATCATTAAAGAATCAGTCATTGCAATCTCCAGCTTCCACCCATACGGGATCACTCAATTTTCCCTTTGTCTCCTTTGTCTATCGCTATGTCTATCAATTCCGATAATCAGCCCGAAGAAGGGGTGAAGGCCAGGGAGAGGCCTACGTGAAAGATTCACTCACACTCGGGTCGGTCGAAACGTCGCATCTCGCCGGCTGAGGCGGACATAAAATCGCGGACAATGACACGTCTACTTTTATAGCCTTGCGTTCAAGTCTCCGAGGTGGATCATTGTCAACCGGCGCGGCGCAGTTGTTTGGGCGCAGCGATCCCTCAATCGCCTTCGCGGGCCGTAAATATCATAATCCATTACTCGCCCTCCCCGTTGTCGTTAGGGGGATCATTCGCCCCCCCACCCCCCTCCCACCCGCTCGCTCCCCCTACCCGCGCTTTCATGGTTATGATAACGGCTCGCTTGTATGGGATCGCAAATCATTCGCGAGTCCAGATCTTCTTGATTCCGAGGTTGCCACTGTGGGGTAGATATATCTCAATTCGAATGATTGAATGACCGGATCATTTTGATGACGAACATTATGAATGCGGAGTAAAATTAGCACGATAAAAGCGTGCGACACTCTCCAAAAAGAGTAGATTTCGCTCCGTGATAGTGTAAGTCACTCTGTACGGAGAATAGATTCCGCTTCGCAGGGGTTTTTGGGCATTTTATAGACTCCGGCACAGAATTTCAGTTCAAAATTTTCAAAAGCGTCTCGAGCTATTGAGTAAATTCGTAGGCCGGTTCTCCCGTGGAGGGGGGAGGGACTTTTGCATATGTACAAGGAGGAAGTCTTATTTTGACCCATTGAAAACGGGTTACACTGCCGCCTGACACTTTGACCTTAGGAAACCTTGTAGACACACACATATCGACTTTCTAATCCAAGAAGAACTATGACCAGTGTTCGAAACTCACTTTTAAGTTTTAGGAGCCAAGTGGTGCATCTAGCCCGATTTTTAGGCGCCATGGAAGATTTTTTAGGGGCCAATTAAATTGACTGTTTGCCCATATATTACGGCGCATTTAGTGAAAAGTTGGACGCAAGATGTTTTCGTAACAGAACTAGTAAGTAGCTGTAACTTGAGGAAGACAAAAGCACAAATGATGAAATCGTGAAGAATAGTAAAAGCTTTCACTTGTGGTGCTAGAAATTTCGAATAATCACCTTATATGAAAATTCAGATTTTTAGGGGGCAATTTTTAGGGGCCACGTTGGCGCAGAGCCTTCATTTTCTAGGCACCATGACCGTTTTTTTAGGCGCATTTGGCGCGTTGGCGCCTGTAAGTTTCGAACACTGGCAGTGACTTTTTCGTGTCAGAGGGTCGACTGCCCTTTTGGGCCATGAGAGGTCCATGTTTTGACATGTCCGTACTTTCCCTATAAAAACCCTGCTCATAGCGATGAGAGCCGAAAAGTCGGGGTTCAGCGCGGAGCTTTGGCGGGAAGCCTGGCCCGGAGCGGGGGATTATTTATTATGGGATATGGGACTAGGTGAGCCCGCGGCCGAGAGGGGTCTGGGGGACAGACGGGACCACACAATGCGACCTCCGTTGCGGGTCCCGAGTCGGGAGCACTTGGCCCGCGCCACGCCACACCGCGCCACGATCGCGATCCGCCACCCCACTTCGCACTTCGCGCCTCCTCGCAACACACGCCCCTCCCCACCCCCGCACCCCGCCCCCTCCCCCCCCGGGATCCCGTCTTAATCAAACACATCGCCGCCGCTCCCAAAGCTCGCGTCCGTCCCCTTCTCGAATTCTCATGACGACGACGTGTGTGACGTACTGTGACGTCAGAATCCGGTGAGCTTGTCACAAGAAAACACCGGACCAGTGTTCGAAACTCACAGGCGCCAACGCACCAAATGCGCCTAAAAATCGGCCATGACGCCTAAAAAATGAAGGCTCTGCGCCAACGTGGCCCCTAAAAATTTCCCCCTAAAAATCTGGATTTTCATAGGAAGTCACATAAAGAAAGAAATACAAATCTATTTGAATTGAAAAATCTCAGAATTTTCAGCACTACAAGTGAAAACTTGCTTCTTCTATTCTTCACGATTTCATTCTTAGTGCTTTTGTCTTCTCCAAATTACAGCTACTTACTAGTTCTGTAACGAAAACATTTTGCGCCTGACTTTTCACTAAATACGCCGTAATATCTAGGCAAAAAGTCAATTTGGCCCCCAAAAAATCTTGCATGGCGCCTAAAATCGGGCTTAATCGGACGTGGCTCCTAAAACTCGAAGGTGAGTTTCGAACACTGGTCATCGCTCAACAGCTGAAATTTTGCAAATTCGAGTTATTTTCATCCAGATTTTTGTATAAAATCTATTCGAACAGTTCAGACAAATCCGAGATTTTACGATGGTCGCTGAGCCTCGTCACTGAATTTTGCGAAAGTTTTGAGAAAATGAACCTGTAAATCGGATCGAGCGGGATAGAGCAAATCCTCCTTTCATCGTTAACAGAGACAATAAATTTTAGAGATCCCGCACGAATAATCTAAGGAATGTAATCGAGTAAAGCAAAATTTAAGACCAGAGGGCAACATCTCTTTTCCCCCTGCTGTAAAAGCAACTTTTTTAGAGAAAATCCTAACAAATTCGCGTGGTGATGACTGATGAATTTCTGGGTCGAATTTGATGAAGTACTTCGTTTGGCTATTTTATACAAATTGTTTAGATTGCTAAACCAATTGGTATGCATTTTGCAATTTGGAACTATACATTCTGGCTCGGTTTAAAAACAACGTATGACCAATTAGTTTCCCTAAGCACATAAGTATTTTTTCAGATGAGCCAGAATTTATAGTTCCAAATTGCAAAATGCAGTCCAACTGCTCAAATCTTCTGTCATGAGTCATAATTTGGCAAATTTCGTCGTTTCCCTCACGAAAGAACGTAACTATATTTCAACGTTGTCAAATTTCCGCGCGTAAGTATCTGTTTTATTGGGAGATCCTTGGAAATTCCTAGTTGAAAATTACACTGATTTTTCCGCCTGATCTCGCGTACAAAAATTAGAGAGAATTTGGACAAAAATTTCACAGGTGCAGTCTGCTAAAATGAATCAATTGTTAGAGTCAATTTGGCAAACTTGGTGTGGAGTTACGTGTTGCCGCAATCACACGCTGAATGTGGGAGCTGAATGTGGCTTGAATGTGGAAGTCATCGGCCCGATGCCTGAATTTTGCGCATGACGCGCAAAATTCAGAAACGATTCTCAGCAACCATCGGACTAATGTTGAATTTGTATAAACTATTCGAGTAGATTAGATGCACAACTGGATGAAAATAACTCGAATTTGCTAAATTTCAGCCGTTGGGCGATGACTATTGACTTCCACATTCAGCTGCTAAATTCAGCGTGTGATTGCGGCATGACTTAGTGCGGGAAACGAGGATTTGAGTCTTGACCTCAGAAAAGCCTTTAACGCTATAGAGAGGATAGCAGTGAAGGATCTCTAAAATTTACTGTCTCCGTTCGGGCAAAATCGTCAATTGCTAAAACGAGGAGAAAAAACCTGATCGACCGAAAGAAAAATCGAATGAAAGAAGGGCATCCACAATTTCGTGGAAGAACCGAATAAATAAATAACGAGCGGCCGAATAAACGAATCCTTGAAAAAATGGCCGCGTAAAATCTGATAGCATCGTCGTTTTTTGCCTCCGGGGCGCTGGTTCAACATTCCTTTCCGGGCGAGCCTTCCCGGTATACTGCCGTGCTGAGGAAGAACGCCGTATGAACATCCGAGAGTTGCCAAATTTCCCCGAATAAAACATGTATTTTTGAAAAGAGTCATGCATCTTTCTCATTGAAATTTTCAGATTTTTTAGGTTAAAATTACGGACGAAATCCTCTGAAAAATCGGCGCAAAAATGTTCACAAATTTCTCTGAAAACTAGTAATTTGTCGAAAGAAATTTGCCCAAACACCGAATAAAACATGTATTTTTGAAGAAAGTAATGCATCTATCTCATTGAAATTTTCAGACCTTTTAGTTAAAATTACGAAAAAAATCCTCTGAAAAATCGGCGCAAAAATACTCACAAATTTTCCTGAAAACTAGTAATTTGTCGAGGGAAATTTGCCCAAATTTCCCCGCATAAAACAAGTATTTTTGAAGAAAGTTATGCATCTATCTCATTGAAATTTTCAGACTTTTCAGTTAAAATTACGAATGAAATCCTCTGAAAAAATCGGCGCAAAAATATTCACAAATTTCTCTGAGAACTAGTAATTTGTCGAAGGAAATTTGCCCAAATTTCCCCGCATGAAACATGTATTTTTGAAGAAAGTTATGCATCTTTCTCATTGAAATTTTCAGACTGTTTAGTTAAAATTACGAACGAAATCCTCTGAAAAATCGGAGAAAAATATTCACACATTTCTCTGAAAACTAATAATTTGTCGAAGGAAATTTGGCAACGCCTGAAGGCTCATACGGCGTTTCTCCTTAGCAGGGCATTATAAAGTTCTGCGCAGACCGCTTGACGAGCCTTTCATAGCAGTCGTCACAGATGTCCCATAATTTATCCTTCCCCGGGCCCCGCTCTCCCCCTTTTTTTCGATCCCCCTTTTTTTCCGCGTTCGGTGGCATGAGATTCTAGCAGCGAAGGCGAGCTGATTGGCCGGGCAAGTCACGTGTCAAATTCGATCGGTTTTTGCCGGCTACGATCACGTCCAATAAAAGGCGAGCGACAAGAATAATGGCAATGGGACTGCTTGTGGACTTGCGGGGAGACCATTGTTTCGCTCGGCTCGGGGACACTTGTCCGAACAAATTCTTCGGACTCGCTTTGACGAATTAGCATTAATTCGAGGCGAAAAAAAATAAAAGCAGAAACTAATAGGACGGGCTCCGAAAACAGGTGCTGAGAGGACATGGGACGCGGGATGGCGCGCATTTGAACTGAACTTTGTTTCGCGAGAAGACACCTCTATTCGTGGCTGATTTGAGAGACAACATACGCTAGTTCCTCTGTGTAAATATCGCAGGCAATGGAGAATTTGTTGAGAAAATGTTACGGGAGTTTAAACCACTACACAAGTCGTTAAATTGGTAAACTTTTAAAATTTTTACAAAATTTACAAAATTTTAAAAAACTTGTCAAAAAAACTTGACAACATTTTAAAAAAATGTCGCTCTGAGGACGGAGGTCGGGACACATCCTGAACGTGTCCGCTTCAAGATTGGTTCCATCTTTTTCCTATTGCCAATTTTTCCTCCTTAAGTCAATAACCTCCACGTTTTTTTTCTCATTTCCGATCAGAACTTTTCACGCTGTTTCTTTTCAATGTGTATAAATATGTTTATTATTAATTTCCATTTTCATTTCATCCTTTTTCTTCTGATTTATTTTTTTTAATTTAAAAATTGAACTTTTCAGTTAAGATTTTGTTAAAATAATAATAATTTTTACTAATTTTAATTTTAAATTTAACAGTTGTTATGAGTGAAATTTTCAATGACCGAGGCGGTCGTCCTCCAAAACGTGGTCGCGTTTTCCAGAATTCTTTGCATGTTCGTTTAGTGAAGCAAGAACTTAACTCTGTTATTAGTATAGAAAATCAAAGTTTCATTTCTTCATTTCGGAAGTATAAAATTGATGATCAGAACTTTGATGAAAATTTTGTTACCAAATTTTCAGTCGGTTCAATGAATATAATTTGTCATCATTGTGATGCTCGCCATTTTCAGGGTGAAATGTCCAATGGTCATTTTAATAACTGCTGCCAAAATGGCTTAATTTCTTTACCGAGTATTCGGACAAATACCGATTTGAAATCATTATTTTTATATTCTCCAAATTTCATAAAGCATATCAGAAATTATAATAGTGCTGTTGCTTTTGCCTCTTTCTCTGCAAATCGAATTGATATTCCGGGTGATGGACCTTATTGCTTTAAAGTTCAAGGATCCATATATAGGTAAGTTTATTACCGGAACCAGAATGCAGACTGAACATGGAAAAAACGAAGAAGAAAAAGCGGAAAAATTAGATGAAGTTAAAACAGGAGCAGAAAAAGAAGAAGAACCAGAAGGAACAGCTACTGAAGAAGAAAAAGAAGAAGCAAAAAAAGAAAAGACAAAAGGAGGAAAGAAGAAGAGCAAAGTTGTAGGAAATATAGGAAGAAAAGCAGGACAGAAATGGCAAAAGAAGAATCAACAATTTAATCGAAAAAAAAGCAAAGTATTTAAAAAATAAAAAAAGATCTTCTTTAAAATTAGTTTGAAAACAAATGTAAAACCGAAAAAATAATTTTGTATGAAGATTAAAACAAAATTTTAGTTTAAAGTTTACTAAATAAAATTACAATTTTTGAAAACATTTGTTATATTTATTCTCTCAAAAAAATAATTAGACCCGATTCAAAGACAAAACAGAAAATTAAATGAAAATAAATAAATAAAAAAAAAAAAAAACATGTGAAAGTGAAAAGTGTACAGGAAAAATAAGGGGCTGCGAAGCAGCCCCATAAGCCCCTATTACAATTTAATGCAAGTGAGTGCTTTTAAGTTTGTTTTTAAAAGTTTTTTAAAATTTTGTAAATTTTTTAAAAAATTTTAAATTTAACCGATGGAGAATTTGCACAGAAAAATTGTATTGCTTCATCTGAAAGTGCGTAATGAGCTGAGTTCGCAGTATTTTTCATAATTTTTTTTCTGAAATGGGACATTTTAGGAAAATATATTTAAAAGTGAGAAAATGTGCCGCCTTATGGCGTCATCTGACGGCATTTTCCATTTAAACGCATGTATTTTAGCAGATTACGTTATTTTGTCATATTTTCTCAAATAATTGTCCAAGTGGACGCATTTATGCTAAAAGGAACTATGTTACAAGCAAACCCAATGCATATAGTTCCTTTTAGCATAAATACGTCCAATTTAGAAACCGAGGATATCCTCGTACTCAGTTTTCCTTGTAGTATCATTTTAAAAATGAAATTCACAAAATTTAAGACACCTGCAACTTCGCTATTCGTAGTTTCCGCACAAAGGAACGTAACTACATTCCAAGGTTGCAGAATCGACTCAAACAACTCAATTTTTTTTTATACGTAAAAATATAACTGTAAAATTTTTGTCCAAAATTCTTCTGATTTTTGCATGAATTCGAAGAAGAATCAGTGAACATTTCAGTTAGAAATTCCCAAAAGTTCTCCTATTAAAAATGCAAGTTGCGAGGGTAAAATTTGGCAACATTAGAATATGGTTACGTTCTTTCGTAAGGGCATAGACGAATTAGCAATCACCGACATTATCGGGTATGGCCACTGGTCTATGAATAGTAACGCATACAATTGAGAAAAGACACATTCGGGACAAAATTAGAGCACGGATTATTTTGACTTTAATGTGGATGGACACTTTTTCCTCCGTAAAAACATGGCGAAACATGGAAAACTCCGGAAAACGTGTAGACTGCGATCCGTGACCTCAGTTGGGTTTTAAGTGAACAAGCAACTAAACTAACTCCGCGACAAAGCGTGGGGTATCACACGAAATGAAGGCGCCCCGAGCTAAGATCATGCTTTTGCTTTCTACATTACTCATCACACCTTCATCGCCCCCATCATTGCGGCGTATCAAAAGAACCGCTTGCAGATTGCTGGCGATTGCTAATTGCCTACAACATAACCATCTATAATTCTTAAATATTTTGCTGTTTCCAATGAACACCAACAAGATCATTTTTTTCTACAGGCTTTTTGTAGAGCATATCGTGAGACACAACTATTTTTGTTCAGCGCACATTTGGCTGATTATTGAAATTGATAGAAAAAGCAATTGACAAAGAAGATACAGGAAGTATGAAGCTATCCTATTAGTAATGGTAGTTTCCTTTAGACTAAGGGAGAAAATGATTGACTAACTACAGGGTCTCTCGTAAGCTGCCATTAGACAGTCTATTACCTACCTCCTTCGTCCATTCCAACCACCCGCTTCCCACCAATAGAATCCCTCCGTATCATTTTTGTCCTCTTTGTCTATAGCTTTGTCTCTCAAGTACAATAATCGGCCCACTGGCTGGGTCGTCAGGAATCAACGAACCTCGGATCAATTTGACCAATGTCAGTCATCTGAGGGTTAACACGTAAAAACAAGGGTTCTCTGTAACCCCCCTCCCTTAGAGCGTCACGTACCTAATTTGAATCGCGAGACATGCGAAAAGGGCGGAAGTCCAAAAAGCAATTTTTCAGGAGAAGCAAAAAACTTCCTGTAGGACAAACAATTCGAGTAAAAAAAAAAAATCGTCGTAAGAGGAGATCGATTCCATTGGTCAATTTCAAGAAGCCCGTAAAAATATTTCGACGAAAGGGGTGCTTCGCAGAGTCGATGTACATACATGAGAGGAGTCCAAAAATGCAAAAAAGTCGATTTTGAAAAATTTGGACTTCCGCCCTTTCCGATTCATTTTTGAACCGCCCCAAAGCTCCCTAAAATAAGGATCGTCATAAGAGGAGATCGATTCCATTGGTTAATTTCAAGAAGCCTGCAAAAATATTTCGACAAAAGGAATGATGATCATACACGAGAAGAGTCCAAAAATGCAAAAAAGTCGATTTTGAAAAATTCGGACCTCCGCCCTTTTCGCATGTCTCGATTCATTTTCGAACTGCCCCAAAGCTCCCGAAAATAGGGATCGTCATAAGAGGAGATCGATTCCATTGGTCAATTTCAAGAAGCCCGCAAAAATATTTCGACGAAAGGGGTGCTTCGCAGAGTCGATGTACATACATGAGAGGAGTCCAAAAATAAAAAGTCGATTTTGAAAAATTTGGACTTCCGCCCTTTTCGCATGTCTCGATTCATTTTTGAACCGCCTCAAAGCTCCCAAAAATAGGGATCGTCGTGAGAGGAGATCGATTCCATTGGTTAATTTGAAGAAGCCCGCGAAAATAATTCGACGAAAGGGGTCAAAAATAGGGATCGTCATATGAGGAAATCGATTCCATTGGTCAATTTCAAGAAGCCCGCGAAAATCTTTCGACGAAAGGGGTCAAAAATAGGGTTCGTCATAAGAGGAGATCGATTCCATTGGTTGATTTCATGAAGCCCGCGAAAATATTTCGACGAAAGGGGTCAAAAATAGGGATTGTCATAAGAAGAGATCGATTCCATTGGTTAATTTCAAGAAGCCCGCGAAAATATTTCGACGAAAGGGGTGAACGAGCGGTACCGCGAACCGCGAAATCGCGGACGTCCGCTCGGCGTCTCGTCCGCGATGCGGTCGATCCCGGCTGGGTGGCCGGCTGTGTCATCACGGCCAGGCCGAACGTTGCCGAATCAGTCCCAAAAATCCTCGAATTTCCCATTAAAACAGCGTGGAAAATAATCCCGCACAACCTGGCATCGTCGGAGCGGGCCCCACTCCATCAGAAACCCGTAACGCGAGGCCAGCAGTCGCACACATAATCGAACTCTTATCAAATTTGTTGACTTCTTCCAAGCTTGTGGGTGGCCACTTCCCCCCACCCCCCCCCTCCTGCCCCTCCCCCATTAATTAATGTGTCCACTCGATTGTTCCCTGTCTTTTTCTCACTTAACCAGCTCCCCCCCCGCCCCCGCCGGTGACGATGATTTTTTTGCCTTTCGGCTGTTTCGTTTAATCGTTTTTCGTTAACGATGTGCTATGCAATTATTAAGATTTTTTTTATTATTTCTCGTTCAGTGAGAGATGAGATCCCAATGATGGTCTTTCAATCTCTCAAGTGAGAACGTTTACGTCAAATCCGACCCTTATTTTCAAATGTCCCTTGAGTAAGCAAAAATATTCTGGAAAAATTATGAAAATATATGATGAAAATCATCTGAAAATGATCAAGTGACGCAAGTACCATTTTTCAATGGAAAAATCGCGATTCTTTTTTCCATATCTCTCGTTCAGTAAGAGATGAAATAGTAAAGATATTTTTCCATCTCTCGAGTGAGAACGCTTACGTCAAATCCAGCCCTTATTTCCAAATGTCCCGAGAGGAAGTAAAAAAAATTATGAAAATATATGATGAAAATCGTCTGAAAATAATTTAAGTGACCCAAGTAGCATTTTTCAATGGGAAAATCGCGATATTTTGAAACTAAGCTACGATTTTTTTACGATGTTTTGGTGATAAAATCTCTTGGACCATCATCTGAGCGTAAAAAATAAAATGCGAATCCCTATAAAATTGCGTTCTATGGAATCAACATTCTACCCCGATTTATCACGATTTTTTTCGTTAATACTGCAATTAATCGCATTATTATTGTGTTCGCTGCGAACACCCTGTTTATCGATCCTTTTCCATAGATCTAAATGGCATAACGATCGATAAATCGCAGTTCACGCCACGCGACTGTTGCGTAAAGCTAATACATGATTCAATCCGGGCGCAATATGGATTGCGGCGTTCGTTGACATGCGGGGATGGTCATTGACCAGAAAATCTCGCCCACCGCATTCGCGTTATTGCGTCAATGAAGGAGCTTTCAATCAACACAGTAATTATGCGTCCTAACGATGCCGGATAAAAGACGGATAAAATGGTCTTTCCCGAGTTAAAAAACTCGCTCAACGACCTTAATGTTATCAGCTAGGCGAATAGGACACTGCTTGGATCAACGGAACTGCTTGAATATCAGTGGCGTGGCTTGCTTTGCGATCTATCGATATTTCCCCATTTGAAGCTGTGGTAAATAATCGATTATTAAGGTGTTCGCTGCGAACATTCTGTTTATCGATACTTTCCCATTGTTTTAAATGGCAGATCAATCGATGTATCGCAAAGCACGCCGCGCCACTGTTGAATATTGATGCGGATTCAAATGCTCAATGATGAATACGCACGCTCTGAGGGAGAACGTCTTATGAACATTCAAATGTTGTCACATTTGTCCTGATAAAATGTCCATTTTGGTGGAGAATCATGGATATTTTGACATCTTTCAGCCAAAGTATCACAAGAACCACGCGACGTTTATAAATTTCCGCCGCCATTTTATTTTTTACAGAGAAATTTTTCAACGAAGCTGCCCGGAAATTTCACCGCATTTTCTTTGTGCTGTCGATGACATTCAGTGAAATATTCAAACAGCTTCAACCCACAATTTCTCTGTAAAAAAATAAAATGGCGGCGGGAATTTGGAAACGTCACAAGGTGCTTGTGATAATTTGGCCGGAAGGGCCAAATTATCCTTGAGAATTTTTAAAATTACTTACTGATAGCCTTGGCAGCCAGGAAAAAATGTCTAAAAAATCGTAAGTTTCAAAAAGAATACTTTTGAAAACATTGTTCAAAAATATGAGTTAGAAGACCTTTTTTGAGCAAAAATGTTACCCTGAATTCCTGACAAGCTTTGTATGACTTACAATAGTGAAGTTTCACAAAAATTAGTATTTACATTTCAGTTATTAAATTGCATATTTTTCAGTGAAGCAAAATGTCGATGCCGATTTTTTTCACAACTTGTATAAAGTAGATTTCATATAAATCGTGCTTAAATATGAACAACAATAATTTCCTGACTCGTACTTTTCCCAATTTTTATGTTTTTTAAAATCCAAAACTATAGGAATCAATGCTACTACATAGGTTAAATTGCGCAGAAAAATCCCTGAAAAATTCATTAAGGAAAGATTACACATTTTTCATAAAATTTTTAGTTAATTTGAAAAAAATGGCAACAATAGCGCTTTCTTGTGACGTGTAAAAGACGTTGACACAGCTGAAAATGCAAAAACTGCCGCAGTCTGGAAAGCTAATACACTTGTCGCGGGCAATTAGGCAAATCAGGCATTTTGAATAAAGGCGTGGGCACCTTGTCAATCAGTTCCTGATTCACTTACTTAACGAACCGTTCTCTGTTCCTTTCCATAATAACTGAACCCAGAGCTGAATGAATGGACTTTCAATAGAGTAATAATTAATAAATTATACATTTCTAGGAGGCGTGTTTCTGACCGCTGCGCCCTCCATCTTTCGGAAGACGCTTCGTGACCTCAAGCAGTAAAACAAAGATAATGTGACAAGTGATGGCAACCATTTTCACTAATCTACGCTGTTAGACCGTTGATTGAATTTTTGATGATGCAACTATTCGGGCTCTGCTGCCACGCTAGGAAGTATCTTTTCCCTGTGAAGGCGTTTTGTATGCGTCGTCACTCTGTAAAGAATTAATTGGGGCAACCGCATTACTCGCTAATCTACGTGCTGCTACACCGTTGATTGAGTTCCTAAATGATGCAACTATTCTGCCCCTGAGGCCACACTAGGAAGTATCTTTTCCCTGTGAAGGCGTTTTTTATGCGTCGTCACTCTGTAAAGAATTAAATGAAGCAACCGCATTACTCGCTAATCTGCGTGCTACTCCACCAATAATTGGGTTCCTAAATGATGCAACTATTCGGCCTCTGAGGTTACGCTAGGAAGTATCTTTTCCCTGTGAAGGCGTTTTTTATGCGTCGTCACTCTGTGAAGAATTAATTGAGGCAACCGCATTACTCACTAATCTACGTGCTACTGCAGCGATGATTGGGTTCCTAAATGATGCAACTCTTCGGCCTCTGAGGTCACACTAGGAAGTATCTTTTCCCTGTGAAGGCGTTTTTTATGCGTCGTCACTCTGTAAAGAATTAGGTGAAGCAACCGCATTACTCGCTAATCTGCGTGCTACTCCACCAATAAGTGGGTTCCTAAATGATGCAACTATTCGGCCTCTGAGGTCACGCTAGGAAGTATCTTTTCACAATGAAGGCGTTTCTTGTGTGTCGTCACTCTTACAATTATCTCAAGGAACCGCATCACACACTAATCTACGCTGGTATATACTGTTGATTTTGTTCTCTCTTTTTGCCTTTGTCTCTACTACCACCCGTTTTCTTTTCGGTTTTCCTCCTTCCTTTTTCTTACTTATTTCAGACTATGAGGCTAGGCGTGAAGTTCAGACTTGCCCGATGTGCTCATCAGGGATAATATATTTTAGAGACTGCGCACTACTATGTTTCCGATGGTGTTTAAGTCACTTTTCGAAGTCAGCGATCAAATTCATCTATATTGATGACTGATCTGCTGTGATAAGGAAGAACCCCGTATGAACATTCGAGAGTTGCCAATTTCCTTCGATAAAATGTTCATTTTGAAGGAAAGTTATGAGAATTTTTTCTTGAAATTTTCAGGACATTTCGGTGGAATTGCGAGCAAAATTATCTGAAAAATTGGAAGAAACATATTCGTAATATTATTAGGAAATTCGTGTTTTATCGAAGGGAATTTGGCAACGCCTTAAGGTTCATACGGCGTTTTTCCTTAACACGGCAGTGATGACCACAAAGTTGAGCACTTGGTCCAGCAATCGTAACATAAATTGCAAAAAGGTGCGTAGCAAACAGAGTTAAGAAATTTCATGAAAGATTATAAAAAGAAATTTCATTTAACACGCAGAATTCAGGATTAAACCCTTGAAACTTATGAATCTCCTTAAGTTCATTTGTATGCACGTGGTAAACTGTGAAAGGGAACTTTAGAAATGCCCAGAAAGTTGAGTAAAACAGCAAAAACATAATTTTGAATTTTTTTTTCTTAAATTTTGGTTGAACACACAGCGCACAGCCGTACCGGTTGAACACCAAAATAAATTTTACGGATGAAGTAAGACGTTAGCTTTCATATTTGGAGCAAAACAAATTTCTTGACTATAAAGAATCCGAGTACTAAGTACCCCCTAATAGTATATCCTTCTTTTTTTGTACAAAAGGGAGGGAGGGATCTTGAACTATCTTTGAAACAATTTAAATGATTTTTTCATTTGTCTCTGATTTTTTCAGAAATTAACAGTTTGAAATTTGAAGTTAGGGTCCCCGGCCCCCCTCCCCTTGATGAGCCAGAACTGCCAGAAGAGAAAGAGTAAGAGAAGACCAGAAGAGAAAAGCTGAGAGAAGACCGCGCTCCAACTGGTCTAATTGACGAATATTATTCTCTTTAAAAATAAAAACAAATTCTGTTAGAAAAAATAAGCATTTTTGACATTTTGTCGGTCGAAAAGAAATTTCTTGTGAAATTTCATGAAATTTCATTCGATGAAATTTCTTTTAGCAACTCTGGTAGCAAAGTGCTCCCTTAGACATTCATCAGTCATCATTAGGCGAATTTCATTTGATTTTTCGCTCAAAAAGTTGCGCATCAATCATCTTTTGGCGAATATTAGCGTTGTCATTCGAATTTAACTTTTGTCTCGCACGATTAAATTGCTTAGACCGTTAGTGCGAGGTCTTTAAGATATATGGATTACATTTTGCAATGAGAAATCACTATCATTGACTCTCCCATGAAAGCACATATCTGCATAGGGAAACCAATGGCATGTATGTTGTTTCTAAAATGGGCCAGAAATAGTGGTTCCTTATTGCAAAATGTAATCCATATTGTCTCTGGTAATCATCTTGATATTTGAGTTACATTTCCACAAATAAGAAGCAAACCTTCCTTTTTCTCCAGGAAGCGCGCAATGTGAGCTTTCAGACGCTGCCAAATTTCCTTTGATAAAACATGAATTTTCAAGGAACTCTGTGAATATTTTTCTTCTGATTTTTCAGAGAATTATATTCACAATCAGATCGAAGTGTTCTGAACATTTCCTGTGGCGTAGTGGTTGTAGCGCTGGCTCTACAATCAGGAGGTCCCGGGTTCGATTCCCGGCTAGATGACCCGAGTTTGATGGTCTCAAACAACGGTTGCCTTGGGCTGGAACATGGTAGGGATGAAGGGGGGAGGGGCTCTAACTGGAAGCACAAGGATTACCACTTGTGTGGTATTTGAAGTAGTAAAAAAAAATAATAATTCATAATTCTCCTCAAAAAACATTTTACCGAAAGAAATTTGACAATTCTTGAAGTTCATACGGCGTTCGACCTTAGCACGGTAGCTTAGGCCACCCACCCACACAACCACCACTAAATTCGCAAAGAATCCCGATGCACTCCGATCATTTCACCAGCTTCAAAAATGCGCAGATGGCGGAGTATAAAATGCCTGTTATTCGCCATACGCGGATCATCATTCATCAAAAATGTGGACGTCTTTCCACCGAGAATCGACAACAGCTCTCTCCGATCCGACATTCTTCAAAGCAGGTACCATTTAATTAGACCGCCACCACGTTAATGAGACATTGTAGTCGCGCAGGGTTGCCAACAGCTCCGTCTATCAATAGCACTTCATCGGGACGTATATTTATCAAAACTAACTATTTTTACTGTGATATCCCAGATAAGACATGCTTCTAGGAGAAAATTTCACAAGGAAACCAGTGGAACCACTTTTAGAACTTCAAAGTTTCGTATGTGCGGAGTTTTAAGCTTTTAATGTTTCCAAATTTTGTCCGACCTCTCCTATTGACTCGATCTACCGTGGGCCGTAGCTACGGCTTGAGGCTTTCCCAGAGAAAAAAAAATTTATAAAAGAAAAAACTCATTTTGACACATAGAACTTGCCCCTATAGTCCGACAGTTCAGCTCTGAGACACCCTGTGTTTTCCCTCGCAGCAAGTTTAAATGACAATTTGGCAGCACTGCTTCCGTATTAAAATTCTCGAGCTCCGAGCCAGCCCGGAAAAGCGGAATCTCTGCGGTTAAGCGCCGGGATGTTTGTCATCTCCCGCCGGATTATATAAGTCGCTAATAAAAATATTAATTGTAACAGATTTCGAGGATTAGGCGCCATGTCCGTGTTGGCCGCCGCAAGCGAGATTTAAGCCGAGATCTCGGTGAATCGCAGGCCGAGCCAACTCATTTGTAAGTTTTGGCGCAAATTTGCCTTGTTTCGAGTAGGCAAAAATGAGTAAATTTTATTCTATGAAGGAATGGACATTTGGAGGGCTTGGAGGACAAGACGCATAAGTGCAGTTTTTAATATTTCGAGAAATATGTGTCCGAAGTTCCGAAATTACATGGACCCTTATGACGGAAAGAAAGTTTAAACTGACTTTTTGATGCTTGAAAATTGGAATTTGGGAGCGAATTTTTCACAGAATATGCGTTAATAAGACTAGTTTTACTTGAAATTATTAAAATCTCAATTTTTCGAAAACTGCACTTATGTAAATTCGTATAAGCATTCGGATGATGCCAAATTTTCTCTCCGAAAAGATTAATTATTGACAAAGTTAAGCATGCTTTTCCTTGAAACTCCTGGATATTTTGGACCAAATTACCGACAAAATTCGTGTTTTGTCAAAGGAAATTTGGCAACAGCTGGAGGCTTATAGGGAGATTTTCCTTAGCATGGAAGAATTGGACTACATTTTGTACGTAGGAACCAGTATTTTACAGAAGCACATAACTTCATAGAGAAACTAAGCACAAATGTTGCTTCTAAAATTGAGCCAGAAATATTGGCTCCTCATTGCAAAATGATGACCAATTCATTGATTTAAAGCCTCTTTGTTATTGAAAATAATACTACAGAGGTTTTTTATGCAGTTGACAACAGTGTGTTACAAAATTATAGCGAATTTCCTGATCGGGTCGCAAGTCACCTGTTTGAGGACAATTATTTGAATTTTTGATTCTCCGCGTCAAATTAAGAGCAAATTGAATTTAATTGCTCGCTGCGGGCATAATTGTACGTATTTCTGCCAAACGGAATTATGTGCATTATGACGTGAGCCCTGTTATTCATATATTCTTACGGGTCTCAGGGTTCATGTCTAAATGCGCATAGTTCTGTTTGGCAGAAATAGTACAATTAGCGTTGTTGGCGGTGATGCTGAGCCAGATCTATAAAAAATTGGGAATAGGAGAATTGAGTGACTGAGCGTGTCACATTTAGCATTGAGAAGCCAATAAGTTCAACCGTAAAATGAATTTGTAATACAGGCAGTGCTCTCTAAGGAGAGCAACTTCAGATTGAACAATTATAAAGACTATTGTATACCTATTGTTGAAGAAAAAAAAAATAAAAAATTGTCCAAACTGTATGCAACAAGAAATGGAGAAATGGTACTGGGTTTCGCGGGGAAAACAAAGCTAAGAAATTCCAAACAAATTTTTTTTTTTTTAAACAAAAATTAAGCATTTTTTTGAGAACTTCTTGGCATTGTTTTCCCCGCGAAATGGTGTGAACCCAGCATCATTTTCTCCACCTTGTTACCTATTGTTGGATTAATGTGCATTTGAAGTTGTTTGGTCGGAATTCATATCTGTTACGAGGTTTCATTTTGCGATGCGCGCTAAAAATTTCTTGAAGTGTAGCCAATGGATATTCGTTCAAAAAAATTTGTCTTAAATTTTGTACATTGTAGGACATGCATACGTCCCAATGGAGAAAGGAGTGGTGAACCATGGGTGATTTGGACTGCATTTTGCAATTTGGAACTATGAATTCTAGTCCAGTTTAAAAACAACGTATGTGCCATTAGTTTCCCTATGCACGTAAGTGTTTTTTCAGATGAGCCAGAATTTATAGTTCCATATTGCAAAATGCAGTCCATTTGTCCATCCTTTCCTTAGCGTCTTCTTTTTCAACTGAAACGGAAAACTCCTTCACTTCTCTCTATCTGATTTCCCTGAAAATTGAGGCACTTAGAGGCCAGTCGTGGAATACTTAACGCTCTAGAGGGGGAAGGGGGTCGAGAGAGGCGTTAAGATGTTATTTTTACGAGTGAAAGGATAAGGACTTACTTCTCAAAAACGTTATGAGGAGGGTGAGGGGATCAAAACACCCCAAAAGCGTTACGTATTTTACGGACAACTTCCCACGAAGGGAACAGCTGACCTAAGAGGGACAGGAGTGCTTTAACGGTTGTTCGATAAAAACCCGTGTTCACACATACGCGTATGCATGGAAATCCCGATCGAAGATCTAAATCGATGTAAAAAACGACCGATATAAATATGTAAAAATATTCAATTGGAGGTTATTTACAGTGCATATCAGCACAGTGTCATACTGCCTGGCATGAAATATTCATTCCTCCACTCATACCGAAGTCATTTCAATTCGAATGTTTCCGTCTATCTCGTAGACGTCAATATTTTCTCTCGAGCAGACCGTTTTATCGCTCATGTATCGAAATACGTTTCTGTGATGCTTTATTATGCCATTTATCAGGCATGTATCGAATCGTGAATATTTACATTTTATCAGCTGTAAAAACCTAGATTGTAGTCAAAACTCGACACAGCGGGCTGGTTGTTGAGACTCATAAACAAGGTCTTAAAGAGTGGATACAAAGGAAAAATGGAGCGCTTTCATTGGTGTAAGATAGTGGTTGCAATGGACATGGGAGACAAGTAATAGACTAACTAACTGCAACCTGCGAGGGAGCCCATAATTGGACTACATTTTGCAATTCGGAACTATAATTTCTGACTCAGATTAGAAACAACGTATCTACAATTAATTTCCCCATGTACATAAGTGTCTTTACGGATGAGCCGGCAATTTTAGTTCCTAATTGCAAAATAAAGTCCAATTAGTCCATCATTTTCCCTTACTTAGTAACAAACATCCCTTTCAACCAATGAGATTCCACCATTCTCTCGCGGTTTTCTTTGTCTATCGCTTCGCCTATCAATCTCAATAATCAGCCCATCGGGTGGCCGAGTAATTTGTTTAATCCCAAAAAGAAAGTTCAGTCACCCATAATACTGCCGTGCCAGGGAAAAACGCCGCATTCAAATGTTGCCAAATGTTCCCAGATAAAAAATGTATTTTGGAAGAAAGTCGTGGACGTTTTTTCTTGAACTTTGCAGATGTTATTGCTCAAATTGCAAATAAAATTGTCTGAAAAGTCGGAGGAGAAATATTTAAAGCTTTTCCAATGAATGCGTATCTCATCAAAGGAAATTTGGCAACGCCTGAAGGTTCATACGGCGTTTTTCGGTAGCACGGCGGAATAAGCTGCGGATAAAGTGTGAACCAGATTACCGTGCGCAACGCGTGATCTCTTGAAAATTTCACGAGAAAAATGAGTCACACTACAAGAAGTTTGAATTTTGACGCCTATACAAGGCACAAGTGTTAACGATCAACATGGGTTTAAGATTTTAAGAAAATCTAAATGCTTATCGAGTTTTGGATAGAAAATATCAGACATTTTTTTCCTCCCTTCGAATCTTGTTAAGTGGCCCATTGTGAGGAATAAAACGAATGCTTTCCTTCCGTAAATGTAGATACAGCATATGACACGAAGCACACCAAGTTGTAAATCGAAAACAGGAGCATGCTCCTTTAGTTTTACCATCGATTAGTGAAACTTTCCGTCTCCCCTGGCGTGCTTTTTCCGTCCGAGGAATTAAGTGATTATGGTTTAGATTTCCATGGCAACTTGCTTTCGTATCGTAAACATTGAGGATCTAATTGATTCATCGCCCCTTTGCCTGTTGGAGACCTTTGCACGGCAAATAAACGAACTCACTTTCATCCGTTGTAATCATTTCAGTTGATATTTGAAGACAGAGTCGTGCATTGACGTATTTATTTGTTTAAAATCGAACATTATGCAGAAGTTCGGTCAAACATACTATGACCAATCGAAACACTTACAACTTAACCTTGAGTAGGAAGGTAAAATAAAAAGTGTTCGACTTCCTCGATGGTTACAAATGCTTGAATTTGTATCTGCATAAGAGGAGCGCCTACGATGAGTCGTGTATGCAATTTTGTGACTTCCAAGCTCGATTATTTGCCTACTTCAAAGTCTATACAAATGCGGTTTTACGACCGACGAGAGGTACAAAGCGGGTTCCACCATTTTTCTGGATCTTAGACTTCCGGCACAGAAATCATGTTTTTAAGAAAAAAAGTACATATACTTTCAATAAAAAAATTAAGTCACTTGTAAAAAGTAGAGACCTGCTTGATTCGAGCGATTCTAACCTTGATTCGGGAGAAAATCTTCTTGAGATTTGCATACATATCTCTGCTTAGATTAAGCCACTGTATTCGGTCAAAGCTGCTACTCTTTGTCCCCTCCCCCCCTCCCCCCCCAAAAAAAAACAAAGGCAAACTTTTGTCATGTATATGAATACTGTGACCGTCCGGAGCTTTTCATACTTCTGAATTTTAGTTAAGGATTCCAAGATCCGATTGACGAATCTTGTGAAGTTTTAAACATTTTAAAATGTTGATATCGCCTCTCGTTTTATTTGAATTCCGTCTCTACTCTCTCTCTCCCCCCCCCCCTCCTCCCTCTCTCTCGAAAAAAAATGAACTTGCTACGCCTCGTCTACGTCGTCCTCGACTCGAATGAAATGTCTGGAGGAACCAGGGGCGCAGAACATGGAAATGAAACGATTTGTCTGGCAGGGCTGCACAAGCACGATGCGAAGTGAACGCGTGGAGATATTGAAATGTTGATTTCCATCGACTCTCCTCGATAGAGTCAACGAATTCAGCACGTCAGTTATTCTTGTCAGACGTTATTGATTTAACAATTCGCCTTTCCAAAGCTCCCGCTCTCTTAATAAACCTCACAATTCGTCGTTCCTCGAACGAAGGAACGTAACTTGGTTCCGAGGTTGTCGAATCGACTAAAAAAATTCAAATTTTTACAGGAATACACCCGTGCGATTTTCGTCCAAAATTTTACTCACTTTCGCATGAGATCAGAGCGAAAATCAGTGAAATTTTCTGTTAAAAATGCCCAAGATTCGCCTCTTTAAATTGAAATTTGCGAGGGGAAATTTGGCAACAATGAAATGGAGTTACGTTCTTTTGAGTGTGAAACGACGACGAATTCATCCCTCTTTTTTCCGAAGGAAACGCACTTGCTTCAGCTTGGAGAAAACTCTCAGGTTGTTATTCTGTTAAAGATTAATAAAATCGTCGTCCCTTGGATGAAAGGAACGTAGAATCCACGCAAAATAAGTTTACGCACTTATAGAGTGCAATAGAAGAGCCGTCATCTAGATTCTTATCGTATTTACTTTCAATGTTAAACTGAAGACTGATCCACCGCATTTCGAAAGTACGTGCAGTTATTTGGGGTAGACTCTTTCTCCACTCCAAGATTGCAAAACACTATCTGTCATACTTTTAAAAAAGTAATTTGCGTCACCGTAAACCAAAATACGTGGTTTAGTAGTCTCATAACTGTGCGGGAATTACTATACAACTGGCTGGTTATCGAAAATGTCCTGCAAAGCTATAGACGAAGAGGACAAAGAGTTAATGAGGCGACCCTATTGGTGGAAGCGGATGGTTACGATAGACAAAGTAGATAAGTAACAGCGGGCCGATTATTGAAATTTATAGACAAAGCTATAGACAAAGAAGACATAGGGGGTATGGAGCGGTCCCATTGGTTGAAATCGGTGGTTCCTATCGACAAAGGGAGAAAATGATAGACTAACTGTCGGGTTTCTCGTGGGTTGCCGTTAGTAAGTCTATTACCTACTGCTTTTGTCCATTACAACCACCAGCTTCCACCAATAGGTTCCCTCCATATTCCTTTTGTCATCTTTGTCTGTAGCTTTGTCGATCAATTTGAATAATCGGCCCGCAGACTAACTAACGGCAACCCACAAGAGACCCTATGGTTAGTCCATCATTTTCCCCCAAGTATCCAACTACGAATACTCAACCTTCCTCCCCGGAAACAAAATCCAGGCTATAAGTCTACTCGGTCCTACAATTAATATGGACTACATTTTGCGACTAGGAACTGCAATTTCCGGCTCATCAACACATATGCATGTACATTATCTTCTTTTTAAACTGAGCAAGAAATTATAGTTCCTAATTGCTAAGTATAGTTCAATTAATGGTGAAACTACATAGCGCCAATCTCGGTTTACGGCGTTGTAGACTTACTGTCATTTTTTTATTTTTCAAATGTGAAAATTCTCCAAGTCCTTTCCTGAAAACTTTTATTGATATTTCTTCTCCGTGTGTAGAATATTCTCTGAAAATTGCAAGAAATAGTGTTGGTTTGTTCAGTGGCGTTCTCAGAGTGAAAATTTAGTGAGACTGGGAAACAATATCGACACGAAGAGGGACACGTCGCTATTTTGCCTTCAATTTCCAAGGTAGGCCAAATAACATCCTCTGTGCAATAATAGTTATCTATTCGAGGATTTGTGTCTTGAGTCTCCTTTAAATCGTATGCCTCGAGATAAATTCTACTCGACTTCATTCGACGATTTTGATACTATATTGCTATATGTTTTCTGCTCAAATGGCAATGTACAGTTGTAAATATAATACACAGATATCAAACACCCTCTTTCAAATTTACGAGAGCAAAAATTTTGAGACATCACAAACAATATACGCATTTTTGAAGTTTCACTATTGCACAAAAAAGCAAGTCAATTAGATAAGTCAGACAATTTAGGCATGAAGTTTTTTACTAAAACTAAAAATTTCAATGTTTATTTTGTAAAGTTATGAATTATAAAGGGAAATTCTATGGGGACACCAATGAACCCAATTCAAACTTTTACGTTTTTTATTGACGAAGATATAAACTTTTACATTTTCCACATTGTGTCCGACCTTTTTCATTGACTCACTTCGTCTTTCCCATCATCACGTAACTAGATTTCAACGTTACCAAATTTCCCTTCGCCAATTGAAACGCTGGGTGCAGAAAGGGCATTTCTTGGTTGCGGTTTCTCGGAATCTTTGCTAAAGTTTCATCGATTACAATGAAAGCAAATGTATGGAATTCGTTGAAACTTTTGCTGAATTTTCTATATGGTTTTACAATGCTGAAAACGAAAGATTTCATAAAATTCACGTATAGTTCACTACGCTAAAACATATATTAGCGGTGGAGATCCAGAGTCGCCGCAACTACGATATGTCCTTTCTGCAACTAACGCCTCAATTGCATTTTTATCAGGAGAGTCTCGGGCATTTCAATCTAAAAATTACACTGATTTTTCTTTCGATGTCGCGCAAAAATCAGACAAATGTTATACAAAAATTGCACAGGTATAATCTTGTTAAGAACTGAGTTGTGGTAAAGCACGAAAACATATCCCGATTATAAGAATAACACGGAAAAATATTGAATGTTGCTTCAACATTTATAATGTTAAAGAAATGTGCGACAAGTATATAAATGCTGATTTTACAATAAAAAATAAATAGATTAACTACGTCCACGGTTAAAAAAACAAATTCAGTGTTGAATTAACAAATTTTTTAATGTAAAATCAGCATTTGATACTTGTCGCACCTTGTTTCAACAGTATTAATGCTAAATCAACACGCAATTTTTTTCCGTGAAACAGGGAGGGAAATAAAACATGGTCATCACTCAATTTTGTATTTATTTTGTGCGTTTTTTGCAGCTGAAAATGAGCTGGTAACAGCCCGAAACGTCCTGCCTTTTAATTTTTTAGCCTTGTTTACTCATGTTTTAATTCCTTCCCAATTTATTGAACTGAATTGCTTGAGACAATTTTACAACCTTGGAGTGTAGCAGTAGCTACGCTCTTTCGTCCGGAAAACGATGACTTCACTGATTCTAACGCCTTGTCACCAAGGAACGTTTCACGATATTCCTCTCAAGTTCAAGTCGCAGGAATGCAATTTCTGGGCTTTTTTCCCATGAAACAACACGACAAAATTTCTTCTCCTTGTTTTTTTTTAAACCGTTCCTGGGACTCCACAAGGACTCTTAATAGGCACTATGATTAGTATTGACCAACACAATATTTTTCCCAACTTCGCAAGTGAGATTTTTCCCATGGACAGATCCCATGAAACGTCTCGTGGAGACAAGGCCTTAACTGCCGTGCTGAGGAAGAACGCCGTATGAACATTCGAGAGTTGCCAAATTTCCCTCGATAAAACACGTATTTTTGACGACATTCGTGCATATTTTTTGTAGAAATTTTCAGATATTTTAGATTGAATTGCGTGCAAAAATGTCTCAAAATTTTGGGGAAAACATATTCAGAATTTTCCTAATAAACTCACTATTTATCGAAAGAAACTTGGCAACGTCTGAAGGCTCATACGGCGTTCTTCCTCCCACATAAGACATAATATTTTTACAATATTGGGCAAATATTGTCCGTATTGTCGCAATATTTACACAATACTGACAACATTTTGATAATATTTTAATCAAAATTATTTTTTTAAAAAATATTTAAAGAATCTTCATTTAGTACCCAAAATATTATAAAAACGTTTTCACAGCATTGGCACAGTATTTCGCAGTATTTTAAAGTATTGGCACAGTATTTATGCCAAAAGGAAATATGGTGTACACTTTTAACATTGGCTCAATATTTAACCAATATTGGCCCAATGTTTGCACACATATCAAAACAATATTGTTTAAATATTGGCTAAATATTTCTGTCTTATCTGGGCTTAGCACGGCAGTAAACGTCACACTGTTACAATTCTAACGAGTCTTACCTGAGGAGGGTCTGTCGGAATAGCGGGTGCAGTAGACCCAAGCGGGCCACATCTTCGAGTTCTCATTGGCGGAGGCCTCCGGGGAGGCCGAGGGCGCCGGCGAAGCCGGCGCCGGCAGGGGCGCCTCTTTGGAGAGGTCGATGGGCGAGCACTTGCCCGTCCTGGGGGGCGCCGCCGGCGCGGGCGCCCTTCGCAGGGGCGCCCCTCCGAACTCGGGCCGGAGGATGTTGGCGATGCTGAACTTGAGGCTCTGGCTCATGGTGGAGATGACCTGGCCGAAGGGTTGCTTGGTAGAGATGACCTGGCCGAAGGCTTGCTTGCCCCCCGGGGGCGGCGACTCGCAGCCGACACTCACGTCATCGTCGTCGTTGTCCACGTCGACGGAACTGGCAGTCTCGTCGCTCCCGGTCGTCGAGGACGGGCTGTGGACGTCGCGGAAGGTCCTCGGGTCGGAGGTCACGCCGCAGGTCATCTCGCGCTCCCGGGAGATCGTGTCGATGATCTCGAAGAGTCTCTGCCGCTGCAACCGCGGGAAGTCCGTCCTTTCGCTCGTCAGCATTGGGCAAACACTCTTCCGTACAGAGATATAAATTAAAAAAACCCTCGAACTTAGTTCTCAAAAATTAAAATCATGAAAATACGGTTGCTTCCCACATTTTATAACCGATCTCGCGTTTGGAAGCTATAAAACCACCTTCGAATAAAATCCGGTCTTGGGGGGTACTTGGATTTTCAGCGAAAACTCCTTTTCGACAGCTCTTCCGTACGAAGGTATAAGTATGAGACGAAACCTTTGTGGACTTTATGAAATTGAAATTTGTTCACTGAAATTGTAAAAATACTTTCCGCATGTCGGATCTTGCGTTCGGGTGCTAAAACGACGTTCCGACAAAATTCAGTCCGAGGTTAAAACTGGATTCGGTTATTTTCAGCGTGCCGAATTCTGTGGATGTTTTTGATGACACAGTGATGCAGGAAATCGTATTTGTTGAAGTTGATTTTGAGGGATTACATATGTTATCAGGGGCTGAAAAATTTCTCGATGAAATCTAGGCTGACGAAAAATTGGTTTTATTTAGTTTCGGCGAAGTGAATGCTCCTAAAATTGCGCCACGGAACGAATCAGGTCTTACCGGTGTGTTTTCTAGGACACAGCGAAACGGCAAACGATAATTTTCCTTGATGAGTGTTTACAAAGCACGGTTAAAGTTGATTCCGAGAGATCACTTACGCGATCGGAGAACGGTAAATGAGGAACACGAAACGGAATTTTCGTTGATTTTTCCGTTCGCTTTGTTTCGGGCACATAAAACTAATTCGATTTCCAGGGGCAGAAATACTTTGCACTCGTAACAGACGATAATGAAATTAAACTAAAAACTTAATACGGAACTGTGGGTAGGAAAAAGACTAGACTTCATTACTTATTTATTTCGTTTTACTCGAGTGTCATCCCCACTTTTAAATCGAGGGATACGGTTAAAGTTCGCGGATAACACAGTGAGTGAATAAGCCTTGCGACGAAAAGTCAACTTTAAGAAACAACAACTAGCGCACTTTAAGATTACGGGGCCGACACCAGAAATTCAATCGTCATTCAGGAGGGATTCGTAAAGTCCGGTTGAAAAAAAAAAACTTTCCGAAGATCGCACACGCACTGGAAGTTTCGGAAATTAGGGACGGTCCGAAAATTTCCCCCGGTGAAAGGCGCCGAAATCACGGGTCCGAAAAAATCCCGCCGGGCCAGGGGTAGACACGATGGCGGCGCGGGCGCGAGGGCGGGGTCAAGAAAGTTTGGCCCCCCACCCCCTCTGCGGGTCAAAAACACGGGCACTGAATAAAAGCGGGCGATAAGCGGAAACGATCGATGCCTACTGCCAGGGCGGCCGCATCCTGGGCCCAGCGCCGTCTGGGCCCGCGGAGGAGGGGGGCATTCCCGGGGCCCGCTCCGGCCACGCCCCTCGTCGGGGGGCGGGCCCGCGGCTCGGCCAATCGGGGGCCTCGTTACTTCCTCGTCTTGTGTGGTCTCCGCGCCGAGGTGCGATAAATCCCCCCCGTAAGAGCGAGATTAGCAAAGCAAATTAAATATTTTTCCAAAATGCATCGCGTTAATAAGCCGTATTTATCATTCGGTTAGCTCTTCCACTCTCGCGCGGCGTCACGTTCGAAATTTAACTCACCCTCGCTCGCTTTCTCTCTCCCCTGCGTTGGATTCGCGCACGTTTCTTTATTACCTGCACCCCCTCCTCCCCCTACCCCCCCCCCCCCCCCCCCGCCGACACTTCCCTCACGCGCCGACTATCAACCTCCTTTTATCTATCCTAACAGTTGCAGTTCCCTCATTAAGCCGCCTTAAATTTACCTCCCGGACACAGCTTCATTACTTCTTTTTTCGATTTTTTTTCTTCCTCGTTTGCCGGTGAACTGTGCAATGTTGCGCTCCGTTCCGCCAAACAGATCGTATTCGATACATCGAGCAGGTGAGATTGCATCGATATCGGTAGCACGGAAAAGAATGGATTGCTAATTTAACAATTAAATTGTTAAAATATACCGACATACTTCAAATGTACAAATGAAGAAGAAAAAAAAACACTAAGAAGGGGCCCAAACTGTATGTAACAAGGTGGAGAAGTGGTGCTGGGTCCACACCATTTCGCGGGGAAAACAAAGCCAAGAAGCTCCAAAAATTAAAATTAGAGTCAAAATTAATTTTTTGAACTCTAATGCGCACCAGTACGAAACTGAGTTCTTGGCTTTGTTTTCCTCGCGAAATGGTGTGGACCCAACACCATTTCTCCACCTTCAAATGTACATTTTACAATATTTGACAGCTAATTCAACCACGGTGGTGGTTGAATCAGCATATTTTAGTGTAAAATCTACATTGAACATGTTGGACGGGTTTTTTAGCTACAAAATTCGTAAAATCAGCAATTTTAATTTTTTTCCGTGTGGTCCAATATGTAAACGTAGCTTCGAAAGTCAATTCAGAAATCTAAGGTAACGGGTCTTTTGTGATCGAATTTGTATTCTTTCGAGTATCAAATGGCAATGAAAAGTGGAATCGATAGCGATACAATCTCACCTGTTTGATGTACACTGATAAAAAAACTCCGGCCGTGAGAGCCGCAATTACGGGCTATGTAGACATACCGTCCGTTCCGGGCTCAAAGGCCGAAAATTCCGGCTGCTGGAGCCTTAGCTTTGGCTTCTGAACCCGGAGTAATCGAAGCTACGCCTCCAGCAGCCGGAATTTTCGGCCTCTGAGCCCGAACGGTATGTCTATATAGCCCGTAATTGCGGCTCCCACGGCCGGAGTTTTTTTTTCAGTGTATCGAATACGATCTATGACGTGAAGTCTCCGATAAACCAACGGCGTTGCCGTCAAAATTTTGACTAGTGGTGAATTTGCAGGTGTCTGAAATTTGATGAATTTCATGCTTAAGTAAAAATTACTCAGTGAACTGAGCATTAGGATATCCTCGGTTTGTAAATGTTGAACAATTATTGGAGGAGATATGACAAAATAATCTTATCTGCCGAAATACATGTGTCTAAATGGAGAATCCCGCCAGATGACGTCACCACGTGTAGAATTTTCTCACTTTAAAAACTATTTTTATATTTATTTCCATATCAGAAAAAATTGCAAAAAATATTGCAAAATTATCTCTCTGAGCCTTTTCAGATGAAACAATAAAAAATGTGCGTATAAATTCTCCATTGGCTAAATGTTTTGATCTGAATCGGATATTGATTTTAATCGTTAGTTGGTTCAAAAAATCGATTGCAAGTTCCAATCGGCACAAGAGTATCGATTCAATTTTCCCTATTTTTTGTCAAAAAATCAATTTTAAACTGCTATCACTAGCGAGGATGAGGGAGGATAAACAGATGAGAATGATGGGGACTCTTCAGGTCTGTATGCAATGTAAATTTCACCATTAAAAAAGACTAGACACGGGATTTTGTTTAGGAGGGGGAGGGTAGGTATAAACGAACTATAAAATAAACGAAGGACTACGTTTCCTGCGAGCTGATTATTGAAGTCTATAGACAAAGCTTTACACAAAAAGGACATACGGAGTTTGGAAGGATCCTATTGGTTGAAATGTGTGTTTCCTATAGACTAAGGGAGAAAATGATGGACTAACTGTCAGGTTTCTCGTGAGTTGCCAGTAGTTAGTCTATTACCTACCATCTTTGTCCGTTGCAACCACCCGCCTCCACCAATAGGATCCCTCCATATCCCTTCTGTCTTCTTTGTCTATAGCTTTGTCTATCAATTTCAATTATGGGCCCGCAGGCTGATATGCGGCTTAACCCCCCGAGGGTCGAGTCCTGACTCCTAAGCACTCATGTTTTCATTCAACAGAAAATATGAAACTACTAAATTAACTGACAGAAGCCAATCCTTCTTCATTTTGAGCATGACATTTTTAATAAAAGCGAAACAATACAAAACGATACTTCCTCCACCCTACGGTTGGGGGAAAAGTAAAAAAATGGAGGACAGTTTACCCGAGGAAAAAATGTTTACCTATATCATATTTTAGGATCGAAGGAGATGCGTGGCTCTATGAGAGTAATAAATATCTTTAAGTGCTGATTCATTATATAATTGAATCAGTGAGAACGAAAACACACCAGCTCGAAAAAATGAAAATAATCAAGACACACACAAAACTGCACAGTAAGAGTAAAATTTAGTCGAAGAAAACGATTTTTGGTGTCAAATAAAGACAAGTACTTAAGGACACTTGAAACGTCCGAGTTTGAACAGATGCTCTAACTTCAATGGCCTTTATTAAAATTGATTGTCTTTAATTGAAAATCGAGTTACCGAGTTGGTGTGTTTTCGTTCTCACTGACTCAGTTATAATATTTGACAAACTTACAATTTAACCATCAAAATTGCAGTAAATACAATTTGTAAAAGCCTATATGTACGGCAATCACATATCTCGATTGCGGTGTCTGAAAATCTCCACCTCTGTGTTATCTTTTTGAAGGAGAACAAATTGACATCATTCCTTGAAATGTATGCAGAATTTTTTTCGCAGAGAGAAGAATAATCACGGCAGTCTTGAAAAATTGCTTTTGAGTAGTTTTCTGTTTAAAAAATAAAGTATGACAGGAAGTCTGCAACGTCGCGTCTGCGTAAACCGTGTTATGTGATTGCCGACTTACACCGTCGATATGCATTAGCTGCATGCAATGCTCAAAGTGTTAATTTTTTTTTTTTTTTTTTTTTTTTTTTTTTTTTTTTCAAATAATAATTATAGAATTATTTTTGTACTCTGTACGAGATGCAATATGGCAGCAAGAAGCTTCAACGATAAAAACACTGAAACTTAGGTCACGAAGTCGCGCATTTTCTGCGACAATGTGTTCGAATGAAGTTAACCTATACTCCTTTTTAATTTGTGAAATACCCCGAGATTTTACTGTGCCTTTGTATCTTATTTCTAGATAAGTAACGCTAAAATGTTGACTTAGTTTCAATTTTAAAAAAATAAATAAATAAATAAAAAGAAAAGTTAAAGGAGGGAAAAATCTTCGTTCTTCTGCTAATATCTGAATCTTTAAATAGCGCTTTTTATTTCCTGCTGGGTCAGAGTGTCTCCACCGTCGTCAAGACTCAAGAATCGAGAGTTTAATGAAGTTTCCATGAATAAGAAACGCCTTCAAATTGAAGCATATACTCACTGCATTACGACAAATCTGTACATGGCTATACTGCGTGCATCCAATGCTATACTTCAGCCTCACTGTTAGACAGACACGCTCTGCCTTGCTATGGAAAAACGTCGTATAAACGTTCGCACGTTGCCAAAGTTTCCTTACATAAAATATATATTTTTGAGGCAAGTTACGAATATTTTACGAAAAAGAAAAGCAAAAAAAAGTTTCTAAAAAAATGGGAGGAAAAATTTGCCCAAGATTCCTTACAAACTCGTATTGAACTTTAATGAATTTGAACGGAGTGGTCCAGTTACACGATCAAATTGAGCATCAATTGAAGTCTCATTGGTGGAAAAACACCTGAGGCGAGGATGCGACCAATGAGGGGCCCAATTTGATCGTGTAACTGAACCTGAGGGGAAGCAATTTGACCAACTTTCAAGTATCACCACTCTGCCGTACTAAGGAAGAACGCCGTATGAACCTTCAGGCTTGCCAAATTTCCTTTGCTGAAAACCGAATTTACGGGAAAAATTTTGAATCTTTTTCTTCGAATTTCTCAGATAATTTGTTTCGCAACTTGATCCAACACATCCGAAAATTTTGCGGAAAAACATGCATAACTTTCCTCAGAAATACATGTTTTATCCGGAGAAATTTGGCAACTCTCGAATGTTCATACGGCGTTTTTCTTTAGCACGGCAGCACTGTTCTCACTCGATGTCGAGGTTGAAGGTGTTGCTTAATGCGCTCCTAAAAAACAACATATCTAGTTTGCGGTGTTTCAAAGTCTCTGCCCAATTTTGCGTTTAATGACATGTTTTTTTGTCATTCAGTCTCGCTTTTATTTGAAGCTGTCAAGTTAAACTTCTGAGGAGGAGGTTTGATGAACCAAGCTTTGATTTGAAGTAAAATCAAAAATGGAAAGGGAAAAGTGAGGGAATTTGAAGCTGGAGAAAAAATTCCCATCTTGGAAAATGACGCTTTTGGGGGAAAATTGTCTGTCCTGGTCGAGCCCCCCTGGCCCCGTGACTATGCGATTGGTGGTTTTAGGTCTAAATTTTCGGCTGAACATGGTATCGATCGCTGTTGGCACCATTTTTTAAAAATTCAACACTCCAGCAGTAATTTTCTAAAGAATTTCAACCCTGTTAAACTAGTCTCATGAAAACCACTGCGTTTGCACTAATTTTTACAAAATATCAGCATCCTTCTATCATGTAAAAATCAGTGCTTTGGGCGTTCACTCTTTATGATTAAACCGACTTTTTGAATCGTGTAACCGAAAGCTCGGTTCAAGTAATCGATCTCCTTTCATCAGTTCTTTTAAACCTCATAAGTTTGGTTACGCGAACTGGGAGTTGGGCTCGCCGTAATTGAATTGGGATGGTATAGAACACCATGTTCTCCTTCATTGTGTGGATATGCAATTTTATTGTATATTCTTGAAGGTCAAAATATTTTTATCACGTGTTTCGCCCCATCCAATTTTTCTACTCCTGCGTTAAAGTTTCTACCTCAGTCGAATAGAAACTCCCCTTCATTTCGTGGAGACGCAATTTTGTCTACTTCAATGTATCGTGCGTTTCGCCCTAATCACCTTTCGTACTCCAGCGTTAAAGTCACCGACTATTTCGAGAAGAGACTAACAATAAGCCTTTTTCGTTGATGTTGATATGCGAGAAAGTTTTGTTACGTCAAAATTCTGACTGGATCTATGGAAAGGGACCTCATTTTCCGGAAGAGAATTTCCGAAGCTTTGAACTTCGCGCAGATACCGATTGAGGGAAGTGCCTGCAAAACTGTGGGAATACTTCAAGCAATGCCCCGTTCGCGCCAAGTTTAGAGACGCGTACGCTACTTGAAAGTGCGCAGGGCAGCGCGAGCGCGCGTACACGACTTCGAAGAGTGTACGCAAAAATAGAGCGCTTTTTGATTGGACTGTAATGTAATACATTTTTTATCATCCATTATTCAACGTCGTGGCCTAAGTGAATTTCCTACTGTCATGAATGAACACCGATCAATCGTTGGTTCGTGAACATTCTGCACCCCTAGACTAAAATCGAAGGATTGCCGGGGGTCTGGAAAACCGGAAAAATCAGGGAAAGTCAAGGCAAATCAGGGAATTTCTTACACATCTACTGATCACTAAAACATACATAACACTGATCTTCCAACTGTTTCCCCTCTCTGGTCTTTTTTAAGGCTTGTCATCTTATAACCAGCTACTGATAACCTTTTTCCATGATTTGATCTCCAAACAAGGCAATTTTGTATAAAGTTTAGCGAAAGTCAGCGTATGAGGAAAAAACAAAAAAGGTAAAAATGTTGTCTGGCGGCATTTCCCATTTAAACACATGTATTTTAGCAGATTGGGTTATTTTGTCATATCTTTACCAATATTTGTTCAATTTATGAACCAAGGGCATCCTCGTGTTCAGTTCACTCAGTAGTTTCCACTTAAACACGAAATTCATAAAATATCAGACACCTGCAAATCCTCCATTTGCCTATGAATTTTAATCGCGATTTCATCAAAACTATCTAAATACTAGGAGGCCCTGCCCCCTGACCGCTACGCGGTCAAACTCCCGGGAGGGCGCCTCGCGCCCTCAGGCCCGCTTCGCGGGCCCTATACGCATATGTATAGGCAAAAATGTTCTTCCATTTTAATACACTATTTTGTGTTCGAGCTGCATCGATTTCAAAATTTTTGACGTAACACTCAGATTTGTAAATGATGAGGAATAGCTGGATGTACATAATTTCACAGCCTACTTACTGGAGAAATTTCCATTTATTATGTTATTTTTAAATACTTAATTTTAAAAAAAAAATCGGATTTCGACCGTTAAGAGTTAATAATATTTAGTCCGTCCCGACGCGACGCAGCGCCTGCCTTTTAAATTTTTATCTGCTGTTTATGTGCTGTAAATTAATAGAAATTCAGCAATCAAGGCAATTGACCAATGCCTCAAATCGAAGCCGGAAGAATGCAGGAAAAATTGAGTTAAACCTTATACCTTGGACCTTGAACCTTGAACCCTGAGCGATGCACCGTTCCTCAACTCTTCGAATGAGGAGCCCTTCGCGAGCTTTTCCATTGTTCTATTGTTTATTCGAGTCACTCAGGTAAAATCCCACACCTTGACGTTTCTAGCGGAAACGACATATCTCTCACGCTATTAACATTGGACTTAAGTGACATGAGCTTTAAAAGCTCTACAACATTAAAAGTTCGGGGTTTCATAATTTTTTGCACATCTACATCTACTACAGATGACATACATGTAAAGATCATCCTTATCGGTCCGGCAGTTCGTCAGAAATAGTGCTTCCAAGATTTTGCTTGTAGCTGTATAATATAGATAAAGAAGAAAGATTTCAAGGAAAAATATTCATACCATACCTTACCAAAAAATAATATTAATATTATCGTGATACGCACAGCTTTTGTTTGTGGAACTACGCACTACGCAGTTCACTTAGAGACTTTTTCTGTTCTTTGCCCCCCCCCCCCCTCTCTTTTTTGTAGTTCAGTATTTTTTGATGTTTCACTATAACGGACGTCTCCGAAATAATTTATTTCCGTGTTATTTTTCCTGTTCACAAAAGTTAACCCTCTTTCATTGTTTCGCAGCCCGGAGGTTCCCTGACCGGACCGCCAAAGAAACAAAACAGAGGATTTCCATGTCCTGATTACAATGACGCACGTGAGGTCCATCATCCACCTCGCAGTGGAACAAAGGACCCCTCCCTACGCACCACCTGACTAATGATGTTTACGACGGGATGCTGCACCCCTTCCTAAAATCCGTAAAGTTCGGGTTTCCCGCCACTGGAAAAACAGGAAAAAGTTTCTGGAATACACCCTAATTGCTAGAGGGGTCAGCAAGGGAGGGGGGATGGGATCGTTTGTGGTGGATACAGACAAACAGGATACGAGCTTATAAAAGGGAAACCCCAACCCCTAATTTCAATCAGTTTGGGTTCAGCAAGTGAAGTAGTTCAATGGGTGAGCAGGCCAGTGGGTCAGTGATGTGTTGTGTTGTGTTGTAGTGGTGTAGTGCAGTCGGATACTGGAATTGCAACACTTATACTGCAGGTTCTAATCCGTGAGTACACCGTATGATATCTTATTCATAACTTCTACTGTCACAAAATTTAATGTTTAAAAATATCCTCTACAATTTAGAAACTTATTTTTTAATTTTTTTTCATTTCAAAATTTTTATATTTCAAATTTTAGATTTAAATTTTTACTTTATAAATTGTAAGATTTTAACTTTTCAATTTGATTTTTATTTTAATGTTTCACATCATTTTTCCAATCTATTCATACTCAATAGGTCAATAGTACACATATATTACTACTACCACAACTATATACTTACTTACTACTCATACCATACTTATTTACTTACTGGACTTACTATACTGATTTACTTACTATACTACTCACTATTGATACACTATACACTATTGATCTATTGAGTCTGAAAAAATTGTTAAAAATGATGTAAAACATTAACATAAAAATCAAATTGAAAAATAAAAATTTTAAAATTTAAAACGTAAAAATTTTATTTCTAAAATTTAAAAGATAAAATTTTTGAAATTAAAAAAAATTAAATTTTAATAATCGAAAATAAAGTTTTTAAACTGTAAAGACTGTTAACTGTTAAACTCTTCATAAGGTCATTCGATGGACGCCATATTTCGTGTCAGAAAGGCATGCGATATATCGCATCAATTGGTTCTATTTTTTCAGCTACTCGTCATTTTTCTCCAAATTTGAGATCGCAATTCTGTTGTCAGGAGACTAATAAAGCACTCACTTACCAATTTTAACAAAGAAATTCAACATATTAAAGGCGTGTTTTTTCAGAGAGAAAACATCGCATTCGATACTGATACCGAAACTGCACTCGAATGCGATATTTTCCCTCTGAAAAAACCACGCCTTCATCACGTTGAATTTCTTTGTTAAAATTGGTAAGTATGAATGCTTCAGTCTCCTGACAACAGAATTGCGATCTCAATTTTTTTAAGTTTTATTCAAGATTTCGCCTACTACAAAAGTATTAAGAAATATGATCTCGATATTGGAGAAAAATGACGGGCTAGAAAAAATGGAACCAATTGATGCGATATATCACATGCCGTTCTGACACAAAATATGGCGTCCATCGAATCACCTTAAGCCGTATATTTCCCCTCTTCAAAAGCTTCACAGTTACTTTTCTCCCCCATTTGTATGAATCTTTTCAGAATTTACGAGAGATGCGGTTAGATGATTTTCAGCATTTTAATCGCAAGGAAAATTGGACTGCATTTTGTAATTTGCAACTTTAATTTCTGGCCCGGTTTAAAAACAACGTATGTGCCATTAGTTTCCCTATGCACGTACGTGTTTTTTCAGAATTTATAGCTCCAATTAAATTATTAATCTCTCGAATGACAAACTAGTCTTAGGTACTCTGTGTGTGTGTGTGTGTTTTTTTTCTTCTTTCTTTCTTTTTTCTTTATTCAAAATATAGAGAACTACAAAGTATTAACCCTAGTCTCTATGTTTTAATTTCATTTATTTTTTATCAGATTAGTATGAAACAAACACAGTAAAAGGACCTTGTTTTATTTAGTGTTTTTTCTTGTATACTTTAAACTACTTTTCCTCTTTTTCCATAGCTTCAGACTGATAGGAAAAACAGTTTTTCAAACTGTTCAGCTTAGTTTCATTTTCCGTGTTATATTCCGTAAACCTCAAACTACCTAATTTCCCTTTGTTTATCTTTTTTTTCAGATCGGCAAGAAACGAAGCGCTCACAGTGAAAGCTGTTTTACTCGCATTTTGATTATTGAATTTCACATTAATTATTTTTAGTGTTGCAAATATAAACATAAGATTTTCGCATAATTTAGCACGCTCACAGTGAAAGCAATTTTAAACGCATTTTGATCATTGAATTTCACATTCATTATTTTTAGTGTTGCAAATATTAAGGTGATTCGATGGACGCCATATTTTGTGTCAGAACGGCATGCGGTATATCGCATCAATTGGTTCCATTTTTTCAGCTACTCGTCATTTTTCTCCAATTTTGAGATCGCAATTTTGTTGTCAGGAGACTAAAGCACTCGCTTACCAATTTTAACAAAGAAATTCAACGTAATGAAGGCGTGGTTTTTCTAGAGAGAAAATATCGCATTCGAGTGCAGTTTCGATATCAGTATCGAATGCGATGTTTTCTCTCCGAAAAAACAACGCCTTTATTACCTTGAATTTCTTTGTTAAAATTGGCAAGTGAGTGCTTTAGTCTCCTGACAACAAAATTGCGATCTCAAAATTGGAGAAAAATGACGAGTAGCTGAAAAAATGGAACCAATTGATGCGATATGTATTGCATGCCGTTCTGACACAAAATATGGCGTCCATCGAATCGCCTTAACATAGATTTTCGCATAATTTAGCAGGAAATACTAAGACATTTTTAATCACTTATCACTTTTTTATCATTTATAATCACTTTAAAATGACTTTTATTAGTCGCTCACATCATCGCCTACCTGACATAAGGGCGTAACTACACTCTGCAGTGAACCCTGACACAATTCAATGCTTTTCCGGGCTCATCTCAATGTGTAGTTACGCCCTTCTGTAAGCCAAGCGACGAATTATCAAATAGCGAAAGAAAAGACAAAAGTAAAAATTAGCTTCATTACATTCCAAATAAATTATTAATTTTGCATTAGAATAAGAGATGGGTATCAGCTTTATCAAATTTATTTTATTTATTTATTTATTATATTTACGTACATGAGAACCCCATTATTGGAGCTATGGCACAAGTCAAAAAACAATAGCTGATTTTACATGAACAAAACTAATTCTCTAATAAATTTTTTATTTTCAAGTTAGGTTAAGCTCCAACTAATCATTCTTTTTTTTTATTCTTAGTTTGTTTCAGGCCTGCAAAAAACGAAGAAAATGCTCCGCAGTGATGAGCCATTGAAGACGGAAGTAGTGCCCTCCAAAATGTGCACCTATTTGTTCTATCGTATCCTTAACTTGAATGCCCTCAGTTGTTGAAAGAGATGAAAAGTATTTGCAATTCCTTTCAGTTCTGCATGGCTCTCTTGTGATACTATCGAACAATACTGCATTCAACTGAAAGTAATTAGACTGAATCATGTAGAAAGGAGTTAGCTTTTTCGGTTTATTGTAGCAAAGACATAAATGCCATAAATTTTTCTAAGTGAGCCAGAAAAATTAGTTTCTTTTCGCGTGATGCAGTTCAGTTACTCTACAGATGAATGCAAACTTGAAATTATCGAGAAAAATAAAACCGCAAAGAAACGTAGCCCGGACGCATTGTCGCTCCTCTGGCGTAAGGGCGTATCTCGATTTCCGCATGAGCCTCAAAAAGCATGGTTTTATATGCGAAATAGAGCTCACGTGGAAATTGAGATATGCCTTTAAGTCAAAAGGGCGACAGTATGTAAGAAGGTGGTACAATAGTAATTAATAGTAAAATAGGCCAAATGGTACAATAGTGCTGCGTCCACACAATTTTGCTGGGAAAACAAGGCCAAAAAGTTCGAAAAAAAAAAGAAATCAAAAAGTTCTCTTTGGCCTCGTTTCCCCCGCAAAATAGTGTGGATGCAGCACTATTTTACCACCTTTCTGCAATTAACGCTGCATGGTATAGTCAAAAAGCAACACGGAACGGCAATTTTAATTTGAAAAAGTAATACCTAAAATTTGATACATTTTGGCATGGTGCCTTGACTAGAATTTTGACAAGAGATAAATGGACAAATGGATATCGGACCTATGCACGCTAAAAGGAAGTATGTTGCATGCAAATAGTTCTCTTTAGCATCCATAAGTCCAGCTTAATAATCAGTGGCGTGGCATGAATTGCGACATATCGATTGATATGCCATTCAAACCTATGGTAAAGAATCGATTATGAAGGTGTTCGCTACGAACACCCTGTTTATCGATCCTTTTCCATAGGTTTGAATGGCATATCAATCGATATGTCGCAATTCATGCCACGCCACTGATGATCATAGAACAGAACTTTTAACAACGTGGATGAGGGATTAAATAGAAACGTAGAAGCCAGTTTTGTCACCTGTTGCTAATCATGCTAATAATTCTTGATTTGCCTTGTTTGTTTCAGATGCGGCTGAAGAAACGGGCTTGGGGGGAGGAATCGCTGAGGGGGGAGGTTCCCAGGGAAGGGGGGTTCGTAGGGTTGGGAAGTATCGCGGATTGAGGATTCCCAGGGGGGAGAGTCCCGGGGAAAGGGGGGTACGTGGGGTTGGTGCGGCATCGCGGGCTAGGGTTTCCTAGGGGGTTCCCGGGGAGAGGGGGGATGTTCGTAGGGTTTAAGTAGGATCGCGGAGTAGGGTTTCCCAGGGGGGAGGGGCCGCGGTGTAGGGGAATCACGGGGGGAGGCGTAGGATTTTTTTTTTTTTTTTCTGCGACTGGCTTGCTGAGATCCTCCGGGGCGTTACGTCCCGGGGTCCGCCGTCGCCGGCAGGGGCGCCCGCCGGGACCCCGTGGGTCCGTTGGGTGTCCCTGCCCCCGACCCCCCGCGAGGGGGGTCTTTGCCCCCCCGCAAGGGGGGGCTTTTTCCCCCCTCGCGGGGGGTTGGGGGTGGGGGCGCCCAGCGGACCCTTATGGGGTCCCGGCGGGCGCCCCTGCCGGCGACGGCGGCTCCGGGGCGTTACGCCCCGGGGATCTCAGCAAGCCACGAGTGGAAAAAAAAAAAAAAAAAAAAAAGGGAGGAGGTGGGAAAGGAACCTGGGGGCCGGAGGCCGGGGTTGGGGGAGGCCGCCATCGTAACGGGATCGTCGTACCGGGATCGTCGTACCGGGATCGTCGTACCGGGATCGTCGGATTTTTTTTTTTTTTTTTTTTTTTTTTTTTTTTTCAGGTGCTGCTGCTGCTGCTGCTGTTCCCGCAACCGAAGGTAAGATACCGTTTTATTTCGCCTAATTGCTAGATAAGGGTTATAATCGTTAATCAGTTTTAGTGGGCACTACTTCCGTCTCACGAGCAGAGCTGCTTTTTAGCAGAATCAAAAACGGCATGGAGCAGAGGAAGCTGGAGCTGCGTCAGCGTTGGTAAGTGTGCTTTCCCCCCCCCCCTCCCCCTCCCCCGTGGATTAGGGCTCATGGCGACACCACGTTAAAAAAAACGCGCCGAAAGCTCTACCTCCAGGAGCAGTACCGTATCATTTTCCTGATCGGACTTTCCTAAGGTGGTGTGGAAATGAGCCTTTCAAAAGTTGTTTCCCCATTCCTTTTCGAGTATGTGCTTTCTAGTTTCTACCTGTACACATGAAAAACATAAATAAGTGACGTCAAAACCTAAAAATCTTTTTATTGAACCGTGCGAAACTGAAATTTTCAGGTGAGAGCATTACGAAGCTGTAGAAGTGTGAATTTTTTTTTATATTCAGAGCAGAAATTCAAAATCTTGCAAGTGTTATCAGGTGTTGCTATACCTAATGTTCTAAGTTTCCAATAGACCAAATTTAGAGGTTTTATTCTCTGCAAGGATTACTAACCAAAATGGTTCCTTGAAGTTTTCTATGATTTACTTAGAATACATGATTATAAGTATGTTGGTTGATATTCACTCAAAAAATAAAACATGATCGGAGACTTTTCGTCGCAAACTAAAAAACGCATTTTTCACTTTTCGTCGCAAACTGGAAAACGCATTTTTCGAGTTCAGCTATGAAGATGTGACCGTCAAAGGGGCCCCAAGTAGCACAGATTGCAATACGTAGTAATTACATAATGTAAATATTGCTATTCGACTGAGTGTTGTGTATGTTGCCTAGCTCCTATTTGAAGGGGCCCCATTTACTGAAACTTATTGCAAGATATCGACGGTGTAAGTCGGCAATCACATAACTCGGAAAACGCGATTTTTCAGGAGAGGGAAAAAACTCTCTACATTCCTCATCTTTGAAGGTAGAGGAGAAATAATTCTTAGAGACAGCAAGAATAAGATGTTTCATAAGACTCTATCATCATTTTGAATAATATTCTTGTCTGTCAGGAGAAATGACCGAAAAACCGAGTTACCGCTGGGAAGCAGAAACAATAATTAGTATAACGTTTGTAAATAGTACCTATTTATAAGCGTAGTTAAGTTAGAGTCCACCGACTCACCAGCTCATATTTTAATCTCTCTTATTTTTATCAATAACGTAAAAACGGTTAATACTTTTGTAGTTCTGTTGTATTTACAAAATAAAAAAAAAAAAAAAAAAAAAAACTGTTCACGATTCTTCCGGGAGAGCGCGCGTTGTGTAAAAATGCGGCGCGACGGCACGAGTTATGTGTTATTGGAATTAATGCCGAGATATGTGTTTTGAGTTCTACGTTTTTAGGTGACTTCCAGATTTTTTTCGACTGAAATATTTTGACAGCAGGTAAAGGGCATCTACTACACTTCATTTCTGCAGCTAACTCAAAACCGCCAAAAATCGAGTTATGTGATTTCCGACTTACACCGTCGATATGTCTTACGTTATTGATTGCTTTAGGCTCATCAATTTGGAGCAATAAAAGACTGGGTTCATAAACCACAACAACAAGTCCACGATGAAGCATTTGAAGGAAGCCTGCCCAAAGTTCCGCGCATAAAAACCTAGGAAAAGCTTTGACAAAAATCAAAGGAATGTTCCTTCCCAAATTTTCCTTTAAATAGGTATTTGAACTCTCAAACACCCTTCTTTGTACTCTTGTTCACGGCCGGATTTAGGGGGTGGCCACATGGGCAGCGGCCCATGGCGGCAAATTTTGCAATTTTTTTAAATGTAGGTACTTAAAAAAATCGGATTTAGAAAAAAATTACAAACGGGAAAAGGCTACAAAATCTCTCATTTCCTGAGAGTATAGTAATTTCTAAGTTTGTCGTTTTTCGGTGATGCAAGAGACAGCACCTTTAATTAGTCGAGTAAAGAGAGAAACCAAACACGCAATCTGGCCTAGAGCGGGGCGGCGCGCAGAGAGCAATGATGACGAGGACTTTTTGCGCGGTCGGCATGTAACACATATTAGCGCCTACAAGACTGCATGAATACTTCACGCATTGCGTCAAACACAGTGAGGTTGGCAGCAGGCGACTCGGCGATCGGCGTGAAACGCACAGCGCCTACAAGACTGTCGGAATACTTCACGCAATGCACCAAACACAGTGCGGCCAGCGAGGCGCGGCGCGGCGGTGGAAGCTAAAATTATTAAACCACATTGATGTTGGTCCTTTCATAATTTTTTCGTTCATGTCTGATAAATGCCTTGTCCACACAGAGATAGGTTTAGGTACGGGACTTAAACTTTCGCGCACAGTTCCGTGAACTTTTGCTAGTAGTGTTGACAGGACTTTTGCAAAAAATGTGTCCAGCACAAATAAACGCGTCTAATGCACCCCTCCTCCTCCGGCACGGTCACTTGATGGTTCTGATTGATGTTTTAAAATGAATGAGAGGAGGCGTCAAAATACAGGCGGCCCATGGGCGGCAAGTAGGTAAATCCGGCCCTGCTGTTGTTCTCGTTGCTTTTAACAGTTTGTTGCAAATTAAGCACAAAACACAATCAGAGCACCGTTGCAAAGTTTATGCGACACGCGTTGTAACACATCAAACGCTCAAAACTTTCGCGGGCCATTTTTCAAATACTATAACATGAGAATTTAGACGACAGGGTAACCACTATCTCCATACCCTCACCCTCACCCTCAATCATTACTAATGAAAAAGGGCCTCTTTTGCGTCCCTCATGACAATGAGAATTTTCATCAGCGGTTTTATTTTTTCTTGAAATGGACTCGTGCTTCGTTGCAATGCATCCGAACTTTCGTCGAAAGTTATAGTTTTTTTTTTTTCATCAGTTGGTGTTACTGATAATCTCCTCCCCTCCTGATTCCTCCCTCTGCCCCCCTTCCCACCCTTCCCCTCCAAAGCGACTGTTTTTGTTTTCATTGTTATCACAGATTTTTTTTGTTTTGATTTCCCTGCAAATTCCTCAGCTGCTTGTGTCGCCATTCGTTGAATGCGGTAACTCATAAATTATTGACGATTTTTAACTTCTCACGTGTGCAATGCGCTCAAATTAAGTGTTGCGGTGTCATTTCCATCCTCGTTCTCGCTGTTCGTGATAACGCTTTAATTACCCAGGATACTAAACAACACTCCTAATGATGGTCTAGTTTGTGCCTCATTTCCTTCCCTCAGATGATTGATCATCAACTCACGAGTTTTATGGCTCGTAGTAATCTTGCTGCAGTGTACATCTTCGTTCATGGAAGATTTTTCTCGTGACCTTTTAATGTAAGCCTTTTTACAGGGCCGACGGACAGACATCGTATGAATCATGGCTCCGAATATAAATAGCGAGGAACTAATTGGATATTGGGGAAGACCAACTTCGACGGTCGATTGGTGTGAGAAGAACTATGAATTCAGTATTTATGTCGCTGAAATGAGTGAGTACCTTTTCTCTCTCTATGGGCTCAGCTGCACCTTTAGCAAAACGAAAGAATAATTGTGTCAACGGTGCAGAAAGGTTTCGGAAGCAAAAAATAGCTGTGATCTTAGTCCTAAAATTTCTTCTTTCTGCAAGAAAATTATTACATTATATTATATTACACTGTTTATTCATACTGTAAAGCCTTGTTGGGCTGGTTAATAGGCTGCTGAGGAAAGAGATAAAAGAGTGAATAGGTAAAAAATTATGACAGGAACTGCGGAGGAGGCTGGCAGACAGCTATTCAGTCCTTGAGGAGACCCTTCAATAGCCCATTAATAGAGTGAAAGGCTTCAGAAAGGCGCAGTTTAGAGGCATGGTTGATTCTTTACTCCTCGAAAGTTACGGTGTAATTCTCTTACCACATGAGCCACAGAAAGCCTTGAGATAGGTACCTGTACAAAGAACAGGGTTCACGCAGAAATTTAGATGCCCCCTAACATCAGAGGAGCAACGAAGTTCCTTTTTCGATAGAGGATTGTTCATATCCAATTGAAGGGCATTGAATATTTGTATAGGCATGAACTTGACATGATAGTAAAGCCAGGTTTTTTTTAAAAAAAAGTAAAAAGAAATATCTGTTGTTTATTTTTACAATTTTTGTCCTTTTATTTTACTTTCAGGCAATACAATCAGTAACTTGATGATGATTCTTCCACCACTATGGGGTATCAGAGAAATTATAAAGTACAAATTAGACAAGATCTTCATTCTATGCCAGATCCTGCTTCTGAGTGAGTAACAAAATCACTTATTTCTTCTGAGCTAGAAAGAAAATTTTAAATTTCATCTCTATTGTCCAGGGCTGTTCAGCTCGTAATAGTTTTTATGATCAATGGACTATGTCGTTTTGACAATTGAGGGCATTATTCCAAGTCATTTGTTTTGCAGAAAAATCAACCAGTTGTCAGCTAACAAGTAGGTGCCTTTGGTGGGTTGATTCTCCTGCCCTAAAGAAGGCTTTGACTGACACTCTCGTGTGCCCGAACAACTCAGCCGACCAATCATTTAACTCCATTTCCCATTTGTCTTGTCCTGTACAGTCAACAATTGTCAAAATTTCAATTGTCGGTCCACTGGTGCCTACATGAGAGCCTGAATTTTAAATTTAGCAAAACGGGGGTAAGAATAAGGGCTGTTTAGCCTCCACTGTAGCTGCATTTCCTCGAGTCTACGATTTTTTGCTCTTTGAAGGTCTATCTATTACGGAATGCATCATGATCAGGTCATTTTCAGTCTCTTTTTGGGGGCTGATGATGGCCTGAATATTGCCTGAATTCGATTTCGGTGAAAAATGCGGATTTTTTGGCATTCGACCAGGAATCCGCATTTTTTGCTCAGATCGGCCTTTAGACCAATATTTAGGACAGTAGTAGACCAGGAAAGAGACCAAAAATGACTCAACTATGATACATTCCATAAAATATAGAACTTCAATGATTAAAAAACTGTAGAGTTGAGAAAATTCAGAAAGGGCCCAAAAATGCCGTTTATTGATAACCTTCCTTTTATCCATTATCTCTTTCTCCTCTCTTTTTTTGTGAACGTTTGACTGTTCCAATTAGTTCCAATCCTTTTTAACTCATACAAAAATAGAAAGGTACGAATGGTTCACAATTATGGAGAGATCTATAAAGTGAATACTTCCCACTTTCAGAGCAAAACAAAATAATAATGATAATAATAATACTAAACTTATTATAAATTATTATATATTTTGCAGCTGTTGGTTTGGGATCAACGGCCTTCCATATGACCTTACTCTATGAAATGCAGCTGTTTGATGAATTACCAATGGTTTGGGGAACCTGTGTATCTGTCTACATTTTGTAAGTGATTTGATCATTCTCCTAGCCTAAGCACCAGTTTTTCAGCTCATCATAGCTTTCACTCATGTTTTCCTAGATCTTTCTGAAAGACAGGGAATGCGAATAACTTTCTCTTTTTCTCAAAAGCTGGCACCATTGTGTTTCTCGCAAAAGTTACATTTACAGAAGTACACAAATCACAAAGCCCTGATGCATGCAACAGCTCATTTCTTACTTGTACATTCTTCTTGTTTCCTTTCCATTCAATTGCTCATTGCACACTTTTTATAAATCGACGGTGTACGTCGGCAATCACATAACTTGGTTTGCGACGTCACAGACATCCTGTCACACTTTATTTTTTAAATTGAAAACTACTCAAGGGCAATTCTTTAAAACTGCTGTGATTTTTCTTCTCTGCGTGTAGAAAATTCTGCATAAACTTGAAGGAATGATGTCACTTTGTTCTCCTTTAACTAAATAATATAGAGGCGGAGATTTTCAGACACCGCAAACGAGATATGTGATTGTCAACTTACGCCATCGAAATGCTCTCACAAATCAATCTGAGCAGCAGTATACACTTAAAAGTATTAGATGCAATGCAAAAATCAGAGACTTCGCTCATCCCTAACAACATTTTAAGAGAGTTGAAAAATTTTGCAAGTAGCAGTATCAAATGTGTCATTCCGTTATCTTTCTGAGCTTTGAAACTTGTGTTTTCCAAAGCTCTATTGCATCAAACGTTTTATGATAGTTCTCCCTTTCCTTGCTTACAGGAAAAACCTCTCGTCGGAGGAACCCAAGCAAATTCGAAATAATGGTCAGAACACTCTGAGAAAGTTGGTGCTTGCCTCAACCTTATTCTTCTTCGCTGTATCTTTCACAACCATCTACTTATGGTGGCCGCAGCCGTTCTTCCAACACACGAGTTTTGCGGTGCTCCTGTTTGTTTCATTTTACCTTCAGTACAAAATCACGAGAAATTCTCAATGCTCTTTATGTCAGAAATTTCTGAAGTTTACGATATTTTTCTTCGTTTTTGGTTTCTCACTTTGGATCATAGATAAAGCAGCATGCTCTCAATTAACGTAAGTTGCATTTATTCCTGAGTTTAGCTCTTGCTTTCTTACATCTGTATTTCTACAGAGTGATCCAAAAGTACTGCATTACCTCCTATAACCCCTGAGGTTTTTGCCCATTTTAGGGTATTCCCCTTTAAATTTTTGGGGGGGCTCCCATAAGTTTCCTTTGACTTAGAACTACTCACAAAATTACAAGTCCCTACTCTGTTTGTTCAAAAATTACAGGTGTGATGCTTGATGCTGGTGGCACGGGACTTTTAGATCACCCTATGTATCGATAATGAAAGCTGCAAAACAAGTATCTCGATCGCAATTTTTCATAATTTTTGCTGTTGATCTTAGTTTATTTATCCTTCTATTCTATTCTTAAAGAAAAGTCAACGGATGTTGTGGTTTGAAATTTCTACAAAATATTGTGTACAGGCAAAGAAAAGCCAGTAAAAATTCCAAGTAGTGATGTTTGTTTGGCCTCCTTTGAAGGAACAAAGAAAAACAGATAAATTAACTGTGTTGCAAATCAAATTACATTTTTTGCAACTTTCACCATCTATGGTTTCTCTTTTGTCAGGAAAAATTCCAAGGAATAAAGTTTATCGATCTTTCCTTATATCTAGATCCCTATTGAAGCCATTTGCCTGCAGCATATAGTCAATTTGAATGCATTATTTCCATTGGATGATTTTTTGTAGATGATGTAATAGAAAATGGCTAAGGTGAAAATATCTCCTTTCCACAAGAAGAACCACTGTTACCTTCAAATTTTCATTCAGTCACTCAGTTGCAGAAGGGTGTTCAGAATGGTCCTACTGTGTTTGTCTCTTTGTTGATCTCCAGATCCTCACCTCAACTAAAGATTGTGGCATCATCCAAATATTTTGCATTTTGTGTTCTTTTCTCCAGGTTTCTATATTATGCTCTTTTCAGAATTTACTTGGTTAAGGTGATTTGGTGGATGCTATATTTTATGTCAGAGAGACATGTGGTAATTCGCATCGATTGGTTCTATTTTTCAGCCACTCGCCATTTTTCTCAAATTTTGAGATCGCAATTCTGTTGTCAGGATACTAAAGAATTCACCTCCCAAATTTGACAAACAAATTCAATGTAATGAAGGCGTGGTTTTTTTAGAGGAAAAATATCGTATTTGTGTGCAGTTTCGATATCAGTATCAAATGCAATATTTTTCCTCTAAAAAAATCTCGTCTTTATTACGTTGAATTTGTTTATCAAAATTGGCACGTGAATTCTTTAGTCTCCTGACAACAGAATTGCGATTTCAAAATTCGAGGAAAATGACGAGTAGCTGAAAAAATGGAACCAATCAATGCGATATATCGCATCTCGTTCTAACACAAAATATGGCGTCTATCGAATCACCCTAAATGTTTAAATCTTCCTTTTTATTATTGATCATTTTGAATTTCTTCTAAGTTAATTAAATCTCTCGATTTTTCCAGATCTCTACGTGCTAGGATTCCTGTTTACTTCAACCCTGTCACCCAGCTCCACAGTTGGTGGCACATATTTGCAGGATATGCATCCTATCTACAAATTCTTTTATGGTATATCTTTTGGAATATTTTCCTTGTCTAGAAGCGAATTATATTTGAAGTTCAGAACAAGTTCAGTCCCGGTTTGTCTCATCAATCACCAACACCAGTGGACACCATTGTTACCAGATTCGGCCAATCAGATCCGTTGGTTTTCGATACCACCAACCTTTTTTAGAACCACCTCGCCAGGTGGGACCAAAATCACGCATCAACGTTGCGACTCGTTAGTCACCGAATCGGAAGTTCCGAACTCAAATAAAATTGAAGCACGGACGTCCGGGCGCAAAAGTAGGACCGAACTTCAAAATAAAATTTGCTTAAAGTCAGATAATTTGAATAAAGTCAAGTAAAACAGTCACATCTATGTTGCTGTGTTCCAAAATCTTGTGCCCTTTTTTCAAATTTTTGGATAGAAACCAACCAATATCCTCACTCAAACATTGTTGCAATATTTATTGCCCACACTGAGGTTATCTCTACAAAGTTGTTAGCAAAAAGTTCGTTGGTTTCTCTCTAAAAAATTAAAATAGAAGATCAGATTTTGGAACACTGCAACATAGATGTGATGGTTTTGCTTAACTCCATCCATTTTGGTCTTAGATCTTCCCCAGATGTATGGAAGTAAGTCTCTATAATATCAAACTGAAGTTTGCTTCGTGAGGCTATTGTCACCATGAAAAATGAACCATCTTTTATTCTCATTAACAAAAGAAAGCAATCAAACATGAACTTCAAAACGCAATGAATGGCTAATCTAACAGGACACAGAAAATTTCAAAGCACATAATACTAGGTAATGGAATACATGGATGAAACATCATGTCAGTCTCCCCTTGATTTTTTTTGAAATTTTCCCCAATTCACTTAACTTCTGGACTTCGGGTGACTTATGATGCAATATCAGCATGTTGCCGTGGGGTTTTATTTTCTCTCTTTTTTTTCTTTTTTCTACACTTATATTAAAAAAATTGAAAACCTACGGCATGTAAACAGAGAAACTACCAGATCACGTATCTCGGTTTGCGACGCTATAGACTTTCTGCCATATTTTACTTTTTAAATGGAAAACTATTCAACGGCAATTCTTGGAAACTTATGTGATTTATCTTCCCTGTGCAAAGAAAACTCCATGAAAACTTCAAGGAATCATCGTGATTTGCTCTTCCTAAAAAAAAATAAAAAAGAGCGAAGATTTTTAAACAATGCAAACGAGGTCTGGTAGGTTCATCGTCAATGTGTGATTTGCTGGAACAGCACCTAACTCATCAAATTTTCTGTTTCAGTATTCATTCATGGTATGATCTTGAGATCAGTTCTTCAAAAAAGACACTGCGGTTCGAAAATGGTTTTAGTTTAAGGCCCACTGTTTCCAAAAAGCGGAGATGAAATTAATCATCGTCAATTGAAAGATAATACAAACAATTATGTCTCTGTTACCTCTCAGTCTTCACAGTGCATGAAGCATGAAAGATTTCGAAGTCAGGTAAGGGACCTTATCTCTTCAGCAGGTTTTTACAACAGCTGGCTCATTTTATACAATTATATTTACTAGTAATACATTTTTAACCTCTGTTTAGATTTCAAGCGCTCTACTAAAACCCAGACAACTTGAATAGTGTCGGAACCATCACGTAGAAGGATGCACCATGCATTCTAGATGTGATGAGAGGGATACCTTAGCTCAAATATCTCTCTTCAAACTTTTCAGTATACTCAGTGTAATAATCCCTAAGTGCTACAGAAAAACAAAAATGGACAGTTTTTTAAACTGTCTCTACTGCCGCTAATTGCTTAAAGATTTAACTTTAAAATATAAAAATGCATCTCGAAAATGCTTCACATTAAGAGTTCAACTTGTAGTGCTTTGTAAAGGGATTTCTTATCTGAAACAAAGTATATGCCTCCATAAAATGTAAGCTTTTCTCGTTTAAAAAATATCTAGATCTCAGCAAAGCTTTAATGTACATTTATCATTCTATTTAGTAACTTAATTGCGAAATGGCTCAAATACAACGCTACAGGCTTGCATTTTTTTAAACTGACCACCAAGAGCTCCAATCATTTTTGTCCCGAAAAACTGCACAAAAGTCTTACAATTTTATGTCTGAAATTTTCTTTTCATTCAACCGTTTTCTCCAAATATTGATGTAAATGTAACTGAAAATCAAAAATATATTGTGATTTCATCATATGAAAAATCTGCAGTGATATTTTTTACAGGGTTGCCACAGTCAGGGAATACCAGGATATGCCAGGGAATTTAAAAAATACAGGGATTTTCTAGAAATGTTAGGAAAAACGACGAAAGTGTTAGGGAAAAATTGTTAAGTTGCCTTTACTTGGTTTGTTGAATGGTTTGATGTTTCGAACAACAAAGTTTGCCTAAAAACTATCTCAAATCATGTTTTTCTAATCATCTGGCAACCTTCAATTATCAGGGAATTTCGCCAAAATGTGTTCGGGAAATCAGGAAATTTCGTTTTCTGAGTTCTGTAGCAACCCTGTTATTACTTTAATTAGGATTGATATGATCTTAACTGTATGAGAGTAACCAGAAATCATTTTATACGGAGGTACATTTTCCAATTCTTTTGTTTCAAATACAAAAAAGGACTGTCATCCCTCCCCATTCAAAAACAGAGATAGGTTGTAAAAAAATCGTGCGATTTGTGATTGGCGGGACCTTGATTTTTTGTGGAGACAAGAGATTAAAAGAACCAAGCCTCCATCTTCACTTCTTAACTAATTATGCATTTGTCTCCCACTAAGTGGCCTTGAACAAATATCCAATATCGGTTGTTCTACTTTTTTTCTGAAATTTTGTTTCATGCAGAAAAAGTTTCGTTGATCAATTTAAGTCCTTCATCCACAGATTTAAAGCTCCCTCCATTTTTCCCTTGCACAGATTTCAAGGGACGCAAGTTTTTTGCGACAAGATGAATGTTTTGTTTTCCACTCTTTCATTGATACTCCATTTTTCCTTATTCATTGGGCAGTTGATTCATGCCCTCCGAATGAGCACCTCTTTTCAGAGTTTGAAAGAGTGTGCAACAAGTCCAAGATTTTAATCTTCTCTATCAATGACATAACTTTCCGTAAACGCTTTGAATCTTCCTGTAATCTAATTTTTTTTCCTCTTCCCTTTGTTATTATATTGTTACACTATCTTTTTCTGTTGTCTTTGTTTCGGAACATCTTACACTGCATTATTCATATACATATATTTGATCTTTTCAGTAATAGTAATGATATGAAAGTAATAAATTTTAATCCTTTTAGAATATCATTATCACATGTATACATATTCAACGCTTTAAAGCGCTCCTGGGTGTTCTACGACCCTTAACCACCACTGTTTTCTGTTACATCATAACCCTTCAGGAATCTTGTTTTTGAGCATTTGGCATCAAATACCATCCCTCCACGCCCTCATAAAGCGCCTTCTATGCTTCTCCTAGGAGTCCCATCCAGGACCCATTTCGGCAACTTTTCATCTGCCTCTCCCTGCACATGACCGTACCATATTAGTTGTCTCATTATGACTGGAATGAGACAACAGGAGATTGTGGATAGCAAAAGAACAATATTGGTATTGAATTTTGAAGAAAAAAAAGAAAACCGATAAAAAGGTAATTCCATTACGTTCCCACTCCCTTTTTGTTACCGACACTCCGTTGGCAAGAAACAACTGCTCTAAGACAGATTTCTTAGCAAATCTGAGACTTTTATTTCCCTTGAAGCAACCAGTGTTGTTTAGGTTGAAATTAAATTTCATCAGTAATCATTTAGCATGTCGTCCCTTTCTGAGGTTGTATCATTTTGGCAATTTCTGCTGCGAACTGATCAAGCTTTGTATCAAGTTACCGATTGTTACCTCCTAATCTTTTTTTTTTTTTTTTTCAAATGCACAAAAGCACAAGTCCATTATAAATCTTAAAATTCTTAGAATTGGCCAATCCATTCTTCAAGTCTAAAGCTGTCACTCCTAAGCCACCTGATTCGACTGTTATTGTTACATTTTACCCTGAAGAAATGATATTTACAAAGTAGTGAAATTCAGTACTTACTCACACTTTATAAAATTCAAAGTTTGGGATTCTTTGCAGCCAAGTTGGCTGCTGAAGAAAGAAACTATCCAGAGTTGAAGCGCAGGGTTCAGAAAGGGCTCTTTTCAGTTGTGGTCTCAGATTCTCAGTTAATGTCACATCCATTATGATCGAAGCAAATGTTTGTAATTCTTGGAACTTCTACTGAATATTCTTTATGATGAAACAATGCTCTAAACAAGACAAAATTCCAAAAAATTAAAAAATGTTAGTGAATTCACATAGTAGTTTCCTCCCTCAAATGTAATTTGGAAGTGGAGGTTCTGAAACACTGCAACCTAGCGGTGCTCTTTCTGCATCCAGCGCCTCAGTTATGAGTTTCAAAACTGCTCCAATTTTAAAGTTATGAATGCGCAAAAAAAAGTGCTGAATTTAACTCATCTTAATGTCTCTCGCCAAAATTGGTTCAAGTAGATTGTGTTTAAGTTGGTCTCAAAATATTTTGTGTCAAATCAGAATTTTATTGTTAATTCTTAAAATGATTTGTGATTTTGATCAAATTTTCTGATTTATTTGTTGATACAAATACAATCAGCCCTAGATTTTTAAGTTTTCATTTTGTTTAACCACCTATGTTAGAGGATAATGTTAGGCATTTATAGTACGAGCACAATCAGTGCACTAGCTTTTCATCAATTACAACAATAAATGAACTTCTGGTATCCTGACTGTATCAAGATTAGGTGTGCATTCACTCAAAGTAGGGTGCAACAGATTCTTTGAGTTGTATTCATAGTCGTTCCTTGAAATATCAGGCCTTTTTAAGAGGATTCTTGAGTCACTTTTTTTTTTTTCAAAGAAACAATTTTTGTGTTTCGTTTCTAATCAAATTCTACATATCTTCAGCTATAATTCAAGACGAAAATCTTTAAAATCTGATCATTATTGAATAAGTTATGCAACGTTTTGTGACGCACAGAGAAATGCAATCCTTTTATTTGCTCAAAACTTCAACCAGATTTTCCTCAAAACAACGTTTTTTGATCTTGAGGTACACTTTTCTCAAGATCCACTGGATAGATCTTCAAAAATTTTTTTTTGTTTTTTTCTTAACCTCTTTCTCAAATTACAGAGAAGAGGGTTTTCCTTTATTTTCCTTCCAAAAAAATAAACTGTGAGCGCTTACATAGTCCAAATGAGAAGGTATCATTGGGAGCAAATGACACCAAGCCTTGCTAATTTTGAAAGTTAACACGGATGAAATTATGCAACTTAAAGTCAGGCGTTTCCACATAATTGAACACTGTGGCTAAGCTGTTGTCATGTCATGAGGAGGTATCGCTGGGAGCAAATGACACAAGCTTTGCTAATTTTGAAATTTTACACGGATGGGATTAAGCAAATTAAAATCAGGCATTTGCACATAATCGAAAAATGTGGCTAAGCCGTTGTCATGCCGTGTTTTCAAAAATTTTAAGGAGGTAGATTTTCGCTTTTTTACCATTCAACGAATAATCAACATCTCTGTCACGGCACTGACATCAGATAAGACATGTTCCATTCCAAATTTATCTACAGAAACATAACGTCCTATTTTTTCTACAATTTGGAGATCACCTTCCTTAGCTGCAAATTTGGATGCAGCTCCTTGGAGTGTTGTACTTTTTAGATGTGCTCGGTTTGAAAAGATCATTGAGTGAGTGGAGCGGATCTGATCTACTTTGTGAGGTTTGAAGAGGAACTTTACCTGTCTTCATGAGTCCAGTTTTTGTTGTTTCTCCTTTGGTAGAAAAATACTTTCTTCAGAAGAGTCAGATGCCGCAAGCTGTGATAGTACTGATGAAAAAGCCTTTTTATCACATAATATTTGTTATTTAATAAATAAAAAGTTAAGAAGACGTAATATTTATTTTTTGCGCCCTGAGAATTACTTCTGAAAACTAAACGGATCAAAAAAAAATCAGCACTTTTCTAAGCGCTCAACCAAAAACTAAGTTTATCTAAGGCCTTAGAAATGAGGTCTCAAAACTAAGCACTTTTAAGCAGTTTTCTAAACTTGCGCAAACCATGTTTCGTAGGTCTGTTCAAGACGTAGGTTCAGAACAAGAGAAGAGACCGAAATACCAATGACAGGAATCACGGGTTCGAAAGTAGGAAAAAGACCAGGATTTTAGGCATCTCAGCCTTCATATAGAGACGCTCACGTCATTGAGAAGTCGAGTGATGAAAAATAATCATTGGATCGTGATTGGATGAAGCTACCTCGCTTATCTCTAATCTTCTCGATCAAGTCATCATACGGAAATGATAAGGGGCTTGGAGGACAAGGTGCATAAAGGCAGTTTTTGAAGAAGTTGAGATATTAGTGATTTCAAGTTAAACAAATCTTGATGCATTCTGCAAAAAATACGCTCGCAGATTCCAATTTTTGAACATCAAAAAGGCGGTCACTGTGTGTCAACTTTCGTTTCTCTATAAGGATCCATGTAATTTTGAAACTACGAACATGTATTTCTCGAAATAGCAAAAGCTGCACATATGCATTGTCCTCCTTGCTCCTTAATTCTGTAATAAGATTAGGGGTTGAGTCACCCAAAAAAGGGACTTCTGAGTTGCTTAGGATTCGAAAAATGATTGAAGAATTGAAATAAGAAAAAAGTAAATATTTAGGTTTGAAAAATTTGGGAAAGTTTTGACAAACAGAAAAGAATTTTTTGGCCTCATTTACTAATATTTTTTTTTTTTTTTTTTTTTTTAACATTCTCGAAAATTTCGAATTTCAAAATTTTTAAAAAATCCTCTTGTTTTAAGTTAGGAAAAAGAGTCTAAGAAATCCAACCAAAAAGTTTCTAAAAACCCGTTCTGTAAAACCTGAGAAAAGTATGCCTTAGCATCAGCTTATTTTACATAGTGGAGATAGGGACCTATGATTCTCCTTAAGGAATGAGCCTCACCACTTTGGAACGACTATGAATACAACTCTATATCAAGTAGATCGATGGATACAAAATGTGTTGAGATGGTGAAGTTGTAAGAGGAGGTGATAAAAATTCAGGAACTAGTGTGTTTTTGGTGTAATTGAATGCAACAGTTGAAAGGGATGAGTTAGCTGATCTGAATGGTAATTGTTTTGTGCAAGAAGCAACGATAACATGACATACATTATCGTCGCATAAAAAAATATATTACTGACCATAATCTATATGCAATGCTACTAACTCTTTACGGTAAAAATTATGTAATTTTTCAACATTGTACGATGTTTCTCACAAGGAAACATATCAATGGCTAAGAAACAATACTGCCACTCTGCAAAAACTGACAATTTTATAGTGCAAAAAAGAAACTTCACCATTTTTGAAATTTTGAGGTTGGATTTGCAATTTCTTATATGCCTTAAGGTGCTCCCATGCGAAATTGAACAAAACTAATTATGTTCATTTCCTTGCGTATTTTATACTGTAGAATGCGGCAAAGTTGCTGACTCGTTTTTGATAAAATTGTCAGTTAGATGGTCTATTGTTTCTTAGTGCTCAATAAGCTGAAGTAACCTTTCTGTGATAGAAATTTGAGAAATTAATCAAATCGTCCTCATGATTCATATCATCTATGGCCAGAATTTTCTTGTCATTTTCTCGAACTTTTTTTCTAGTTCTTCATCATTGTTAAAGTATATTGTAGATTGTAGATGTAAAACTTTTTATGTCAGATAACCAGTACTTTTTTGTAAAATTATGTGTATACCTTTTTCTGATGAAGCAAATTTCGATGAGCAAAATAAACCATCAGCTCATTTTGTCTTTGAATGGCCCCGGACAAAGAATCTCAATCTCTACCTTTTTTGCCTCATTTTAATTGTTAAGTATTGATAAGAAGCCTAAATTGGATTAAATTTTGCAAATAGTAACTTCTATTCCTGGTTCATTTTATAAACAACAAATGTGCCGCTGGTTTCTTAATGAGGATAGGTGCTTTTACAGATGATCCAGAAATCATAGTTCCTTATTACAAAATGTAGTCCAAATGTCGATGAAACTTCACAATATAAGTACACCCTTTAAACTAGTCCCTTAACTTGCCTGGATTACTCTCTAATTATTAACTATTACCCACTGCATTTATTTCTACTCATTGTTTCTGGGAAACGAAAGTTCTAAAATATAATACTTGTAGTCTAAAATTATCAACTTATTTCTCACATGCAGCTGTGGCTCTCAAAAAAATTGGAAACTAAGGAGATGTAAGTTTCTGTCTGATTCATTTTTGAATTGGTGTGATGGGCCCCTCCACTCTGCTTGAAGAACCATTTTTAATCAATTTTGTTGAAGGCGAAGCATTCAAAAATGCATTTGGAAACAATTAAAACAAACAAGGCTAAGTTAGTTACAGTTGTAATTACAGAGGTGAAAACAAAATACAAAAAACCAAAATATAAACGAACAGCTAAAACTGGTGATAGATATTTTAACTGGTGATACTTTTTGCGTGAATATCCTTACCAACATACAGGGTAATCTTAACAACTAACAAAATAGATAAAATGTTGGCGAGCATGCTTGCTACCATGATACCCAGGAATAGTTCTTATGAAATTAAGATGTACAATTGTTTAACTAGGCTCCGCTTGATGTTCAGGATGCGACTCCAACGAGAGCTGGTCGCACCACTCTCTCATGCAGTTTATATCCAGGTTTGGAGACGACGACAACAGTTCCAGGCTCTTTCCCTGCAACCTCCTGAAATAATAAAAATAAAAGATCTTTGAGTCATCATTAATAAAGTGAACTGAAAAAAATAGAGGTTTTAACTTTGAGGCCCCTCTACAGTCAGAACCACTGTTTATTGTCTCATTATTTTCTTGGGATACTACATTAATGGTGTAAGTCCGCAATCACATAACTTGGTTTGCAACGTTGCAGACTTTCTGTCATACTTTATGTAATAAACGGAAAATTACTAAACGGCAATTCTTTAAAACTACCGTGATTTTTTTCTCTGTGCGAAGAAAATTCTGCATAAACTCCAAGGAATGATGTCAATTTGTTCTTCAAAAAAATAACATAGAGGCAGAGATTTTCAGACAACGCAAACAAGTTATGTGATTGCCAACTTACACCGTACACATATTGGTTAGAAGCCAACCTAAATGTAGTGGTTTAGGCAGTCTGCTGCCAGCACTAAGGTCCCAAGAAAAAACTAGAAAAAAAATAAACCAAAAATAGATACAAACCATACAGAGAAAAGTGAATCATTAGTCAAACTTAAAAACTCATTGGTGAGTATGAAATTGAACTGTGGGTTTTTGAGTTATTTTTACTTGCATTTTTTGATAAAACCAATAGCTTCCACATAAAAAACAAGATAAATTTACCTGTTGGAATAAGGCTTCATGAAGATTTGGATTGAATTTTTCATTGATCGGATTCACAAGTTCTAAACCATGCCTTTTGAAGACCTATCAAGACAAAACAAAAAATTATTGGTAAAAGGAGGAAATGAAGACAGAAAAAACTGTCAACTTCAGGGATTCAACCGAAGGTTGTTCTTAAAAACAGTTCCAGAGCCCGCTTTTTGATGAGTCCTCATCACCAAGACTAATACCTCAAAAGTTTCAGGGGAAAATTAAAACAATATTGATATGTTTGGTAACACAGCATCATAAGTGGCACTTGCGATACTTTGGCTGGAGAATGATGTTTTCTGCCACTATAAGGCACCTCAGAGGGAAAGAAAAAAAATTTAGTTTCGTATCTTTAAGAAAATAATTTTAAATCCCTTTGAGGGACTAATGAAGGATCCACAAATCCAATAATAGAAATTCACAAGTTCTCTCATTCAAATGCTGCTTTAGAATAAAATTGAAAATTCTCTAGGTAATTTTTCTTCTTTGCTATCAGAATAATCTGTTAAAATTTCAAGCTACAGAGTTGGATTGTTTCTCTTCGTAAAGATAAAATTGTAGCAGAATTTTTTTTTTTTTTTTTAACACAGCAAGGGGCGCATACATGATTTTGCACTTTTGCCATCGAAATTATGACTTGGAAAGTGCCTGGCTCCTTACAGTAGACATTTATTCTACAATTATGTTTTCTAAAAGGCACCTTCATTGCCGACGCCATGAAAATTAAATAAGAATTATGAGAAGGCATACCTTCTTCAGCTCAGCCTCTGTCATTGTCAGACCTTCGTATAGATTTTTTAAATGCGGATTTTTATCGGTTACTTCTTCTTTAGGAACGCATTCTGTTGCCTTACTGAGAATGTCTGCTACCTGAAATAAAATGATAGGACAATAGAATGACCAACAATTGGAGGAAAAACATGAACAGGGAGTGTCTTCAGCAGAGTAGGATAGCTACTGAATGTGAGTTTCAAAGCTGGGTCTCCATTCCAAGAAATGCTCTTTATCCCTTTTTTTTATTTAAATTCTACCTGTGCTTCACAGCATAGTAATGCTCTTTTGCGTCTAACTCAGACTAAAATTTTCAAAGTGACAAGGGCTGGGGAAAGAAGGGACAAATCAATGGCTAACGAACAATACTGCCTATCTAAATCTGACGATTTTGCAGAACGAAGAGAAAACTTTGTCATTTTTGTAATTTTAAGGTTAAATGTGCATATTTTCATACATTACAGCTTCATTGAAGCGCTCCTCTATAGAATTGGAAAAAAACTAAAATCATCAATTTGCGTACTTCATACAGTAGAATGCAGCCAAGTTGCTAGGTCTTTTTTGCCAAAATTTTTGGTAAGGCGGTATTGTTTGTTAGCCCTCGAAATGTCACATTGAAGAATGGCATCATTCAACATAAATTCATCGGAAACCAATGGGCCAACTGGTGACCGATGTATTCATCAACGATGTTTGATGAGACACTTCTCTTGTCTTTTCTTTTCCCAGCTTGAGGCTACTCAGTGATCACATTGCCAGGCAATGAGGAGCTATCAACCTACCTCTAAGTAACTAAAAAAAATGTGTATATTACAAACGCAATCAGAAAGTAGGCAATTCAGTGCCAGCTGTCACTAAAATTTGCTGTTTGTCAGCGTGTCAGCATGTTGGCCATGCCTGCATGGCAAGAACGAAAATGCAGGAACCTTTTGATAGAGAGCGCGTTCAAACTTCCTGACTTTAAGAGAGTCAGGCAGTGCGAGGTCCCTTTCTCCATTATAATAAGTACGATTACTATTAATGCACAGAAATATGATTCGCTGATTTCTGAAAATAGCAGAGAGTCACACAAAAATGGTAATGAGAAGTAAAATCTTCATCAAAATTAGCTAACCTCTAATAAATCTTTGCAGAAACCTTGAATTCCAAATAACTTGGCATCTTCTATTTGTTTCGCCATTCTCCGTCTAAGATTTTCTGAGTCTGCCAGTGATCGCTTGTATTTATCCTAAAATACACAAAAGGAACTAAGTAATCAATAATAAGCAGAAGAAAAAAGACAAGAAGCTGACAAAGTGACGACTTCTGGTACAAAATCTACATGATCAGTGCATGACACCAAAGGTATTTAGGGGAAAGGGAAAAAAAATGTTTGCAAGTTTTGCGTCTCAAAGGGTCACGACTGAGATATGCACTATTCTATATTATCCAAATATATATTCATGAATCATGGGTCAAGATAAGATTTGAATCTGTAAAATATAAGTCAGTACCTATTGACATGTTTCCGAGTGCTTATAAATAGACTCCATTGAGTGGTTAGAAAGGCAGCTTGCAGGTGAGGTAATTTTTTTAAAAAATCAAAAATTGTTTCCCATACGAGAGGTATGCAAGCATTTGCTTTTTATTTGAGGTTGCCTTGATTGAGATTGATGTAAAGGATTGTCCCCAAGGCTAATATGGGTTCATTTTGAAATTTCATTCATGCGCAAAGCAAACTCACCAATAGTTCAGCTTTTTCATTGCTCAGTTCTTCCACAGATTTGTTTAGATCTTCAATTTGACTTATTAGCTGCTTAGTGTCTGCGTCTATTGGAGGTGGTGAGTTTTCCGTTGGCTTTTGTGAGAGTGGCGTACAAAAACTTCTACTTTGACTACTGCTTGTCCACTTCGCTAGATTTAACCCATAATTTGACCTGATTGGAAAAGCAAACAGAAACCGGAGGTAAATCATGGTGGTAGATTTCAATGAAGAGAAACGTACCCTGGTTAGTAAATGGAAAATATGGGAACCTGATGAATGATTAAGGTTGTGTCAAGTGCGAAAACTTATTTGGCATGGACTTTATGAGGGTTGAAACCAAATTATCACAACGTAGATTTATGAAAGAGAATACTTACAAGGATGTTTAGTAACTAGGTAATATTTCTATGAGAAGGAACCATTCAGTAACCTTTCTCACGATCACAACGTAGATAATTAATTGAAATAAGTACTTCAGAGTAGAGGTCTCGTCAAATAGGTTGACACTTGTTGACTATCAGCTTGCAAGCAACAGTTCAATTGCCCTTAGGCCTGAGTTAGGGCAATGCTGCTGCTATGCATTGAACGGTCTATGGTGCATGATAGTGAAAAGTAGATGAGTGTCTGTGAATCTGACGAGATTTCTAGCAAAAACAGCCCTTACTACTGCAGTTCCTGAGTTGCTACCAGTGACGAGTGAAACCTTACTCTTTCCACAGACAGATATGATAAAATCACACTTAGGTACATTCCTCTGATCATAGGAATTGCCAGCTTTGGTAGCTCTGAGCAGCAAAAAAAAACGCTACATGGTTGGTCATGATGAGATTTTCCGTGTGTTGAGTCATGCAATCTTGATCCTTTAGAATCTACACAAGATTGTAAAGTTTTCTCTTTACTCTGATCTGATATGAGCGCACAGAGTTACATTAATTTAAAGCGGTCTAAGTTAAGAGATGCTGATAAGGAAAAAAGAGCATGGTTGTGGGATGGGAAGGATGATGTAATGTGAGGTAAGTCAAAGTTGAACAACATGTTATGTTCATGACAGCATGAAAAATCTAAGTGCACAGATGTCAGTGCAGGTAAATGGTTGTCATAAATAACTGAAAAAATGACTCTGCCTCAACAAACAGGGCTATTAAATGTAATTTGTTTGAGAGTATTATCATGAAAAGGTGATCGTCAAAGATAACCTCTACGCTTTGACAGCAAGAAAAGAATCATGGAACAAGAATTAAAAGGGATATCTATAAGAGCAAAGGGAGATCATACCTTAAATTAATGTTTTTGTTCACTGATAAGCAACTTTCAGTGATAATTTTTCCGAAACGAACGCAAATTGGTACGGCTGCCATTTCAAAGAGTCCATGCACTTATCACACACACGATTTTAGGAAAACAACCATGAGGAGGGGAGGGGAGTGGTGAATTCCTTTGCTCATCATTTGATGTTTGATGGAATAATTGGCAGTTACAAGAGAAGAAGAAGAAGAAGAGGAAGAAGAAGAATCAGCGAGTAGTAACCTAAAAAGCTGGAGAAAAACAAAATTCCTGAAAGCTATAAAATTTTAGAGAACCAAGATTGTTGAACTTTGAAGTGTAATCCCTACCGAGTTTATACAGTTTCGTCCATTCCGCATCGTAATTTCCATCCTAATTCTTACACCTTGTGATTCTTAGCTTCTAATTCAAATTTTTACGTGCGTCATCCATCACAATTTTGTGTTTGCTTTGTCAATAATGAAGTATCAAGGTGTTGTCTTCTACTTGTCAAGAATTCATGTCATCGGCGCTGGCTCTGTGTCAATTTGAAAGTTTTTGTAAGTACACTTGTGTTTTTGGAATTTAAACTTACGCTCATGGAACCCTGCATAGGTACAATTTGTGTGGCAAAATGTTTGAAATGAAGTGAGTGTTTAGATATGGAGCAGCGAAATCTCTTCGCACTATACAAGTAGTCGATAAGTATTTAAGATGGGTTCTTTTGTGCTGCATTTCTTTTTCATTTTCTCAGTAGAATCTTTGTTACACTCCCATTTATAACCATTCTATACTAGACTGTAGATTCTGCGGACAGGAACTAATTTGGATCACAAAAATTAGGTGCTCACCGCAAGAAAAGTCTTTTAATCAACCTCATCATTCCTCCACTCATGACCTGCAATAATGACTGTTCACAAGTTTTGAAAAATTGATCTATATATCTCTAAGTACGGGTGTTTACTGTGGTTGATCATTGGATCTTAGCACGGCTTACCTATAGGAGTATCATTGAAGATAGGTATAGGTAGTTTTTCAACAGGACGAGTTTTTACATGTATTTAACGTTTCATCTCTCTTATTATAGTGTCCTAACTTGATTCAACATTCTGTTTTCACCCTAGTTTGTTAAGTTCTGCACTGTAAAGTTCCCAATTAGCCCAGAATATGCCTTTTCATCTCAGACACCTGTTGCTTTCCATTCTTGTTTATTTGAAGTCTAGCTTTGTTGCCATTCTAACTGTCACTGTAGTTGCTACATTAGAAATATTTTTTGTAATATTTTTTGAATCAGATGCTTTTGACATTTTGGTGGGTGGTACATTTTTTAAACTGTCAATAATTTTGTGGGGGGGATAAAGAGACCCAGGCTATCGTCTAGGGGTGCGAGAGCTAGATGGATAAATGCATTGAGATTCGTTTGAAACAGACAAACTGAACTGAAATCAGCTCAAGAGCATTTCACTCTCCCAAATTTTCTCCCGTGTTCTATTATTTTAACGGAGCACTAAACCACTTAACGCCTGTCAACTTGCCATGAATTTACCCTTGCTCATGATGAATATTGTCAACAAATTTCAAGTTTTAGTGTTCAGGATTGCCGGCGGTCTGGAAAACCAAATGTCAGGGTATTTGGTGAGGTGTATTTAGCAGAGATGAGTGTAATTTGAAGGGGGGAAAATCCAAGTGGAAGTTTTTTTCTCGAATGTCAGGGAAGGTTAGGAAATTTGGAGACGAAGAATTCATAGCAACCCTGGTGTTGTTTAGTTCCCTGTTTGAAAAATGAAGCATCAGAGAAAATCAGTCAATGCCTGATGTAGTTAAGCTCATTCCAATCAAATTAATCCATAGATCAAATGGAATGTAGAATCTGAACACTGAGAAGATATTAGGTTTATTCGAATGAGTGTCAAAATAATGAAAAGGTACTACACTAATACCTTCTATGTACAGTGGCAATTTTGAAAAATTAACTGGTCTAACGTTAGTGATCAATAATAGTTGAAATTTGAGAATATGTAATTTTTTTTTGGCAATAATTTTTTTTTGAAAATTTGTGTGGCAACAAGCATTTTGCAAACTTTCTTGTCAAGATTACAATGACAGGTATTACTATTGAGGTGAGTGGGCACCTTTGAAGAAGAATCAAGACTTTCATTTGCAACCTTAGGGGATGACTTACTCCGAAACAAGATAAAAAATTGTATGTGTGGGATGTTCAATAAAAATTGTCAGAAATTAAAAAAAGGTAAAAAAAATGGATCAATCATAATGCAAAATGCAGTCAATTTCGATTTTTTTAATTTCAATTTAATCACCCTAAAATAAAATACTTTTTTCCCAACTATTTTGCGACTATTGAAATACATGCTGAAAACACCATTAACCAGCTATTGGAGACTTGCCTGTGGTGATTTTACTATTGTATTTACAATGTCAAAATTTTCATCTTTAAAGTGATTTTTGGCCCGAGGGTGTAGAAATAAGTCATCAGGAGTCAGATTTGGTCTATTCAATAAATATTCAGTACCATTTCAAAAGTTTTATCGACCAGAAACTCCAAGACAGCAGCTGCGATATAAGACTGTTACTGAGGACATAGGAGTCAACAATCGCAGAACCCAAATGCAAACACTAGTAAGGTTCAGATGATCATGCAGTAGTCTACAAGCTCCACTAACCAGTGTGCCAATGTTGGGAATCTTTCAAAAAGCTGCAACAGTACTGTCAGGAACACACGGAAAAAATTCAATTGCTATAAAAAGTGACTGCAACGTCTCAACGTAGATTTTACAACAAAAAATGCTATTTTAACCACTATTGTGAGCTAATTTAACTACGGGGGTGGTTAAAGTAGCATTTTTTTGCGGTAAAATCTACATTGAAACATTGCAGTCACTTCTTTTAGCAATTGAATTGTTGAATCAGCAATTTAATTTTTTCTGAGCACCTTAAACAGGGTGTCTATCTTCAGTAGAAACTGGAAAATCCGGAGAAAGCAGGAAATTGTTGTCATAGGGAAAAATCAGAAAAATTGCTCATGGGGCAGGAAATTCCAAGCGCATCAAGCTTTTTTCAACCCCTTGCAGTTTAGCACATGCAAAAGTGAAACATTTGGTCCAATCAATTAAATATGCTGGTGTTTTAAAATCAAACTGGTGTTAGTTTACTCTTGCAAAAAATTGGGAAAATGAAATCAAACACATGAGAAAAAATCAAGAAAAGATAAGGTAAATTCTAAATGAAATTCTAGTGAACACCGTGTTAAAAGTGAGGAACTCTTTAAAATGTTTAAACCATCTTTCCCAGGAAAGTCTGTATAATTGTATATATTTTCAGTCGATAACCGTTATTCATTTTTAAGTTACATCTAAATATCTTATTTCTGTACAGAAGTTGATATGTTTAATAAATAAAAAAAAAAAAAAAAAAAAAAAAAAAAAAAATCTTTCCCAGGACCTTTCAGGCATTGCACCACTCCCACAAGTACTTTTTTACTTTGGATAAATCTCAATATTAATTTTAATCAAGTTTTTTTTTAGTCACTTCATAGTGTAATGCTGCTCTTGAAATTCGACAGTTTCTAGGACTGACCCTTTAAAATAAAATAATTTTTTTGTTTCAGGCTTCTAGGACTGACCCTTTGAAATAAAATAATTTTTTTGTTTCTGGTTTCTAGGACTGACCCTCTAAAATAAAATAATTTTTTTGTTTCAGGTTTATGAACAGTACAATGTATTCAATCTTTGAGTTACCAGTTCTCTCGTCCAAATGACACTTGTAGGTATGCTGAGAAAGAACAAGTGAGGAGTTATTCAATCTTTGAAGTGAGTATTGACTCACCGAGGAGCAATTCAGTTTTTTATCTCTTTCAAGCCCATCTTCAACAAACAGTCGTATGATAAGAGCTTGATTGATCTCCCAATTTTTAGTACTTTTTAAGCACCCACTAAACTCCCACTTCTCCTCTGCTTGTCTACTACAAGTTTTTGGCCATTGAAATTCTTCTCTCTCTCGTGGTCTAATTATTCTTGTCAAAGAATCGAAGGTTTTAATGTCAATTGTCTCTGATTAATTTTGGTTTCATGCACAGCCATAAGTAAATCAATAAATTGTTCATTTGAACATAGAAGCTTTAAGACATTGTGACACAAGTTAGTCCCGGAAAAAGACCAAAAAATGAAAAAGTACGAAATTATGACAAGATAACTGTCGCTAACAAGCAAAAAAGAAGAGGAAGTATACAATAGGAGGCTGGCAAACAACTATTCAGTTCTGTGGACTATTTAAAGTGTCCAACAGCTCATTAACGGAGTAAAAGGCTGTAGAAAGAATAAAGTTATGATGGCTGTTCAGGAAAATAATTAATTTTCCTTCTTGAAAAATAGTTTTAATCTTTCTTGGAAAACCATTCAGAAAGACAAGAACTTGATATGGTGCATTGGAATGGAAAGACGAACTTTAGCCTCTTAAGGGCTCTGTGCCTACTGTTGTATGCATGAGCTGGAAGAAGATCTTGAGGTACAATTAAGTTACATGGAGAATTTTACACTGGTCTCAGCTTCAACCTTTTATTCGTATATTTTTTTTATTTTAAGAGAAAGATTTAAAAAGGACACTAAAAGGATAAAGCGGTCCAAAAACATCAATTAGTACTTTGAAATTTTGAATACTGAAGGCCCAGTATAATGGTCTAAAGCAAATGTTGTATCCTTTAGCGTAATATTAATTTTAGTTAGACACATTTAACCTGTTCTATGTATGAGTTAACTCCTGATACCTGTCCTAATTTGAAGGATTAATCTTTGTTTTTTCTTATTTCAGGATTTTAAACATCACTATGTCTCGTCCAGATAAGATGAAATCTGGAGGCTTCGTAAGTTACTATATTTACTTTGCTCTTTACAATTTGTCCCATGAAAATTGTCGTTATCATGAATCTTTCTCCTTAATTTTTCAGATGAAACTAGTTCTTCAAACAACTCATGGAAGTATAATATTTATTGTATGTTGTGAGAATTTATTGTTCTAAGCGTCCATCATAAAATTACTTGATGAGTTTTTGAAGTTAAAGTGCGCAAAACATTATATTTATTCGCAAGAGTTTCAATTGATTTTAGTAATATTCAAATCTTGCCTTCTACGATTTTGAGGTTTCATTTACACTGTTTTTGTGGTGAAAAAAATGTTCGACTTTCCTTTTCAACGTAGCAGATTATTTTTGCCAAAATTCCTGCAGCTTTTGCTGCATTGTAATTGAAAATTTCTCTTAAAAAATTTTAGAAGCTCATTCCTTTTCTTTCTAATTTTGCATAGTTGGACCAGCTGTTTGGCAGGCCCAAGAAAGGGTCGGGGAGAATTCCTGGAGCTCCTATACCAAGACCCAACTCTGACTCTGATTTCAATGAACTGGAGGAACAGGAATTTTTCATCGAACATTTAGATGACATCGCTCTCAATGATAAATTTGAAGACATGCTCGTAAGTGTCGAATTTTCATTTTTTTTCACAAGTTATGGCTAAACTTAACCTAGACAGGCGGCTGTGGAAAAGACAAAAATTCGCTGCCGAACTAGCTTTTTAGTCTGGCGACCGAAAATATCAGCTGATTTTTGGTTGGAGACGCTCCGCAGTAGCCGAAGTTGTGTTTGGAGGCCAGAGAAAAGTCAGAAAATTTGAAAATTCTGGAGACAAAATAAAGCAGAAAAAGTTGGGTAATGTCTGAGAATTGTAAGTAAAAAAGTAAAATTACAGAATCTATGAACAGCTTTTAAAGCTCATATATCTCAGCGAAACCTGTCGCCAGCTCCTATTTAAAGGTTATATTAATAAGCATAACAAGCCATTGCTAGCACCTGGGGGAGTTGGTCATTCTTTTCCTATATAGAACTTATTTGACTAGAAAGTATTTAATTTTTCTGTCCTAAATTTCTCAATATATGCACGTGCAGTGGACAAGATATGAATTTCAACATTCTGATAAAAGTTTCTGCCCTAAAATTTCACGTAGAGCATAATTTGCGCCATGAAAATTACTAAATTAACTACCAATCACGATATTATCCACTAGTTACAGGAAATTAAAATTTCTTGCTCACAAGATAAACTTGAATTCACTCGAATCAAAGCACAAACTGTAACGGCTTTGGTGAGCTCCTCAATGGCCTGTGTTCGTTCCCCAATCTATGTCATTCAAAGTGTCAATAACCTGCAGTAGCTGAGTGGAAGTGTCAGTATTGAAGTTGTCATAATTTTTTACTGCTAATACTGCCGCTGTAATGTACTCAAGTAGATTTTTTTTTTTTTTTATGAGCAGGATGTTTGAATTTATCGGTTAGGAGTTACTTTCAATAATTACCGTCGTACCAAGCCTATTTCAAGTGAAATTTTGACGAGGAAACATATCTGAATGCATTCTGTAAGCTCACTATGCTTAAAAGTTTGCCAAAATATTTCTTGAACATACATCTATCAGTTACTGACTTTCCACTCTATCCTTGACCCTCTAGTTTTCATCGTAAGTCTAATCCATATCATTGGTTTTTTTCCCTCTCCAGAATGATATGAACCTATCAGAAGAAAAAAAGGAGCCTTTGAGGTGTCAACCAATGATGAACAAGAAAAAAATGCTCATAATGCATTACAAAGGAACCATTCATGTAAGTTAGTTTACTATCTATATATTACATGCTATTATGTGATAGGATATGATATAGTAGATACTATCTAGTATATACTATTAGCCTAATGCCATACAGGGGCAGTAAAAGTTCCAAAAGCCCAACAGTCCTTTGCGATCCAGCATTTTTGCCTATCGACCAAATTTCCAATTTACAAACTGATTGCTGATTGATGCTCAAGTCGTTTAGACAGAAAGTTGGTAATGTAGCCAAGGGTGCACTTTTTTAACTGGGTGAGTCCCAAAATATGTGCTAAACTTTCCTCTATGCCATGCCTTGGCGTTAATAAATAAATTATGAGTTTTCGTCGGCAAAGGTCCTTTTTGCCGGTCACATATGGAGAGCATTGTGAATAGTTAGTGGTTGAGTTTCAAACAGTGCAAATATGTACGGAAAATGCAGAAAGTTAAAATTAAGACTGATCGTCAATAACGGGCTAAGTATCAGAAAGACCATTTCAAGTTATTCACGCTTTAATTTTTGACAACTGTTACAGAACATACCGTTAAAGCCACCTTTAGAATGTTACATGCATTACTCTAGTATGTATTGGTTATACTTGGTCTGTCATGTAGCATGTTTTCCTTGGTGCTTTGAACAATTTGAATCAAAGAAAAGACCTTTTCTCAAAAATGTCACCTAACTTAAAAATGTAGTATGAATGTGTATTATCTTTTCCATCCACAGCAAGATAACAGGAATAAGTTTGACAAACCTGCTGAGTACATCCAGTACCTGAGTCAACCGGACCTGAGTGTCAATAAAATTTACGGTTGCATCGAGTCTTTGCGGATCGCCCTCACAAATAATCCATTGAGCTGGGTCAATGAATTCGGGACCTCAGGACTGAAAACTGTCCTTTCGATTTTAAACGAGTGTTACCGCAAGTAAGTTTTTAAATCATTGATGTTAGTTTTCGATGAAACCCTACCAATTTTTGGCCTTGCTTAAGCAGTGTGATTCTGCTGAAAAGTACAGAAAAACAACCTGTGGGCTAGGAGAAAATCTCAAAATAGTAAGATTCTAACACTCTCTCAACTGTATCATAGCTAAAATATTGGAACAACTCGCTATAAATAAAAGTACCTGTCTGGCAGTGGACTAAAAGCAAACAGCATGTGTGTTTCTCACTATGTTATCGTACATTTATGGCTATCCTGTTTATTCCAACATTAATGCTTGTAAAAAATGGATTTTCATTCTAAAACAAGAGAATTTATGAGTTAAATTAATGCCCACCTATTTTTCAATTTTACACTTCAGAAAAGGAACCCTGCTAATTTCCGTAAAGTCAAAAAATTGAACCAGAATTTTACCCACTAAGTCGATTCTTTGGTTATTTATATACATTGTTATTGGTAACAAGTGGTACAGATGCCATGTGGCACAAGACAAAGCGCGAATCAAAGCACACCATCGCATGTCTTCTCCTGAATTTTCCGTGGAAAATGATTCACACAATGGGAAGCTTGGAAACTAGCCTCTGAAGAAGATATCAGCATTATCAATGGGGCAGTGGCAGGGAATTTTTGCAGGGTTGTAGTATACCATGTCTTGCGCTCAAAAAATAATTTCTGAGGGGGAACAGCTGATCAAAATACTACCAATCAAAAGTTGACCGTCAAATTGGTGTAGCAAGGCAATGCCTGAATATGGGTACAGCCAATCTACAAACGCTGTTCCTCCCGCTTGGCTATGTCATCAGTCACTGCCAAAAATATTGTTCCAAACGGGTCCCTTTTTTGTCAAAATGTGATTTCTTTGCCATGCAGGGCTTTAAAAACTCCAAAAAAATTCCAAGGAGCTTAATTTATTCTGCACTTTTAGAAAATGAATTAAAAAAGTGGGTGCTACTGACTCTTTGAAATGTTTTAAAAAGCAAAATTTCGGATGACTCTTGTGTGTGAGTTTTGTTCCATTGGATCAGTGATAATGGCTAAATTTACCCATTAAAGTCTCGCTTAGGAGTTGAGCTCCGGAATTTCACATTGTGTGAATATCCCAAAATGTGGTTTTTGAAACGAATTCTAAGTCGAAAATTACATGTGTTCCTTTTAATTTCTGAATTCTTTGAATCAGTGTTCGAAACTCATCTTTGAGTTTCAGTAGCCATGTGGCACATCAAGCTCAATTTTTTAGGGGCCAAATTGACTTTATGCCTAAATATCACGGCGCATTCAGTGAAAAGTTAGACGCAAGATGTTTTAGTTACAGAGCAAGTAGCTGTAACTTGGGAGAAATTTCGAAAAATCACGAAACAGAAAAATTAGGATTTTTTCTGGGGGGAGGGGGGAGCAATTTTTAGGGGCCATGTTGGCGCAGAGCATTAATTTTTTAGGCGCATGACGATTTTAGGCGCATTCGCGCTTGTGAGTTTCGAACACTGCTTTGAATGAACCTCTTTTGCATCAATGTTATTCCCTGTCAGCCGCCTTGTTTTCTAAAGCACCTCTCCTAATATATATTGTTTTCTTTGATTTCAGCGATAGTAGGTATGATCGCATTGAGTATGAGTGTGTGCGGTGTTTAAGAGCGATAATGAACAACACTGTCGGCTTGAAGCAAATGTTCAGTCAAAAGCAAGCTCTCACTATTGTGGCAAGGTCTCTTGAGCCCACAAAACCTCCTGTTATGCTTGAAACGGTGAAAGTGCTCGCAGCTGTTTGTTTGATCCCTCCAGACGGGCATGAAAAAGCGCTGGAAGCTATCACCATGAGTGGTGAGATGAAAGGTCGCACCAGATTCCAGCCTGTCGTACAGGGCCTTCTTGTTACGGAGAATGAACCTTTGCGGGTGAGTTATCATTCATTTTTACCTATATCTTTACCGTTGGTGGATGAGCATGGACCATCCGCTGCTATCTGATGACTGAAATATTTTAAAGCTTTCTTTTATATTCATTAACTTTTTTATTCAGTGGTAATATTACGTACTTAATGCCTTTCAAAATATTGATAGTTTGTTTCAAAAAAGAAAAAAGGAATTTTTGCATAATTGAAGAAGTTTTTCTTAAGAAACAGAAAGGTGAATATTTGAAAGTGGTATCCCTCCAGAAGTGATCAATCCATCTGCGCAAATTATGAGTAATTTTCACTTGAAAGTAATCAGTTTACTTTTAATTTGTCAAGTTAGTGACAGTTTCAGACTTTTGTATATGTTGTTCAAATTATTTGGTTTATTTTAACACAATGGATACTAACTGCATGATAAAGATGACGTCAAATTTTTTTCAAAGTAATTATATCCAAAGCAAGATACCCATGTCCATACTTTATTAGAACTCTCTGTGGTTAAATTTATCAAATTTGCCAGAATATATGGATATTTTTTTTAAAAAGAGACAAATCACTCAAACTTTCAACTTTGTCTTACTTACTCTAGGTAGAAATTGTCTTAAAAATTCTCTTAGTTGCTAATACTACATGGAATAACCCATATTGCCCTAATGTAATATGTACCATGTACAATTTTTGAAATAAGTCATTTCGATCTTATTGATTTCAAAATGTTAATAAAAACGGTATTTTTTGCTTGGCACTTGCAGCATTTGTAGGAATTTAATAAACTCCTAAATGCTGAAATTTCTTTAACCCTCAGGAAGGAACCGTCTTTTCTGATAGTTTCCTTGATAGATTCGTTTTTTTAAACAATCGTAGTTACAAGTTTTAATTCAGTTGACCTGATTTTATTTCTTCTGTTTCTAGGCTGCTTGTTTGCAACTAATCAATGCCATCATAGAAACCCCAGACGATCTAGAATTTAGGCTACATTTAAGAAATGAAATTATGCGAGCTGGACTCTGTGATATTTTAGAGGTAAGTTATAGATTTTTAGTAGAATTATCTAGTGGGTGTATTAAATGTAATAAATATCAAGGTTGTGACACAAGTAAATTTCAGAACTAGCTCGGCTCTCGGCAATTTGATAATATGAGCTCTGCTAGCAAAACCTATTTTATAGTGTATTGATCAGCTGAAAAAGTATAATGAAGAGAACAAATTTGATTTCAAGTGCAGAAACTGCTTCTTTCCACCCATTTTAATTGTATGATTTGTTTCTTTCTCATAGTTCATTCCCTAAATTCTTCCTAACAAATCTTGGAAATTGACAAAATCCATTAGCACACTTAGACAAGGTGCGAATTCAAAGATTATGATACATGTTTTCTCATCAAAATTTCTTGTAGAACGAAAATTATCGAAATTAACTTCCAGCCAAAATCCTAATGTTTTTCGATTCACAAATTCAAACTTCCTGCTCATGAGAAACTGCTCATGGCAACCTCAATATTGGCGCTTTGGCTCAGCTGTTGCCCGCCATTTATACTTTGAACAACACAGGATAGGGAAGGAAAACTGCTCGATCGAAAAGCCTTCCAAAACTGTTATAGTGCACAGTTTGATTCACTTTGATGCTGGCTTTCTTTTTAAGCTGACATTCAAATTTTTTGCAACCAAGTTTAGCAGTATTTGTTGCCTGAATTAAGTTGTATGTAACATTTTGAAAAGGAGGCATTTTTCAAAATGCTTGAATTTGTACCTTGTCTAGCGGTCCTTTCTCAAAGTTTTCACAAAGGTGATACGATGGCCGCCATATTTTGTCAGAACATCATGCGATTTATTGCGTTGATTATTTCCATTTTTTCAGCTACTTGTCATATGTATCAAATTTTGAGATCGCATTTCTGTTGTCACGAGACTAAAGAATTCACTTACCAAATTTGATAAACAAATTCAATGTAATAAAGGCAGGGTTTTTTTTTTTTTTTTTAGAGAAGAAATATCGCATCCTATACTGATATGGAAACTGCACTTGAATGCGATATTTTTCCTCTCAAAAAACGGTGCCTTTATTACATTGAGTTTGTTTGTTAAATTTGGTAAGTGAATTCTTTAGTTTCGTGACAACAGAAACGTGATTCCAAAATTTGATAATTATGACAGGTAGCTGAAAACGAGTAACTAATCAATGCAATACATCTCATGTTGTTCTGACACAAAATATGGCAGCTATCGGATCACCTGAAATTTGTATCACTGCATGTACTGACACAAGATCAGCAAAGAACACCTATCCGCGTCTCTATGATTCTAGTCTGTGATTCTATTTTTGATGTTGGTTACCTGGCGTAGTGTTGCCATTATTTCATTAAGGCGTAATAATCATAAAATAAATTGATTTTTTTTATTGAAAAACTATATTCAAAATTTTCTGGTAGATTTTCTCTACTCTTGATCTGATTGAGATCTGCTCTCTCTTATAGACTTTAGAAAAAGATGCCAGTGAAGATTTGATGGTCCAGCTAAAAGTCTTCATTGACCATAAGGAAGAAGATTACTACGAATTTATACAAAGGTTTGACAATGTAAGGCTTGACATCGACGACATCAACGAGTGTTTCGAAGGAGTCAAGAACATTGTGATGGACACGACTGCAGAGCCATATCTTCTCTCAATTTTGCAGCATTTTTTATTTATCAGGGATGATTGTTATATCAGGTGAGATTCAGTTTTTATACTCACGGCTCAAAACTATCAATGCGACAGTATCTAGTAAACGCTCTCAAAATCTGTCCTTTTTAGAACATTGAAGTCTGTTGAACTTGTCATCAGACATTAAAGGAAGATACATGCGGTCTAAATTCAACTTAGATTTTTGAGGATTCAGGAATCCTAGGCCAATATTGAAAACAGACACCTTTTTAGCCGAAATGTTTCAGTTTTCACCATATTAATGGTTTTTATGGTAATTTCCAAGTGTAAATGATGTGAAATGTAGTAATTTTCTCTGTTACCTTATTAAACTAAGATGTATAGCGGTCAAAATCAAACTTAGATTTTTGGAGGATTCAAAAATCCTGGGCTAAAACAGTAAACGGACACCTTTCTTGTTAAAAAATGAATTTCTAATCCTCACTTCCAAAGAAAGGATCATTTAAATTGTAATAAAGTTAAATTTTATTGATTATCAGCACACTGGATTCATGCATCATTGGTGCAAAAATCGTAAATATTCACTTGTTAATTGAAGAGGTAGAGAAATATCTCGGCTATGCTCAGTGTAACTATTTTCTTAAGGTTATTTTGTCTGTAAAATTTGGGCTCAACAAATCTTTGTATTTTTCTTTCCAGGCCGGCGTACTATAAGTTAATAGAAGAATGTGTTTCTCAAATTGTCTTACATCGAAGTGGCGTTGATCCAGATTTCAAATCAAATAGAAGATTCCAGATAGATGTTCAACCCTTGATAGATACTTTAGTTGGTATGTGAATTTTCAGTAGAGTTGTCCTCAAAAATCTTTTTTAAACTAACACAAAATATTCAATGTAAGATTAAGTTGATTTTTCATGGTTCGATAGCTGTGGCGGAGGATTTTTCAAACTTGGTTTACTGATTCCAAAATCCGTTATCAGTAGATTACGTTTTTCTCCCTTTAGAAGTTCAAGAAAACTGGAGAGTCGTTTAACAGGGTTGCCACAGTCAAGGAAAAACCTAGGAATGTCAGGGAATTTTTAAAAGTCAGGGAAAACCTGGAAATATCAGAGAAAAATCGTCAAGCCTCATTTATTTGCTCTCTAGAATGGGTTTGACGTTTCAAACAAAAAAATTTGCCAAATTTGTCAATTTTTTGTCTTTTTAACGATTTAGTATATCTTCAATTGTCAGGAAATTTTATCAAAATTCGGCAGGAAAATCATGGAAATGTCAATCTTATTTTCTAAGTTCTGTGGCAACTCTGGTTTAATTGCCCTCTTTAATTCCCAATAACACACAATTTGAAAGAAGCGTACATCACTTTAAACTGCTGTTGAAATAAAAATATAACAAGTGCGTATCTTGCTTGTTATGCCTCACTATTTCCGTTCATGTTTTATTTCCCAAGAGAATATTATTAGCTGTCATATTATGAATATAAAAATTATTCTCATATTCTTGATGATAGGAAAATCAGTCATTTTTCTACTTTATTGATGATCAGTTGTCTTTCAGAAAAGTTAAATGTTACATTGATGTCACAAACCAACATACTTTTTTCTCTCCTTTTTAGTTTAAATTTGAAAAATGGATGAGTGGTGGATAATTTAATTTTAGTATTTATAATAAAGGAGAATTTATAATCAGTAGCTATCGTTAAAAAGATAATCCTCCGCAAATAGTTAATCTCTAATGATCGCAATCTAATGTTGATTGAATTCAAAATTTGTAAAACCTCTCAATCGAAAATTCTTAATATTTGAATCACACTTAAGTTTTGAAGTTCAGTGTTGCTCCTTGAATTAATTGAATCCAGAACTTGTTTAAAATCTAGGTAATCATTTCCTTCTTCTGTTAACACTTTACATTTTCACCTTCCTTTATATTTCAGAAAAATCTAAGATAGAAGAAGAAAGAAAATTAGATGAGTTAAATAGGAAATTAGAAGAAGCAATTGCCATGCGGCAAGAAGCTGAAGCCAAATTAGTTCAAGCCGAAAAAACGATCAGTGATATGCAAGCAGGTGGCGCAAAAGTGAGTAATTATTTTAACCTGTTCCTTTAGTATCAAAACTATACAAATTGGCAAGTTTCCCAAAAAATGATGTACCGATAGATGTAGATATTTTGATCTTTCAAATTTGCTGCTGCTTCAATTCAAAATTGCATTTGAGAATTGCCTGGTTTCTATGATACCAATATTCAAGATTTTCTTCTAATGGAATAACTGTTTACATACCGCCCCTGTAAAAAGTTGTCTAATTTTATATTGGACCATCCCTTCATTCAGTATTGCCTAAAGACTCATTTTTTTTTTTGTATTCTTAAAAAAAAATCACTACAGTTTGGTTGAAATTGATTTTTTTTTATATTCCTGGAACTGATACCAGATACCAGTTTTGGGCGGAACTGAATGCTGGATGTTTTGCTGTATCTGTCGGAACTAAATCATATTTTTTTAAAAAATCTCTTTGATTCTGAGTACTTTAAGGGTTTACTCTTCTCTCTAAAAGTACGATTCATGTTATGCAAAGTGGACCACTTAGTTCACGGACCTCCCGAGAAATCTCTTGGGCCCAGTGAGAAATTGCATGTATTACGTCAATAGAAGTAAAATACCTATCAAAATTTCATAAGACGGAAAGACAAACCTTTATAAATGTATCACAAAACTCATGTGTCCAATAGTGTCTCTGGGAAGGCGTGAATCACTGAGTATCTATTTATTTCCATTTGAAGGTATGGTAAAGAATCGATCATTGAAATTAAATCGATTATTTTCCAAATCACGTAAGCGCCAAAATTACGAATGCAAGAAAACAAGAAAAACTGTTTTATTCGCTTTGTTGAGAATCTTCGAATTCCAAAAAATACATGTTCTTTTAGAAGGCCATTTTGAAATCAGACATGATTGATCATACCGGAGAAAGCAAAGAAAAAACAACTCCTCCACCATCAAAATAGAGATCGGCGTTTAAGTGACTTGGAAAATAATCAATTCAATTTTCATTGCAAACACCCTGATGATCGATCCTTTTCCATAGGTTTAAGTGACGGATCAATCAATTTATCATAAAGCACGCAATGCCACGTAGGGTGTCTACCAGTCCCCAATGGCCCTGATTATCCCTGATTTTGGACGGGTGTCCTCGATATCCCTGTAAGTCCCCAATTTTCTTCGTTCAGGTCCCCAAAAAATGACAAAAATCTTCCTAAACACTGGCATTTTCAAATTTTCCCACCAGCCGCGGCAGCGCGGTATAACCATGGAATACAAAACTGAAGTGTTGCTCGGTTTTTTGTCAGTCTTCATCGGTTCAACATGACTTGTAAAATTAGTCGTATAAAATACACCTTCCAACGCTCTAACTAGCCCGCTTTCTCTTACTATTTCAGGAAAAAAGTCCCTGATTTTTTTGAAAAAACGCCCCTAAACGTCTCCGAAAGTCCCCAATTTTGGTCTTTAATACAGGGGAAATTGAATTTTACGACATCGGTTATAAGGACGTATCGGTCATAAGGACATGCGATTTGGTCGTACCCCTTATTGACTTCACATTGACTCAGTGTATTTGTGCATCGGTTATAAGACAATCGGTTATAACGATCAAATCAGGCCAGTCCCTAGAGGGTCGTTGTATCTGATCGCCACTGTAACTGGTTGACACCCTGGTCACTGAATAGTGTCAAATTATAATATTAATGAAGATCAGTTGTCATGTCGGCCTCCTATGTGTAGTGGTTGTAGCGCTTGCTCTATGACGGAGGTCCCAGGTTCGATTACCGGCCAGGCGACCCGAGTTTGATGGTCTCAAACAATGGTTGCCTGGACTGGTTCAGTAGGGACGAAGGGTGATGGGACTTAAAGCGTGGGATTAGCCCTTGAGGGCTATTCGAAGTAAGAAAAAAAAAAAAAAAAGTTTCTCTTTCTTCTTTATTCCTTATCGAAACACTTAACATTTTGCAGGTTCCCAAAGGACCAAGTTTACCACCTCCACCTCCAGGTATAGCGAATGCAGGGATGCCGCCTCCTCCTCCTCCACCGCCCATCCCTGGCATGGGCGGAGGTCCTCCCCCTCCACCCCCGCCCCCAGGGCCGGGAATGGGTCCACCACCACCCCCCATGCCAGGCATGGGTCCGGGCCCCCCTCCTCCCCCACCACCCCCAGGCATGGGTCCGCCACCTCCTCCAGCTTTCGGTGGGCTACCGAGTATGGCACCGAAACTCCCGGATGCCTTGCCGTATGGGCTCAAACCGAAGAAGAAGTGGGAGGTGGAAGGAATAAAACGAGCTAATTGGAAAACGGTAAGTTTTGTTTCTCTGAGTATCTAGTGCAAACAAGTTTTCTTTAAGTGGAGTTGTATACTACGAAACAAAGGATCCTCAGAATACATGATGTATGGTAACTTTCCTAATACTACTTCGAAAATTTGAAATTGCATCCCTGATTGAATCAGTCATTCTCGAAGACTAAACGGTCAGAAATGAAAACTTTTCTATTCAACCTGTCCTACATGTTGAAGGTCAGAAAAATCAATGTGTGAGAAAATTGCAATTTTCAATCAAATTGCGGTTGTTTCAAAAAATTTTATACAATTTGAACGAAAAAGGAGAAAGAAGCGATTTGAGGCTCAAGCCTTTCTGAGAATGAGTGGAATTATTTCAACATGTTTTCTCCATTTAAAGTCAAATTGTTAGTATTTCAAGCCGTAATGTGTACAAAAACTTTCATTTACTCTTTCTTTACAGCTGAAACAATGATAACTTACTCACTGCGATGATTACATCACTGATGACTGCTTACAAGTGCAAAAACTTACTTAAATCTCAAAGACAGAGAAACGGTTGGCCTAAAAGAACAAATATTCACCCCCTCATTCTTGAAAATTCTAGATAATAGAGAATTTGAATGCAAATTTTTTTCTTTGCCTCATCTGAAAGTGCTTAAAGAGTTGATTTCACAGTATTTTTCATAATTTTTTTTTTTATATGGGAAATAGTATAAAAATAGATTTAAAAGTGAGAAAATGCACCGCCTAGTGACGTCTTCTGGCGGCATTTCCCATTTGTGTGTTTAAAGCAAGTCTATCCGTCTATTTTAGCAGATTAGATCATTTTGTCATATCTTCTCCAATAATTGTTCAATTCGTGAACCAAGGGTATCCTCGTTTTCAGTTCACTCAGTAGTTTCCACTTAAACACAAAATTCATCCAATTTCAGACACCTGCAAATTCTCCATTGCGTGAGAGATTCAAATCGCATCAAATTAAGATGTTTGAATCTTTTTGAGAATGCACTTTTCAGAAGTTTTTTAGGCCACAAAAATCCTTTTTTCTGTTTGTCACATTTCCACAAAATACATCTATGCCTAAGCAATGCGGAACCAACAAAAACTCAATTTTCGATTTTTTGGCGCTTAGGTCTTTTTAAAATTTGTTCGCCTCTACCATCATCAACAATTTCAGTATTACCAAGACTGCAGTAAGAATAATAAATACTAACCCCAGGTAGTTTGTCAGTAACAGTCTGAGGCAAATGTCATCTGACGTATTCTAGGCTTTGCGGCGATTGTGTCAAATTGGAATTCGATCAGCAAGTCTGCATTGTTTTTAATATTTCTTCATAAATACAGTGACTACCAAATTGACCGGTAATTTTTTTGCATTTGCAGATCATACCTCAGAAACTATCGGAAAAGTCATTTTGGGTCAAAGTGCAGGAAGAAAAATTAGCATCACCTGAAATTCTGAATGGACTCGCTCAAAAATTCTCTTCCAAACCAAACATAAAGAAACAAAATGAAGTAGTTGACAAGTAAGTATACCTCTAATTGTTTTCTTCCCAATTAAGGAAATTCAATTGCAACCAAGAATGTTCAGCAGATATCTCTTTATCAGGGGCTGTCCATAAAATACATAACGCTCCAGGGAGGGATAGGTCAAGGAGAGCTATTTTGTTTCTGTTTTAAGGGATGTTGTGTTTTAAGTCATGTTGAGGAGAGAGATTGATCCAAGAATTCAATATTTAGTGCTACATATATTATGAACGCCCCCTGTGATAGCATCTGTGCAGCTACACAGATGCTTGGACACACAATCGCATCAAAATTGAATCAAGAAAAGGTAGTTCGAAATTTTATTCCTCTGTAAGACTCATAATGTAAAGAACAAAGTTTATTGACTATTTTCATGTTCAGAATATTTTTTCGAATGTGAGTTTTATCAGGAGAAATTTATAGCTAGTCTGTCCAAATCGACAGCGTAAGTCCACAATCACGTATATAGTTTGCGGTGTCTGAAAATCTCTGCCTCTATGTGATTTTTTTAAAGGAGAACAAATTGATATCATTCCTTCGCACAGAGAAGAAAAATCTCGGCAGTTTTAAAGAATTGCCGTTGAGTGGTTTTCCGTTTAAAAAATAAAGTATGACAGGAAGTCTGCGACGTCGCAAACCGAGTTATGTGATTGCCGACTCACACTGTCGAAATGCACCCTAACCTTCACACATCAAATATTGAAGGTGAAACTCCCAAACCACATATCTCGTTTTGCAATGTTGCAGACTTCCTGTCATATTTTATTTTTTAAATGGAAACCTTCTCAATATCAATTCTTAAGAACTTCTGTGATTTCCTTTCTGAACGGAGAAAATTGAATGAAAAATTCAAAGAATTATGTTAATTTCTTCTCATTGAAGAAAATTGAATTATAGTAGAGATTTTAAAACACCACAACAAGATATGTGTCTTGGGGATTTCACCGTCGATATTCTTCCGCATGGAATTTTTGTGAGCGTTGGATTTATTTTTATCGTGAATCGTAACTATGACATGGGCATTTCTTTCCAGGGGCGCAACAATGAAGAAAGTGAAAGAGTACAAAGTTCTGGATGCCAAGGCAGCACAAAACCTTAGTATCATGTTAGGTGGTTCGCTGAAGCATCTATCCTACCAGAATGTGAAAAATTGTATACTAAGATGTGATACTACCGTTTTAACTGGCAGCGTACTAGAGCAACTCATAGCGTACTTGCCTCCTCCTGATCAGCTTCGAAGGTTGCAGGAACTAGGCCCCTCGCAGTACAACTCTTTACCAGAAGCTGAACAGTTTTGTATAACGGTATGATTTTTATATTTATTTCATTTGGTGGTTCACGCATAAAAAATTACCGATAGTAACCATAAAATAAACTTATCGAGAGCTCGTTTATTAAAAATGACAATCAAGAGTAAAGAGAGGGTGCTCAGAGGAATTAGAACTGGTAACAAGAAGTCTCTTGCAAACTTCTGCTCCAGCCAAATGAAGGGAGGGTATGGATTCGATCGACATGAATCGATCAAAAAATGAAAACATGAATTGATTGGCACTGATTCAATCGACAAATTGTTAAAAACCGGTGTCGATTCGATCGACACCGATTCGATCAACAAATTGTTAAAAAACCAGTGTTGATTCGATCGACATAAATCGATCGAAAAATGAAAACGTGAATCGAACAACACTGATTCGATCGACAGTTAATTTAAAAACACCCGTATCGATTCGATCGACGTGAATGGACTGAAAAATGAAAACTTGAATCGATCGACACAGATTTGATCGACAACCGTGAATCGATCGACACCGACTCGATAGACAACCGTGAATCGATCGACACCGATTCGATAGACAACCGTGAATCGATCGACACCGATTCGATCGACAAACCTGTGAATCGATCGACAAAAGCCGTGCCGTGAATTGATCAACAAACCCGTGAATTGATCAACAAACCCGTGAGTGGATCGACAAACTCGTGAATCGATCAACAAATCCGTGAGTGGATCGACAAACCCGTGAGTCGATCGATTCACATTTTCATTTTTCGATCCATTCATGTTGATTGAATCAACACGGGTGTTTTTAAACTAGCTGTCGATCAAATCGGTATCGATCGATTCATGTCGATCGATTCATGTCGATCGAATCGGTATCGATCGATTCATGTCGATCGAATCGGTATCGATCGATTCATGTCGATCGAATCGGTATCGATCGATCTGTGTCGATCGAATCGGTATCGATCGATTCATGTCGATCGATTCACGTTTTCATTTTTTGATCGATTCATGTCGATCGATTCACGTTTTTATTTTTCGATCGATTCATGTTGATTGAATCCATACCCTCCCAAATGAAGCGCTGGTTCCGTTAGAAAATAGCTCAATATTCTGATGAGTGTGTCAAGGAATTCACTCAGACGGACTTCAATCTACCCAAGAAAGAAGGGTATTGATAAGGGCCATTTTTGGGCCCACCCTGAATTTTGTAAACTCTACGATTTTTCGCTCATTAAAGTGTATATTTTCGGAAATGCATCACGATTTGGTCATTTTCAGTCTCCATTTGAGTCTGATACTGGTCTATCTGGGTGTGAAGACCGATTTTTAAAAAAGAATGCGGGTTTTGTGGGTTTGTGGTTGAATGTCAAAAAATCTGCTTTTTTCGCTAAAATTGGCCCTCAGATCCATGTTTAGGCCATTATTATACCCATAAGGAGACCAAAAATGACCAAATCATGATGTATTTTGTAATACCTAGGTATCCAAAAATAGTAGAGTTGAAGAAATTTTGCAAGATTGGGCCCTCGTTGTTAATCTTCTTTAATCGAATTAAAAAATTCAAAGCAGAAAACCCCATGAAATGATGATAATAATTATTGAGAAGAAAATATTTCACTTGTCCAACACTAAAAGCTTCTGAACTTAAATCAAAAAGCTGTAAAATCTCGCTTAGCTTTTTTTTGGCAACTCTTTTAGCATAGCTTTTAACAATAATCAATGTATACTGTTTCAGATAGGAGAAATTAAACGCTTACTACCCAGGCTCAAGTCAATGGCTTTCAAATTGCATCATCCGGAGATGGTCCAAGATATCAAACCTGTGAGTTTACTCCTTCAATTATTTGCCTCTTTTGTCTTCAATTTGTTTTCAGCAATCTCATGTTTGATCAGTATTACTGTGTTATGTTAGTCAGCAGCAAGTGCAAGATTTCCAACTTACAGTAAAACTTAAATGCAATATATTTAATATGTCAAGTCTCTAGGAAAGGTCTCAACTATATCGTAATTCTGGCGTAAGCGTTTCAATTTTGGCTTTTATGTCGAGTGTATCCCTGTAAAATGATCTCTCTGTAAACGCAGTGGAGAATCTTGAGAGTCTAAGGACTTTATTAATAGTTTATTTTTTTTTAATGAAAAGAAGAGTCACATTTTCAAGATTTGTACCTTTTTTATTCACCTTCAACATTATAAAGAACATTTTGTATGAAGAAGAAGATATTGATTGAACTCAGAACAAAAAAGTTAATGGCAGTAAAAGTGTATTCAATTTTTTTTTGCAAGTTCTCCTGTGTAACAACCATAAGGGCTAGTCATCTGCAATTTTACACACTAATTCTTTAAAAATTCACCCGCCAAAATACCCTTATAAGTCGGAAACCGATCAAGTAATCATGGAAGGGTATACCTTTTCACAGTGAAAATTCGTTTCCTCGAACCTAATATTGTTATCATATGCTCTCTTATGAGAGAACTTCGCTCTTTTGAAAAACAATCATATTTTATTATCATTCTTGAATTCTAATACCGGATGTTAAATTGATTGCCAACAGGAAATTGTTGCTGGAACTGCAGCCTGCGAAGAGGTCAAGAAAAGTCGAAAGTTTGCCAAAATACTAGAATTAATTTTACTAATGGGAAATTATATGAATAGTGGATCAAGAAATGGTCAAGCTTTCGCTTTCGAGATGAGCTTTCTACCTAAGGTATTTTGATCAATCACTTGGATATATTTGCTTCTTAGAATGATGGTTATCTGGAAAAACTTGTAAGTGAACCAACTGATGGGATTTTAGGAGATATTCTCCACAGAACACAGCTTTTTTTGAATAGAGCTGTCATCAGATCCAGGAATTATATTTGACACTCGATTGTCAGACAGGATTTTTTCACCGCTGAAACGTAGCATTTCCGCATAGCAACAAAATCCGGTTTTTTGGGCAAAAATCTGCATCTGACCTATTTTTTGCATTTATTTCCCCCCAACTAAACGACAACTTCATACAAAAATAATAAAAAAGCCTCGCTTGTGCTTCCTGGTCACAAACAGAGCCTGAAATATCATGTTTTCAGCCTATTTCGATTATCCGTCATTTTCACCATCTGACAGCCTCCATTGCCACATTGTGTTTGATAGTCTACTTTGAAAATAAGCGTTTCAAAAATAAAGCTTACAGTGAAACGCATTTCTGAGCTTTAAAGAGCTTAAAGTAGCTTTTTCAACTGAAAAAATAAGACTTCAAGTTGTAAATATAAGAAGAATGTTTCTAATTGGCCTGAAGCTTATAGCATCTGGCATGTATGAGACAGAGTCTTATGGTCTCTTTCAAATCCAATTTTAATAAAATCCATGTTGCAATCTGAATTGCAACCTGGCCACCGTACAAATTAAATTTCAAATAAATTATTTTTTTTCAAAAAAGCTCATTTCCAAGCATTATTAATATTGCAAGTACGGTTAGAATAAATAAACTATATTATTTCAGTTACAATCTAAAAATAAAATAATAAATGCTGATGAAAGGATACACGGGTATCAATTCCTCTTATGACATCAGGAAATCTGTTGCTGTGGTATTTTTTGGTTTGAAACACGGTTATATTCTTGGCGAATCATAATCTTACCCCAGACGCAAATGCAATGCATCATTTATATTTGTCCACTTAAATTTTGACAATTTATTTAATTTTTTTACTAATTACACTTCTCATGGTCATAAAATCTATGTACGGAAAGAAAACAAAAATCAACAAGATGAGTGTATAAAGCCAAAAATAGAAGATCAAAAATGAACCCAAAAAAAGATGCTGAGGAGGTAACTTGAAATAACACCCTTGTTGCGGTCAGTTACCAGCAACTTAAAAGCACCTGGAGGTGTGATTCATAAATCTATATCAGTATCAAAATTATTGCCTTGTCCACCTAAGCTCATTACAAGATATTTATTCACAATTTATTTCTTTGTTTAATACTTTTGAACTTTGTGTCTGATTTCAGCTATCTGCTACGAAAGATATAGAAAATAAAACTACGCTTCTACATTATTTAGTCGATACAATAGAAAGGAAGTTCCCAGAACTCCTCAATTTCAATGAAGAGCTAGCGCACATAGACAGAGCTGCTCGGGTCTCAACAGACACAATCCAAAAATATCTTCGGCAAATGGATGCAAACTGTCGTAATTTGGAAACAGATTTGAGCAATTGTAAAATGCCTCAATGCGACGATGATAAATTCATTGAAGTTATGGCAGTATCCTTTTACTACTTTCATTACCCTTTGTCATCTCCAATTTTAGTTTTCTTCTAGTTTATTTTGCCTTCACTAGGTTGGTTTTTAGTGTGACTGCCAAAGCTTGCATATTTATTAGTGCGCAAGCCCATACTTTTAGCCTAACTGATTTGAAAAAGTGTTTGCAATGTAAGTGACTCTGTCATGCTTTTTCAATATCCAGTATAATTTGACGCTCTAGTTGAATCAAATGGTTCACAAAAATCTAGAACAAATTAAAGCGACTCCAGTTTCAATCAACAATCAATACCGAAGGGAAAAAAAAGAATCCGAAAATTAAAACATTTAAACTCACCAAATTAAACACACACTACATAAAGTAAACACTGGCTCGTTTTGGGACTGTGCGGTCTCATATGCAAGGCCAAAATTTCCGTTTCCTGCGTTTACTTTAATGTATTTCGTGAGTTTGAGTTCTTTAATTTTCCGATTCTCTTTTCTTTCTTACTCATCCATCTCACGGTTTGTCCCTTTGTTTTTCAGGTAGATTTCAAAGAAATATTATCTATTTTGTTTTGTCCTCAACTCAAAATAATCGTTTTTTCATATAAATGATTTCATATTTTCCTCTTTAGTTTTAGTTTTGGTTTCGTTTTCGTTTCTTTTCGTTTCATAAAGATCATGTGTGCTCATTTTTTATTATTTAAACAGATGTATTTGGTTGGAATGAGAACGTTAGGAAAAATTTTTATTTTTATGATAAGTCATAAAAGTCGACTTGCTTCGTTTTCCTTAACATTGTTTTTCCAGCCGTTCGCCAAAGAAGCCTCGGAACAGTGTGCATTACTCAAAAATATGCTTTGCAACATGGAAACTTTGTATGCAGATTTAGCAGAATTCTATGCCTTTGATAAGCAGAAATACCCATTGGAAGAATTCTTCACTGACTTAAAAACTTTCAAGGATGCCTTTATGGTCAGTTACTTTAATTTTATCATCTCTCTAACAATGATCGTAGAGTAAGGACAATTTTTTTTTTTATGTGCCTTGAAAATCCTATGCTCACAATTTTATCAGCTACTGTACAACTTTCTGAAGAATAGGAGTAACATTGAAGATCACTCAGGGCAATCGCAATCATCCTTGGTGCCCATACTGAAAAATTCAAACTTTAAGGCAATTTTGGTTAATTTTAGTTCATTTGCTTTGGTTTTGCCAATCGCTCTCATGCAAATCTTCCTCCCTCAAAACTCCAAATTTTCCGAACCCAGTCTTCTCATGGTCCAGCTGAAATCATCACTTCCAAGACAAACGGACATAACTTTGTTTCAACATTTCCAAATTTTCTTTCACAATTTTTATTTTTTACTCGGAAATAATTGGACTTTTTTTTATTAAAAATGCCACAAATTTTGCCATGAGGTATCATCAGAAATCTGTGGAATTTTGGACAGCAATTGTGCTTTCATTCTCGTCATTAAAAAAATGAATTGTGCCCATAGAGTTTGCAATCCTGGAATGGAGATGTGCTCCTTAGTTTGGGAAACGACAAAATAAAATTCCTGTGTAAGTGATGCGTTCGGTTATTGTGTGATGTTTTTCATGTATAATTTTGCGTTAAATGTCTAATTAAACTTATTTATCTCAATTGCCTTCAAAATATTAATTCAAGACTCTTGCTTACCTAGACACCCTTCTTTTTTTCTCATTTCTCATCCCTTGCCATCATTTTTCTAAAATCCATCTTTTTTTTCTGAAACTACAGCAAGCGCATAAAGAAAACTTGAAAATCAAGGAAGCAGAAGAAAAGAGTAGAAGGGCAAGGGAGGCAAGAGAAAAGACTGAAATGGAAAGGCATGAAAGAGCAGCAAGGAAGAAAGCACTGATCGACATGAACGCAGGTACACAAGAAGGTGTCATGGACAGCTTGTTAGAGGCGTTGCAATCCGGAACTGCATTCACAAGGGAGCAGCGAAGGAAGAGGAATGTCCCTAGACCTGCAGGAGGTAGATAATTTCATGTCTAAAATTAGATCATAATTTATAAATTGCAATGAAGACTCTAAGAGTCAGGTGAAAATACCTCACTCTGGTATTTCTCCTTTATGAATATTATTCCTTTTTTTAAATCAAAGCAAAGAAATTGTTTGGTTCCCTGTGCTTCTTATGTTCGTTGAACGCTGCTTGTCATAACGATTATTCCCAAAATGAAAAATCATCAGTCCCTTGCTGATTCGTTATTGAGAAAGAGCACTGTATATTCTTCATAATCCAACAAGTTGATCATTGAAATTGATAGACAAAGAAGACATGGGGATTATGAAGCGATCCTATTGGTTGAAACAAGTGGTTGTTACAGACGAAGAGGGAAAACGATGAACTAACCGTAGGCTCTCTCGCAAGTTGCCACCAGTTAGTCTATTACTTATTTCCTTTCTCTATTGTAATCACTCACTTCCAGCAGTAGGATAGCTCCATTTTATTTTGTATATAGTTCTGTCCATTAATTTCAGTAATCAGCCTGACGTAGCTAAAAATACCTGAAAAATCATGTGAATTTTATAATTCTGTCTTTTCCTTTCATTGCATTGCATTTTGATGGTGAAACTTGAAGATCCTACAACCCCACTTGCTACATCAGAACTTCTCATCACATTTTATTTCAATTAAAAAAAAAAATAATGTTATCAATCTCCGAAACCTCGCTCCAGTTTTTTTCTGTCTGTTTTAAAATATCTATCATAACTTTAATCAAAAAGCAGAGTGAAAGTAGATATTTTGGAACACTACAGTTATTGCGATTGAGGGTTTTTTAGTTTCACCATATATACCAGCCTTAATGTAATCGTTTTGACAAAGCTGTATTTTAGTGACCTAATCGTGTCCTCAAGTTATGCCTCATGCACCTACGGTTTGTTTGCGCAGCTTTTTGCTCGCAGATAAATTTTTACTTGTAAGCAAAATAAATTGCGGATTTTGCCAACTACAAGTTAATTTTTTCCTTCAAATGAAGACACTACACTAGCACATACCCTAGTAGGCATCAACTTTGTCAAATTCCTCCATTTTTTGGTATTATTCACTTGTTTTTACTCACTATGGAGCATTCTGAAGTCCTGGCAAAGTTGAAATATATTTTCCTATCAATTTCTAAATTATTTGTTTTTCTTTTGGTTTTCTATTCGTAGCTGAAAGACGAGCTCAGCTGAACCGCAGTAGATCCAGGACGGGCTTAGTCGGCAGGGAGTTGAGCAGGTACGTTCTTTTTTAAAATCTTCTGTTCTTCAAAATTTCAGTGAATACGGAAGGAGACTTTTTGTACGAAAATCCTGTAATGATAACCTCAATCAAGTAAATTATACAACTGCTATCATGAGTATAAACACCTAAGTATGAAGACCGAGGAAACTGGAATACTTGGAACTTTCAATTTAAGGGAAAGTAAAATTTTTGCCGTGTATGATCTTCTACTTTTTTTTACGACATAAATTAGAATAAATTTTACCAGAATATGCCTAACTTTTCAGCAGGCTGATTACTATTATTATCGTGCAAGTACGGTACTATCTCTCTCCATGAATAGACACCTGTTTCAATGAGAATTTCTCTAAAATGAAGAAATTGTTCGTCCCCAAATATTTTTCTGCAACGAAAAATTGTTGGTCCCTTCCTAAAAAGATGTAGAGAAAGAGCACTGTATATTCTTCATAATTTTTTTTTTTTTTTTTTTTTTTTCTCAAATACCCTTACAAGTTCAAATACCCATACAAATAGGCATTCTGCGCTTTCAGCAAGAGTTCCCCCCCCCTCCTCAGTCCCTACTACCCAACTAGCCCGAGGCAAGTATTGTCTGAGACCATCAAACTCAGAACGTCCAGCCAGGGATCAAACAAGGGACCTCCTGGTTACAGAGGCAGCCTGCAACCAAAATGTATCACTACTAACTAATAATATATTAATGATACAAACGATATATTTTTCCTGGAAAATTTAGATTTTTCTAAGTGATACCAACTTGACTGAGAGTTTTCAGGTCATTTTCGAAATCAAGTTTGAAAATCTACCCTCCACAAATTCATACCTTTTTATTATTGCAATTTTTTTTTTATTAATTTATTCCCCTATTGAATAGTGTAATTTATCCATTTGTCCTCTAAGAATTTATATCTTTCCTTCTATCTTATCTTTGTTTTTGCTCACTCTCGCTTTTCTTTTTGTTGCAGTGAAATTTACGGAAACTGAGGATGGAAATGGGAAGAGGAACATCCTCTGTAGCAAGTTTGATGAGTTAATTTAATTTTTACTTTCATCTGCGATGAATCGGCCTTGAAGATTTCATTAGGAGTAAAATAATTTTTCAATCTTGTGATACTCACACGTCTAACTTTGACTGCTGCCAAATGTGCCGATCTTCGCCTTCACTCTGTTTCCATTGGTCTCGTAAGTTATTAGACTGTAAGATTTGCCTTGTGGCGTTTTCACATTCCTCTTAAATAGCATTTCTTTTTAGATCAATCGTTAATATGAAAAGAGATGTTTTGGCTTTTTTTATTTACCATTTCTTCTGGCACAATGCCAATAGGATCAAAAAAAGGGACATCATTTTTTTCGCTTCCATTCCATACATTTGTATATTCAATGATGGAATGTACTGATACGGTTTCAGATAGGGGCTTTTTGATCATTGTCTCTTCCGAAATGGCAGTATCACCATTAGCATTGATGATATCCTAAGGAATAAACGCTTTCCTATGCCATTACTGTCTCGGTTGGAAGTTTCTCCTTCAATTGTTTGAAGTACTCAACATTGAAAAGCTTGTGAAGCTTTTGATTGGCCAAGATATGCACGAACTAAGAATGTTATTAAAAAAACATTTCCTGCCATGTGAGCTAAAAAATTAATATAAGGTCCCCAAAGAAACCTATGCAGGTTTGATGATGTAAAATAGCATCGTGTCACCATTATCCAAACAGAATTAAGATTCACACTTTTTTTCACATCCAAGTGACGTTATCTATCAAATAAGTGCTATGTACTCAAATTATCTGCAAGTGTTGTCAAGGGAGAATATTAGGTCTTGTATCTTGTTGCATTTCATTGTATGGAAAATTTGTCAGCCCAACGAACAGACATGCAAAAGGCTTAATTCTGGGTTACATTCATGCCTACAATTTCTAAAGTTAGTGATTATTACAGGCAAGTGATACCTTCACTCTGTATTTTATGAAAAAACGAGAACTTCAGATAACTTGAGTTGGTCACCAAGTAGTAGCCTTTCAAGCTTACCGATTAAACGATAATTGAGAGAATTCGTTGGAGGTTGAAGTGGTCTTCATGAACAGGGTGTCTATTGGTCTGGATAACTGGGGAAACTGGGCATTGGCAGAGAATTCCATGAAGTCAGGGAAAAGTCAGGGAATTTCATGCAAAAGCATAGAAAGTTGATAAATCTGATAATTTGAACTCTGAAAACACCTCAGCGCTGTCCTCACAATCAAACTTATTTGAACTGAACTACTTAGGGGCTCAATGCTATGAGTTTCTCTCTAAACAGTAAACAGAATAACAAGTTTCAATAAGAAATTGCAACCATAGTTAATTAAATTATTCTTATTCTTAAGAAAAAGAAAAAAAGTCTACATATTTCTGTAATTTTCAGTGAAAGCAATGCCAAAAATTGTTCATTTTCAGTTTTCTGCATGAAAATTGTCGATGTGAAAAGGCAGGGTATTTTCATAAGTTTGGTCAAAGGAAACCTGGAAAATAAGGATAAAAGAAAATGAGGGAATTTTTTCCTCCAGAATCTGCAGACACCCTGATGCTTCTTGTTGGGTCCATCAAGTTATAAAACTTCAAATGGGCTACTAGATTAGGTACGAATAAATATACTACATACATCACTTATTTTCTCTGCAAAAGTTAACGCAAAATACCAATGCACATGCTGATTCAATCATTAACGTCAGTAGTTTCCCAAAATTCAAACACTGCTGTTTAAAATACAGAATTAGGACTGCCGAAGTTGAAATTTGCTAAGCTGAGACATGGCAGAAATGTTAGTCGGGTAAGTTGGGGCCTTTTCATGCACTTGTGTCATATCATTTTATTGCCTTTAAACACCTCCCTCCCTTCCGATGTATCTTTTACAGCTCTTCCCTTGACTTCCTTAGAACCTAGAGGTTTTCTTTTCATGAAGTGTCATAATTGTCTGTTGACAATGAACTTTTCATCGAGGAAGACATCGAGACTTCTTTTTATCAAGAAAACTATATATTTATGTTTATGAAACTTTTTACACAATTTGTTAAGTAACACTCTTTTGAGTGGATGGACAGACTCACTTGCTCCATAAGCCTTTTAAAATAGGCGCTTTTCCCTTTATTTCGAAGGTTAGTATTTTTGTAGACTCAAACGGAGATTATACATTTTGTAAATCATTATTTATTAAATTGACACCAGTCGAAAATTCATCGTTATTTTTAATTATTTACACATTGAGCTACACCAATGGTTCTGCTGCAAACTTTTACTAGAGTGAAATAAAGAGTTGCTTGCATTTTATGTGTTAACAGGGTGTGTAGTCTTGTGTTTAAAATTGTGTTCAAGGAGGAGAATGAAAAGATTCCTCAAAAAAAGTTACAGGTTTTTATCAATTTTTATACATTTAATTTTTCTTACAATTTGTGGGACACTTTGAGAGAATCTTTATTTTTCTAAGACATTTTTCATTTTCCATATTCTGTACGAATTTTGAGCTTTGATGAATTTTTTTTTTTTTTTTTTTTTGAATGGTAACTGAAGTGTCTTCATCTTTTCTTCCTTCTTTTTTACACCACAATATCAGGTTCAAATTAATTTCAACGCAAAATGTTGGAAGTTTGACATGTAAGTGTCATTTTGTTTCAATACTCGCTTTTTAAGTGAGCTTAGTACCTCTGTAAGTATTTATTAATTCCCTTTGAACGAGCCAGGAACTTTGTTTATCGTGTTATTATTGTTTCTCTCTCTTGTTCTAATGCTGTCTAGTTGTTATTAAGTACGAATTTATCAATTCACAAAGTTTATAAACTGTAAATGTGCTGTTATTTCTGTTAGGCATTGTTCCAATTGTATTTATAAATCAGATAGCCCGGAAAACCCAGAAATTGTGATGTACATACTTTTACCTATACATTGCATGTTGATCATGCAAACTAAAAGAAGCAAGAATTATTTTTATAAATTAAATGTTTAAGTTAATGACTTAGATATGCACCAAGTCTGGATATTGCCTTCCGAGCCAAACCTCGTGATACTTTTATAATTATTGTTATTATTACTTTTGATTAATAATTTATTAAATCCTTAGTCATTACTCATCGCAGTTACTGTTTTCCTCCTTGTTTTAATCAAAATGTTAAACCTCCATTCAATGTAAGAAACACATAAAAGCTGCAATCAAGCTCAAAAATTATCTTAGAAACAAAATGAAAAATTCTTCACAGGGACCCTAGTAGCATACTGTATAAAATAACGCAGGGGAGAAAATGTATAATTGGTATTTTTCACAAATTTGAAAATTGTACATATAAAGCTTGCAAAGAAGTCATAAATAGTCAAGAGAATATCTTGGTTCAAGGATTTAAATGAAATATTTCATCCTTTTATGGTACAAAAGTTATGTAAGCCACATGCAACTAGGTAATTTTTTAGACTCTGAAGGAGTATTTTCTTTCAACAATTTGAAGTTTCAACTCCTCAACATAGAATAAAATCGCAAAAGTGGTTAAAAGAAAAAGAAAGAAAGAAAGAAAACTTGCCTCTATTCATGAAGCTGTCAATCCCACGGATCGTCTCAAACAATAAGAAAATGAATAAAGAAAAATCTTTTTCCTTCAAAAACAAAAAAAAGTTCAAACAGCTTTGCAAACTTTTGCTGGTGCCTTTGAAGGGGAAAAATTATTTTCACTCAAGTGAAGGTAAAGAAGGTAAAGACCGTCTGACGCTCATAAAAATCTTGCAACCAATCAGAAATGAGAAAAATCTGTGAAAAAGTCAAATGTAAGGTGGCTTACTTTTTGTTCTGAGTTGGGTGCCGTATCTCTCTACTTTGTTAATACCTTGCAAACGTAACGTTACGTTACATCTCTAGACCTCTCAGTTTACTCCTCATGGTCCCTCTCGTGTTTTCCTCCTTTCTCTCTCTCTCTCTCTCCCTCTCTCTCTCCCCCCCCTCTCTCCCCCCCTCCTTTCTTACTGGAGCTCGTTTCAGATGAAGAATCCCTTTTTTAATTTAGTGTCACCATTTGAACCAGCAGGTCGATTGTTGAATCGTTATCGAATGACCTTGATCGATAAATAGCATTGTAAAGATAGGGATTTATCGATCAAGTCCATTCGATAACGATTCAACAATCGACCCGCTGGTATTACACTGTGAAGGGAAAACCAATCTGAAAAAAAGTGTTTTTCTTTTCTGCTTGCTACCCTTACTAGCATTTCTTGAAACAGATGAAATTTCTAAGTTTTGAAAGTTAAACTGTTTCCCTCAGTAGCAGTGTCGCCTACAAGATTTTAAAAAAAAAATGTTAAAAATACATACTTAGTCTAGGAGATAAGAAATGAAGTAGGTAATATGAAGATCTCCTTTTTTTATGAAGGACCGGGAAAGTGCATAATCCTCATTCAAACTGGTCAAGAATGCATTTTTCGTTAATTTACTTGAATGCATTCTTTTAATTCTTTTACTTTATTAATTATTTAAAGAGGGATACTTGGACCGCGTTAAATAGAAAGGAACCAAGCCACATCAGCTATTGCCAAATTTAATCGGCTAATTAAATTTTTGACATGAAAACAGTTGTGCGGATTTTCGTGCAAATTTTAGTGGATTTTTCCATAGTACGAAGCAAATTCCTTAACATTTTCAAAGGGATCCGCACAAACGTTTTCTCGTAAAAAATTAAATTGCCCAGTTGAAATTGGCAATAGCTGATGTGGCTTGGTTTCTTTCTGTTAAACGTGGTCCACTTGATAGTGAAGTTGTTCGTGAACAAGCGAACAAGCTCCTTGGTTTCTTGAGCCAGCAACTATTTTAACGTCCAGGAAATAGGGTTGCATAACCGACCAATTGCGGGCGATTTTTGCTCGTAAAGTATCTGAGAGCAGCTTACATACAACAGTGCGTATTCTCATTCAGCTCGTTAGTCAAGTGGATACTCTTATTATTTTAGGATTTTTGAGCTGTTATGCTGTGATCCTCACTTGAAACATGTCTCATTGTATCATTAGACTCAATTTACACTGCATACCTATTTCATAGGAGGCCGAATTTAATTGCATCTCATTTGGGTGTGTTCTCGTTTTGCAAGACTGTTTTGAATTTCAATCGATTTTAGAACTAACACACATGAAATGGCTTCAGCGAGGAGATTCGCACGAAGATCTCGAAAAAGGGAACAGAAAGCATAACACAGACGTTGGTTTCAAATTCTAATTAAGTCGATTGTTTTTTATGTTATTTTGGCAACATCGCAAATTTTCCCCGTTTTCCCGCGTTTGAATTCAAGGTCAACGAATCAAAATAAATAAACAGTGCGCTGCCGGTGCCGTTGTGATAAGACAACACGTGTATCCTGCTGATTCTATGGCGTTTCCTACGTAACTGTTCAACTGATTTTACTCAGTGTTCTGTGAGACATTCTTTCTATTTAATTTTCTACCGAAATCATCCTAGTTGACACACTTACACTGCATCATGCGCGTGTTTCGAAGACCGCAACAGGTGTGGACGAAAAATGCCGTTCGTTTAGGTAAGTATTGAGACTTGCAACAAGCAAATTTGTCTAAATATCATGTTCCTCCTGCTTTGTCTTTTGGTTTGATACAAGGAAATTCCATTCCCATTCAGATGAAGTGCCATCTAAGTATTCATAATTACTTGTCCTGTGGACCCTAGGGTACCCATGCTTCTTGACCCATCATGTGATCTCTACCAAGTTGCGATTTGTTCATCAGTAAGTAAGAGGTCAGTATCTACTCTTTCCCCTTGCCCCAGTCTTGCCTTCAAGTTCAACTGGTAATTGTCTTCAACTCCTGAAATGAGTGCATAGTCTTCCCACTTAACAACGTGGTCTAGTAGCACTGGGTCGCCACATCATTTTGCAAGACCGAAAAGCTCAAAAATTTCAATTTTAGTCAAAACATACTTTATCACACACATTTTTTAGTGTTTTAACTTCTCACTCACTCAGAACATGCACCCTTCTTGGTCTGCGATTTTGCTGACTTCCTAGTGTAAGTACTTCATGTTGCCAATAGATAAATATTCAACGTCATTTTTCCAAAACTTTCCTGCTCCCCCCCTCCCCCCCCATTTTAAGAATAGTCTAATGTCAAGCAGTAGTGTTTATTCATTCTCCTCTTGTTTTCCTTTTTTTAACCAAATTCAAATAGCCCATCGGCTAATCCCACGCTTATTACCCCAGCCCCAGGTGACCATTGCCTGAGACCCTCAAACTCCGATCACCTGGCCGGGAATCGAACGCGGGACCTCTTGGTCACAGGGCCAACGCTACAACCACTACACCATAGGAGGCTGACAACTGATGAAATTTAATATGAGCGGAGATTTTGAAACACCGCAAATGAGGTACACATTCTTCCACAATTTCACCGTCACTACGTGCCATGTTCAGTAACTTACACATTCTCTTGTTTTGTGTTTCAGCGTGACTCACATGCAGTTTTCTCCGTCGAGGAAAAATCTTTGGAAGACTAACAGTGGACACATGTTCTCTCCAGTCTGATATTGATCAAAGAGGTGCTGTTCTTCAGTCAGATTTTGATGGTACCTACAGCAAAGGATTTTTGTAAAATCCCTGTATATGAGTTCATCGACAGTAAGTTGCCCATTTTACAGTTACAGGATGTAATGTTATTAGTTAGTAGGCAAGAGAAAAATAATTTACTCTGGATAGAGATGATCAATATCGATGGTGAAACTCCCAAACCACGTATCTTGATTTGCAATGTTGCAGACTTCCTGTCATACTTAATTTTTTAAATGGGGAACTTCTCAATGTCGATTCTCAAAAATGTCCGTGATTTTTCTTCTCTGTGTGAAGAAAATTCTGCAAAAACTTCAAGGAATAATGTTGTGTGCGTTGTAAATTCTGATGATTTTTCAGGGAATGATGTTGCATTGTTTTCCTTATTAAAATAAAACAGGAGGGAAGATTTTTAAACACCGCAATTGAGATTTGTGGATTAGGAGTCTCATTGTTGATTTGTCAAAAGACATTTTGTGCCGCACATTTTGGGGCTGTCAAGCACTACGATTTTAGCTTCTTGATTGTTCAGTAATTTTTTTCTAGTTAAGTAATTTTTTTTAGTTTTAGTCGGCTTCTTATGGTGTAGTGGTTGTAGCGCTTGCTCTATGATCGGGAGGTCCTGGGTTCAATTCCCGGCCAGGCGACCCGAGTTTGATGGTCTCAAATAATGGTTGCCTGGGACTGGTTGTAGAGACGGAGGGGGGACGGGACTGAAGCGCAAGGATTAGCCCTTGTGGGCTATTTGAAGTAGGAAAAAAAAAAAAAAAGAATGTGTTCATGAGCTGTCCACGAATTACATAAGGCTCTTAGGGGGGACAGGGGTCACTAGCAGCCTCACGGTGCCTCACAAGGGAGAGGGAAGGGTAGGGCTGAGCCTTCCGTATGTGAGCCGTACGCCTACATAAGCTTTCCAGCCTATGTTTAAAGAAATTGCACAAATCCATGTTTCGTCAGGTTGATAGTAAAATTCAAGATGAAATAGCGGATATCAGCACATCACCTATTGCTGACTGATCGGACCATGCTCCTGTCATTTCTCTTCATTCTCACTTCTCCTCTCTGTGGGGTAATGAGTAGTGATGTCATCCTTATGTCAACTTCATATACTTTTAACTATTCCAGAGACCAAAAAAATCTTCAATTCTGCTCCTTGTATTTTTGTTTATTAAACTAATTGTAGGTATCATTAATATTTCCCAAGAACTTATGTTACTTTCCTGTCCATTTCAATATTTTTTTTAATTTTAAACAATATGTTCCCGGCCATTTCAATATTGTTTTAATATTTTCTTTAAAACTTTGGCACCAACTTGTACTTTTATGAACATTTCAAAGATTAATTTTGAACCTTAAAAAGAATATTAGGTAAAATTTTCAGGTGGCTCTGTCCATTAGTTTTTCCATAAAAAGTGGTTGAAAGGTAAGGAATTACAGTTTTGACCCAATACATATTCAGTGACTCAGGCTCAGGCTAAATTCCTTTGAGTCATGTAGGCAGTCAATTTCCAGAGCTTGCTTGGACAAGAAAACTCAATTTTATCCTTTTTTTTTAGAGAAGAAATTTGATGGCAGAAGTGTGAAACCATGTTTCTCTACTGTGGTGTTTCAAAATTTCCGCTCCTTTTTTTATTTTTCCAAACAGGATCAAACCAACTTCAGAGCTTAAAACTTATGAAGATTATCCCCCTGATAGAGAAGAAAAATTGAGGAAAGTTTTCAAGGAAACTAATGTTGACTAGTTTTCCAATGAAAAAATTGAATATTGACATTCAGCCATCAAATATATCTAATCATTATAAACATAAATTGAATGTATCTTCCTTTTTTGTCATGTTTCTAGGTGTGATTTTGCTACATTTGTATACTGTATTCATCTGAGATAATTTAATTTACGACTGTGATACAAGAAAACTAACTCAAAATTCATAAATGCGATCTGGTAAGACTTCTTTATCTCATTTCTTTTCATACTTGAAGCTTTCAAAGTCATTATACCACAAAAATCTGTATTTTATAAGACATGTGAAAAAACTTACTCCAATGGGCCTGTTGCAAAGTTTTGCCAGAGCAAAATAAGAGGTGTCACTCATAGAAAGTGTCTCAATAATCACGATGAGCGCATCGCCAAAGTCTGAAATGCACTCCTTACTTCACAATGTGCGTAAGAAATCTGCGTTTTTTCGAGCTTCCCGCTTCAAAAACGATACCATGGCACAGGTGAAAATTCCGTTTGAGAAGTCATTTCATCCAACCCCTACTCACAAGGATACTACGCAATATTCAACATAGCCGACGCCAATTCTGCCGAAACACATGTGATGGAACAATGATTCTAACCACCTCATAACAATCGGCGTTTTTACATTCACATTTTTCTCGCGTTGATAGATATACGCCTTGATTGACCTAGTGCTCTCCGCAACTTGCGCGAGGAAGCGTCAGTCATGTTGAGCAGGGATTGAATGGAACGGCTCCTCTAACAAATGTTCACCTGTGCTGTTTTATCCTTTTTGAAGCGGGAAGCTGAAAAAAACGCGAATTTCTTACGCAGATTGTGAAGATAGGAGTACATTTAAGAGTTTGCCAATGCGCTCATCGTGATTTTTGAGATATTATCTATTAGGAACAACTCTTATTTTTGCCCTTTCAAAAGTTTGCAACAGGCCCATTCAACCAATTTCTCGAGATACCCTAATTTCAATGGCTGTTTAAAAAAAGGTAAAAAAAACTATTATGAAGTTTTAAAGAGAAAATTCCTTTTGAAAAAAGTTTTAGTATCCGATTTAGGATACCCTTTTTCTTCACAGCATAAATGCCACCCTGCACTTTTATAAGTTCTTTCACTTAATTTTAGTAAATTTTACTAAAAAATCTGGTTTTTCTTTCGCTTGTTTTGTAATATTCAGTGTTTAGCATCAATGTGATTGGGTGATTTTTAGAAGTTGACAAAATTTTGAAGCCAATTTTTCAGAACTTTTTTAACGTAAATTTCACAAGAACTTTAATGAAATACTATCCAATTAAGCTTGAAAAGATGAGTTTGCAACAACAGTCTTTTTCCGTGAATTTTGACCTTGTAACTTAGTGCATTGTAGCTACAGCCACAGGCTCATTTTCTTCCACACTTAGACCTTCTGAGCTACTAAATAAGCCCAACAGCATGCCAAGGAAAGGATTTCCAACTGCACCATGGTTGTTCAAAGTTGGCGCGGTGCCCTGCTCATTAGAATACTCCGCACAGTGGAATTCTTGGGGGTGCATCCTTTATCGATATCATTATCATTGCGCCTAGAGCCACAAAGTCAGCAGCAGTTAAATCCTCAACCCCCCCCCCCCCCCAAAAAGAAATCAAAAAATGTACTTTGGTTACCAAAAATTCCATTATTTGCTCACAAATCATATTTTCTGCAAGTTTCATAGCAGAATTGGACGTATTTCTATTAAACGGAACTAAGTGCCAATTTGTATTCCTTCTGAGGATTTTAAAATCCGGGATAGCGCGCTCTGTCAAATGGAACTAAGCACCATGGAAAAGCATTGCGAGTATAGGACGGAACGAGCATCGCGTTCCGCATCACTTGCCAATCCAAGCCCTCCTCCCCCTTCCTCCCCCGATGGCGCTTAGTTCAGTTTAATAGAAATACGTCCAATTAGACAAAGTATCTTATTTGGTAGAGTCCATTACAGGAAAGGAAAATGCAAAAACTATCCGTTCAAGAGTCATGAGCACTCAAAGATTTTGTTTCTAATCGCCCAGAGCCAAAACCCGTATTTAGGCCCCTCAAATCGTCTTCTATTAGCCCTGATAATTTGATGACATTTCGTGGGGAGGAGAGGGGGCAAAAATGCTAATGTTGCATGTCTTTTTCCTAACTTGATTTGATTATGTAAAATTATCCTCTCAAACTATTTCTGAGATTTTGCTAACAGCCTAATTTTAATACACCTCAGCTGAAAATATGAACAAGCAGCTCCTAAATCTTTTCTGTAATAATTATTTCAGGTCCTTCTTGAGAAGATACCTTCCTCTTTTCCTGCGACGTCAAGACATTTTTGAAGAGGTAAAATACACACCCCAGCATATAGTTTCTCAAACAAAAGACGTCTGTTTCAAACTTCTTCGCTCGCAAGAGTCTGTGACCATAATGCTACACTTGCTCCAGGACGTCCCGGAGGATTTAGTTTCCTCATACTTGTCGAAAGTCGTCTCATCGTCGGCTTATCACGAAGCAACTTTTCAAAATGACGTCAAACGTGTCCAAATGCTCATTCGTTCAGGCGTCGATATTAACCAGAGGGAGTCAACGTTTCATTTTACCCCTATTTTTTTAGCTATCTTTAATGAAAATTTACGGATTGTTAAAATGATGGTCCAAGCAGGAGCGGACCTAAATGTGAAGGCTAAATTTAACATGACACCATTGTGTTGTGCTGTTGAGACAGGCAATATCAATATGGTAACACGTCTTCTGGATTTAGGAGCGAACATTGAAGCAAAAGATGAGAAAAATAACTCTCTCGTGCACACAGCTGCTTCTTGTGGCTTACCTGAAATGATAAAATTTCTTATCGAAAGAGGCCTCAGTGTCAATTGTAGAAACGATAATGACGAGACACCACTACACAAAGCAGTCAGAAATGAGCAAAAAGAAGCTGTAAAAATGCTTCTTACCCATGGAGCTGATGTCAATGTTGTCGCAAGTTATATTCCAGACGAAATTCCAGAAGACTCACTAAACCAAGAATCGGAAGAAGGATTCCTAGCCAAATTCAAAGAAATTCGACAAGATAAATATTGTACCACTTTGATAATTGCAGTAATCAAAAAACGGATTGATCTTGTTGAAATCCTCATTCAGGCAGGTGCAGATGTTAATACTAAAACCAATCTACTACATTTGAGTCCCTTGCATTTTGCAATCGGTGTGAGATCCCTCCAGTTAATCAAGTTGTTGCTCAAGGCAGGTAGCGATGTAAATGCAAAATCAGCATTTGATACCTCTCCCCTACTCCTAGCTGTGATTTCAAATGAGGGGAAGATTGTAGAAACTCTTTTGGAAGTAGCGGAAATTGAAGTCAATTGTCTTAATGATAAAGGATCGACGCCGCTAACAACGGCTGCAAGCAATGGGCTTCTGTCTATTGTTAAGATGCTTGTCATGAGAGGCGCACTGATTAATGGAGCCCCATCTGAGGCCTTTTTGCCTCTTCATAAAGCTTTATTCTTTGGGAAAGAACACGTTGTCAACTGGCTAATCAATAACGGTGCTAGCGTTCGGGCTCGGGATTCCAGAGGCCTCACAGCGATAATGGCAGCAGTCATGAGCAAGGATACTACGCTAAAAATGATAGAAACTCTCATGAAGAAAGGAGGAAATATCAACTCCAAATGTAAAGGTGGCTGTACCGCACTTCATTATGCTGCAGCCTCTGGCAACTTGAGAATGGTGAGGTTTCTCATCGATCAAGGTGCTAACCCCAACGAAAAAGATAAAGAAGGACATACAGTCCTGCACTTTGCAATAAGAAGTGAATGTATCAAAACCGCAGAATACCTCATTGATGAAACAGGCGTTGATCTAAATGGTGGTCCACTGTCACCTTTATTATGGGCTGTCGGATTGGAAAATCAGGACATGGTCAAGCTACTCCTGAAAAAAGGTGCGAATGTTAATGTTAGTACCTGTTATGGTACAACACCATTGCATCTTGCTGTAAGAGAAGGCTATCAGCCCATCACTGAATTGCTCTTAAAGTACAAGCCAAACCTCGAATTCAGAACAAGCCAAGGTTCCACTGCCCTATTTTTGGCTGTTAAAAATCAGCATGAGAAAATAGTTGAAGCACTGCTCGATAAAGGTGCTGATCCAAACGATATTGACGATTCTGGTAATTACCCAATACATGTTGCCATCAATTCTGGTAACGTCAACGTAGTCAAAGCATTGCTCAACAAAGGGGCTTATTTTGATGCAGTAGATGATTCCATCAACTCTCCTTTAGACTTGGCTCGCAAAACCGGAAATGTCAAATTAATTACTCTTTTGGAGTTGATAAAAAAACTTTTTCTTGCCATAGCGAAAAAGGAGTTTTACCAAATTGAATGCTGCATTCAGGCAGGCGCAATCGTTAATGCCAGGAATTCAAATGCCCAAGGAAAAACTGCGTTGCACTTTGCTGTCCTCTACAAAAATGTCAAGGCAATCAATTTGCTTTTGGCTCACAAAGCTGACATCTCGCTGCCAACGGACCTAGAAAAAGTATCCCTCCACTATGCCGTTTCAGGTTGTGATCTAGTAATCGTGGAAACTCTTCTAGCTCATGCCACGGAACTTAGCTTTACGAAGCGCCATTTTTTTATTAATGCTTCATCGATAGATTATTCAAATACTCCTCTCCACAATGCAGCACGAAAAAACAACTTCAAGGCCGTCAAACTTCTCATCGAACATGGAGCTGTGTACAATATGAAGAACGATGATGGGGAAACTCCTTTTCATCTCACAACTGATAAAACAATTAAGGATTTTCTGTGTTTGATCCAAAAATTGTTTGAAGTTGTGAAAATTCCTGATGGATCTAAGGAAGTTCTAAAAATTGTTGGCAGTCAAAAGTCAGTGATCAATGCGCGGGACTCGGATGAAGGTAGAACACCGTTAGTATGGGCTATTTTGAAGAATCTCACCACAGTTGCGGAAAATCTTCTTAAGTGTAGGGCAGACTATTTTCTAGTCACGGACCAAGGAGCGACACCATTGCATATTTCTGCTTCAAAAGGGAATTTGAAAATGATCAAAACGTTGTTGAATCGAGTGAAAAGCGAGAACCTTGAAAAAATGAGTGACTTCGTTAACGCCCCTACAGAAAATGGTTCTACTGCTCTTCATATAGCGACTAGTTTAGACATTGTAAGATGCTTATTGCAAGAAGGAGCAATCTATAACATGACCAATGGCGGTGGAAAAACACTGTACGAGCTCACTAAAAACAGTGATATCAGAAAGTTCTTGCAAACTGTTGATAACTTCTTCAAATCAGTCAAAGAGGACACTTCGACCATGATGAATTCTTTGGTTGATCTGGATGAAGAAAATTTTAAAGCTATCACTAGCGCACGCCATCAAAATGGGCAGACTTTGCTTCAGGCAGCTCTCGCCCATAATAAGATGAAAGTTGTCAGCAAGATACTTGAGAAATTGAGAACTTTGAGTTAAAGCTGTCGCTCTCCCTCCTCTGGTCCCAGTGACAGTTGGACTGCATTTTGCAATTTGAAACTTCAAATTCTGGCTCTTCTGGAAAAACACTTATGTGCATAGGGAAACTAATGGCACATACGTTGTTTTTAAACCGGGCTAGAATTTTAGTTCCAAATTGCAAAATGTAGTCCAGTTTTGGTTTATTTTATGCACCATTTTTCTCGTCTTTCTAAGGATTGTGTTTATCTTTAACTAAGATGATAGGTGATATTTCAACTTGTCCATTTATAGAAACAATATTTTTGCCTGACCCTACTGATGAAACAATCGAAACTAATGATGAATTAAACAACTCAATACAAAATGAATAAAATATTATAATTAATAAAATTATGAAATATTTATATGAAATAAATTAAATTCCTTAAAACAAATATAATCACTCAAATATGCTAGAAAACTTTGGTTTTGGATGTGCTTCAGCTGCTCACTACCTGGCCATTCTAAGATGTCATCAGGAGTTGCTGACAATGGCCGAGCGGTGAATGGTCCAAACACATTCAAATCCGGAACTCCTAAATGATCATCATTGATTATTTTTTGAGAAATTTTTAGCGTATTGACAAATCTATGTGTCCGCACGCCTATGTTATCCTCCTCATCATGTATATTTTAAATCAAAACTAGTACGTCTTTTTTTAATGGCCCTTGTTAAATTCTTACAGAAACTGAAAAACATGTGAGGTATCACCATACTTACCATATAAATCACTATTTTTAGTAATGTATTCCTACTAATTATTGAGTGCCTTTTGTATTTTAGTCTTATTTCATTCCAAAAAAAGTGTTTTGATGTAACCTTTTCGTGCGGTTTATTTGACTAAATCAAACTGATGAATTTCACAGTGAACAAGGCACCTTGCCGAAAAGTTCAAATTCATGCAAAAGCAAGTGTTGTACAACGATTTTGCTTTTTGTCAACATTCAGAGATTCCGAGGGACCTTCAAACTCCTAACAACCCCCCCCCCCCACCTGTTTTATCTGGAAAATTCGAATTTCTGGACAACTGGAGTGATTTACCTATTCAGGTTTCTCAACATGCCAATTGTATTTTTCAACGCAGAGTTTGAAAATGACAGTAGTTTCATCTTATCACACTAGACATTTTTTTGCTAATTCAATATTTTTTCCCTCAAAAGTTATTCTTATCCAGGAAAAATTCAATTTTCCAAAGCACTGGTACACGGTGGGTGTAAACCAGGATTTTTCTTGAATTCAGTACCCGAAAATGTAGAGGTATATATTTATGGAGTGCCCAAGAATTTCTCCCTCTCTTCCTAATAGCAAAGCTTCTGCGTCCAAGTGACCAAATCTGTTATTTTACACACACTTCTAACCTTATCCATTTGTTTATTGTCTAAAAAGGAAGGAAAAGAACAGTAAAATGTTGTACATCCCGTCCTCTCAAGGCTTAACTGATGTACTTTTTGCTGCTGAATCTGAAAGTGATCTCACTTTCTTTCCATCGCTCAGTTACTTGTAAAGTTTTTTACTGAATCACATTTTTCAAAAAACTAGAGTTTTTCTGGGAAAAACCTGACGATAGTTTGAAGGCTTTCTGTAAAGCAAATGTTAACTAAATGCAAAATCATTTGACAACATTTGTTTGCACTTATATTGGAGGGATTTGGCAGGGTGCTTTGTGAATTTATATTGAAATTTATCAGAGTAATTAATTGAAAAAAGTCGTCACGCATTGACTCCTCGACATACATTGTATATAGAGCATGAGGTTTGTCTAGGTAAAATTTACTCAGGTACTTAATCGACAGTGACACTGCAGGAAGGTATATCTCGTTTGCTATGTTTTATAAACGCAGCCCTCATTTAATTTTATGTCAGGAAAACAAAGCAACGCTTTAGCTTGAAATTTTCACAGAAAGTTCTTCTTTTAGAGAAAGGAAAACAGGGAAGTTTTCAAGAAATGACGTCAAGTACTTTTCCATTTTAAAAAAAGTACAATAGCTAGTCTGCAGCATTGCGAATCAATGTCCATTTTCCTGCAGTTTCACTGTCGATGTGCTGATTTTGTTCTATTCAAACTAAGAATTCCAATTTTTGGTTCCTTATTTTTTATTTTGCCATTTCTTTCATTTATCTGCCTACCTACCTACTTACCTACTTATTTTACTTTCTTGTATATTTTTGTTATTTTTTTTTATCCTGATTCCGATAAGTTTCTCTTGTCAAGTAAAAAAATTCGGAAGAGTAGGAGATGCTTTTCTATGTGCTCCAATTTGTGGAGCATCCTCAAGATTAATTTTTTAATTTTCATGTATATGATTACCTCCAGCAAGAAAAACTTCCTCGTTTTGTCACTTCTATCATTAAAGTTTTGTCTTTTCAATTTTATCAAAATCTTGAGCTTTCACAACCAATTCACCATTACCTATCTCAATCTGGACATTTTGTAATTAGGAACAACAATTTATGGCTCATTCTAGAGACAATATATTCTTTATTTGTGCCATTAGTTTTCTAATGCAGCAGGAGTTTTTATGTATGACCCAGCTGCAAAATAAAGTCCTATTAAAGCGCTGGGTGCAGAAAGGGCATTTGGACGTATTCCTGCCAAACGGAACTATGTAGGTACATGAAGACATGAGCTCTAAGATCCATAGGAATGTATGCATAACAGGGCTCACGTCATTATGCACATAGTTCCGTTTGGCAGAAATACGTCCATTGATCGGTTTCGGTGCCTCAGAATCTCCAAGATTGACATTTTTTCATTGGTGAATGCATAGCTGAAGTTTGCTTCAGCTAGAATTGTACCTATTTACAAATGGGTGGTTTTACTACGAGGATTAAAAATAAACAAGTGGCACGGAATATATAGAAAGAATATGAACCATGCAAAACGATAATTCGGGTATCGGAACTCGGCTGATTTGAAAACGCCTTCAAATGCGACTTGATACCTCACGCATTCCGGAGAGTTCAAATAGTTGTATCATTGCGCCGTAAGAATGTGACGGAATATTTAAATGGAGATAGCTTCCATGCACGCTGGGCGTGTCGATTTCCTTTGGCATTTTGGCATTGGTGCATGCATAGCTGAAGTGCGCTCCAGCTAGAATTGTATTCAGCAAATGGGTGGTTTCACTACGAGGATTAAAAATAAACGAGTGGCACGGAATATAACAAAAGAATATGAACTACGGAAAACGAGAATCCAGGTATCAGGACATCCAGGACTCTTATCAGCTCGCTAGCAGCACATTCAAATAATATTTTTCATCATACCTCGGAAAAATCACGGCAGATTTTACAGTGTCCATATTCGTTTACCCGTATAAAATAGGCAGTGAAAAATTTGCAATGTCGCAATTTGAGGTATGGATGTTTTTTATCCCACCGTCGGTGATGAAGAAATGTGTGACTGTGACTGCGCACGTCTTGGAGTGTAATGTCGGCGGCAATCGTGATCCCCTGCCATCAAGTCGAGGCGATGCTCTTGAAGGCGCTCTGAGGAACTATACCACCTCGGAAGTATTGCACAGTATCAGACGAAATTGAAGGCGCACTAACGTATGTAAATTCACTGGCATCCGTAGAGTAGATCGTGCGATATGCGACTCCTGTTGGAAATCGAATAAAAAAATAAATACATCAATAATTTAAAAAAAATAAAAAAAATAAGCAGATTGATCCAATAACGGCTGAAGAGCGAGTCGATATCGAGGTTTAAGTTAGTTGAGAGCACATCGATTTGAAACTGAACTTAAAAAGGATAGATACCTCTATTGCAAAGTCGGATAATTTCGAAGGCACCAAGATAGCACTCTCGGCCACATCCGCCATCTCCGACTTTTGAATTTTAAAATTTTGACTGAAAATTCGACCTCTATGTGAAAAACATCCATTGCCCAAGTCTCATCAAAATGAACCGAACAGGTGGTGAGATAGCATTTTATACCACATCCACTATCTTGAATTTTTGAATTATGAAAATTTGAGTTAAAATTTAGGCCCTCCGTCAAAAAATGCTACCTGGTACCGAGTTTCAAAAAAATTGATCGATCAGGAGTCGCATATCGTGCGATAAATGTTACCGGTCAATTTGCTTGCGTTAGTGCGCCTTCAATTTTGTCTGATACTGTGCAATACTTCCGAGGTGGTATAGTTGCTCAGAGCGCCTTCAAGAGTGTCGCCTCGACTTGATGGCAGAAGATCACGATTGCCGAAATGCCGCGCCGCCGTCAATACACTCCAGGACGTTTCTTGAAACTCGGTACAAGGTGGCATTTTTTGACGGAAACCTTGAATTCCAACTCAAATTTTCATAATTTAAAAATATAATATACTGGATGCGGCCTAAAATGCTATCTCGGATCCTGTTTGATTCATTTTTGCGTGACTTGACGGCAGTTGATGTTTTTCTCTTAGAGCTCGAATTTTCAGTCAAAGTTTTGAATTTTAAAACTCCAAGATGGCAGAAGTGGCTTGGAGTGCCATCTTAGCGCCTTCGAAATGATCGAAAATTGGTAGGTATCTTTCTTGAGAAAGAATCCTCCTCAAAAATCTCGGACTCGGAAAACAATTGAACGTTTGAGTGGCTGTCAGGAAGAAAGAATATTTCATTATTTCTAAAATATTTTAATAAAATGTCACTATGGGCTGTAAATTCTCAACAATTTCCAAAAATCGCCACACATTTTTTGGCTTAAAATCATCAATTTTAGTCTGAAGTAATCATTGCAATTTTGAAATTTTCGCTTACTTTCTTACCCCCGGCGTTTAAGTCTCCAGAGATGTGCATAATGACACTACTTCTGCTACATGCATAGGTGGACATGCTTGAACCTATGCGAGTAACAACGCTACCTGGACAAGTTGTGTTGGTAATGTAGAATATAGACGAGTAACTTCGCCGATCAGCGGGCTGATTATTGAAATCGATAGACAAAGCGATAGGCAAAGAGGACATAGGGAAAATTGAGCGATCCCATTGGTTGAAATGAGTGATCGTTGTAGACCAAGGAAGAGAATGATAAACTGACGATATGATCCCTCGTGAGTTGCCGTTAATAAGTCTATTACTCACTTCATTTGTCCATTGTAACCACCCGCTTCCACTCATATAAACGCCTCATTTTCCCGTTGTCTTCTTTTTTCATAGCTTTGTTTATCAATTTCAATAATCAGCCCGCTTAAGTTTGTCTTTACCTATTTACAAAAACCTGGAATTGGCGGCTTTCAAACCTGAACCGTAAGGTATTGGATAGCTCTACCCACAGACTGATTATTGAAATCGGACGACAAAGCGATAGACAAAGAAGACATAGAGAAAATGAAGCGATCCTATCATTTGAAATGGGCGGTTGTCGTAGACCAAGGGAGACTGACAAACTATAAGGTCTCTTGTGGGTTCCCTTTAGTTACTTAGGTACCTCCTTTGTCCATTGTAGCCACCCGCCTCCACCAATAGGATAGCTCCATTTTCCCTTAGTCCTCTTTGTCTATCGTAGGCATGTTCGAAGTTCGATTCTTTAAAAAATCGTATGATCTATAATCGGTAATCGAAACATATATCTCATTGATCACGCGATTAATCGGCGGCGAAATGATAGATAATCGATTTTTCCTCGAAATGTGCTAAAAAGGTCTATAGGACTCTACGGCTGCCAAAGAATTTACGACAGACTGATTATTTAAGTTGGTAGACAAAGCGATAGATAACGAGACATAGGGAAAATGAAGCGATTCCATTGGTTGAAACGGATGACTGCTATAGACTAAAGAGGAAAATGATGGACTAACTATAAGGTCCCACGTAAGTTCCCGTTCGTTACTTGTCTTTTTTGTCCATCGCAACCACCTGCGCGCTTCCACCAACAGGATTGCTTCATTTTGCCTTTGTCCTCTATATCTATCGTTGGTCTGCTGAATTATTTAAATAATCGAATGATCGATAATCGGTAATCGAACTATGTAGCTAATCGGTCAAGACTTTAAAACAATGACACAAAAATTGGGATAAAAGCTGTAAAAACAAGAGAGGGAGAGAGAGATCAATCGAACGCGAAAAAATCGATTAATCGATAATCTATAATTAATCGCTGTTCTCGAAAAGTGCTAAAAATGGCTAGTTTGTCCACTAAAATCTTTTGAATGTTAGATTTTTTGGAGCTAGGACACGTTTTTTTAAACATAATCTCAAATTGCTAATTAATCGTAAACAAACAATCGATTAGACGATTAATCGGATAATTGTAAATAGATTACTGTAATCGATATTATTATGCGCTCGACTAATTGTTATGAATCGATAATCGGAACATGCCTAGTCATGTTGTATCAGGTTTTCCGTCAAAAAATGCCACCTGGCACCGAGTTTCAAAAAAATCGAGCGAACAGGAGTCGCAGATCGTACGTTAAACGCTACTAGTCAATTTGCCTACGTTAGTGCGCCTTCAATTTTGTCTGATACCCTGCAATACTTCCGAGGTGGAATAGTTGCTCAGAGCGCCTTTCAAGCGTATCGCCTCGACTTGATGGCAGAAGATCACGACTGCCGTCGACATTACACCCCAGAACATGTGGATTTACACATTTTCTCATTATCGACGGAGAGATGAAATACAGCCATAGCCTACCACAATTTCCAACTTTTTCACTGCTTTTTTTTTCATTTTGAACGGGTAGAAAGACGCGAACACTTATTCTGGCCCTAGGTAATTTTTCCGAGATATGACAAAAAGCGTTATTTGAATGTGCTGCTAGCGAGCTGATAATAACAATGACTGTTGAATTTGAATGTTTCATTTCAGTCTAATGTCTAAACTTTATGCTTAAATTAAAACGGCGAGAATAAGAAGTCGTAGGTAGGAATCCTCGTAACATCAAAAACTGACCCGAAATGTTATAACTCTGGACGTAAATGGGCCCGAAGAGGTAATAAGGAAAGCACCGTAACGTAGTAACTGACAATCACTGTTATTATAAGCTCGATAGCAGCACATTCAAATAATGTATTTTGACACATCTCGGAAAAATCACGGCAGATTTTAAAGTGTTCATGTTCCATTCACTCGTTCAAAATAGGCAGTGGAAAAGTTGCAACGTCGCAAATTGAGGTAATGACGTTTTTTTATCCCACTTTTAGTGTATGAGAAAATGTGGAACTGCGCACGCGTTAGAGTGTAATATCAGCGGCAAGCGTGATCTTCCGCCATCAAGTCGAGGCGATAATCTTGAAGGCGCTCTGAGCAACTATACCACTTCGGAAGTATTGCACAGTATCAGACGGAATTGAAGGCGCACTAACGTATGTACATTCACTGGCATCCGCAGAGTCCTATAGATCGTGCGAAATGCGACTCCTGTTGGAATGAAAATAAATAAATGAATAATTTAAAAAAAAAAAAAAAAAAAAAAAAAAAACAGATTCATTTCATAACGGTTGAAGAGCGAGCCAATATCGAGGTTTAAGTTAGCTGAGAGTACATCGATTGAAACTTTTTTTATTTTTTTTTTTTTTTTTTTATTTGCACAATTAAATAATCAATGTACAATTTAACACTTTTAGACATATTATATGTCTTTTAAAGCTTAACTAAACTGCTAATAACTTAGCTACTATACATATTATTTAAATTTTAACATAAGAACAAGATTTTAACTATTTATAAAAAAGATACTATCTCTAGAGATTGAGGAGAATAAGAAAACATATTTTATTTTAAAATAAAAATGTCTTTTTGTTTAAATTTGTGTTGTATCGATTGAAA